>NC_081796.1:13681701-13998663 GCF_963082965.1 Carassius carassius
GCATAGCTTTAGCATAGTCAGAACTTTGCGTTAGGCTAGAATTTATTATTAGCTAACACAAGACACATGTAGCCTTTTTCAGGTTCTTTAATAAAATATATGGCCTGTCTAGAGATCTTGAGAAAGAACTTTGTCAAATTAGCCATCGATTCCAGATTGGCTTTAAGCAGGAGCCTACATGGATTAGCATCATGCTAACTGCAAACATGCACTGATGTGAAACACGTTGCCATGTGGCTTTCATTTCATTATGCATTAAAAATAAATTCGGAAACCAAACACGAGATTTAATTAGAAGTAGGGATGTTCATTTTAATCGGTTAACCGTTAACCGACCATTAAGAATTTTGACTGATTAATACAGTCAGTTAAACGGTTTAAAAAGTCATTTATTTATTTATTTTCAGTAATTTTAACAAAATATTTAAAAAGGTTTGCCTCATTGTTAAAATAGGCTATGCGTATAAAAAAAAAAAGTTTTTTTTAGAGAGGAAAAAAACATACTTCGCATAGCCTATTAATAAGTCGCATTTCATTATTTCATTCAGAAATAGGCCTAATGTTGATGCAAAATGTTTATACACATTATAATAAACACTGTAAAAATTGCTATGCAATTTTAATTCCCTTCACTCTACAACAAATATTTTCAATTAACAGTAGCCTATTTAAAAAAAGAACAAAAATAAAAAATTGCCTATAAGAAGTTATATCAACATAAACAACAAGCCAAAGTGAATTCATTTATGCTAAACCTAAACTGAAATCAAATGTTTCCATATTCGCGATGTATTTGAATCCCAAATTATTATTTATTATAGTCTACTTTACTCGCGTCCCAATATCCACGTAAAACAAAATGTTTTGCGTAACATCATGTCGGTACGGTGATAACACTTAACAGAACAGATTTTATTACATATTTAAACTGAGCAGTGTGGGGTTTTTTTCACATGTTTGACTGACTGTATTTTATTATGATAGTGAACATGCTGCATTGTCAAACTAGCAAAGCTTAACATTGTTCGCGCATGCGGTGCCAGCGCAATCACTTGATTTTTTTTTTCCTTCTAACAGTGGAAGCAACTTCTCCTTCTAGATATATAAAGATAATCTGAATTTGTGTACAGTCACAATATAAACAAATCTTTATGCGTAAAATAAGCCTAAAGAAAAATAGGATGTCGCTTTCTGCCATCTGTTTCCTTTCGCACAGCACAAAAATGAATCGAAACTCTGCGTTTTTCATTCATTTTCGTAATTTATTATTCAAGTAAAACTATATTTCTCGTATAGGCCTATTTATTCGTTATATATAACTTAGCTTTATTATGTTTTTCTTATGTTTTGCTTGCAGAAGTGCTGCAGGTGCGTGATGTGATATGAAGACCATGTGAATCCTCATGTTCTGTTGTTTATTGCTTTTTGCGCATGTAAAATTAATCCCTGGGGAACAAATGTTATTATTTTTAACGCATTAAATTTTTTTACACTTATCCTTTCTAATAAAATTCAATTCTAATTTAAAATGATTTTGTCGGTTAACGGTTAATAATCGGTTAACGAGTGTCGGTTAGGAAAAACAACCGAAATGAACATCCCTAATTAGAATTCATAACTTCATTACTTTTCTATATACGTCTTTTATTTTAAAGTTGTCTCAAGTTATCAGGGATGTTTGACTCAGGACTCTTTTGTGTTTCTTTGTTGCCAAAATTAGTACATGCAAGATTTGGATCCAGGTGGCACAATCATTAATATAGACTGATATAGATTTATATAACAAATAAGATTGGCTTACTCCTGCAGTGTTTTTTCTGCCAAAATTAACATCTGTGTTGTTTTCAACAGTTGAGACTGGGTGCTATTTTGACGTGTTACTGTGTGTGTGTCTGCATTGATTCAGACTAGGCTGTGATGGAGATTGTTTGTGATGTACTGAGCTCTGGGTTATGTAATGCTGAGCAATGTGATGCAAAGCTAACGGAGCGATGGTCACCGTCTGCTGGTCACCTCCCCTCCGCTACGCTCAATGCCACACGGCCACATCATCACACACTGCTCTAACTGTGCTTGTACAGTCTCAAACTGCCTCCAAAGACACAAATGGGCCTGTAAACAAGGCCTCAAGTATAGAGCACAGCAGTCAGCTTTCCTTGTAAAGGAAGCACAACATCATTGACACTCACAGGAAGCCCTTTAAAGCAGAAGCTGCTGTCTGCTAAAAATACCATTCTGTTCCTCACATTTTAACAACAAATGTCTCTTTGGAGAGATCTTTTTTTACTTGGTTTCTGTGGTTAAATATGAAACATTTAAAAAGTCACTGCTATTGAGGTAGTTTAGGGATTTTAATGTGTGCTGGGAAAAATATAATGATAAGTGTAATTTAAGTCACATAAGTAATTTCATGAGTTATTGTTTACTGCTTGTTAAACTGATGGTTAATGTTAGCTGTTAAAGGGATAGTTCACCAAAAAATGTTACAATCATTTTCCTAACGCCAAACCTGCATGACTTTTTCTTACACAAAATGAGATGTTAAGTAAAATATTAGTGTAATTTGGTAAAATTTCCCATTGTAAAATTGCCCATTGTCAGTAGTTGTAGCGACAAACTTGAATCCATGTTATATCTGCGTTGGGAAATATTTCGCGCTCATGCTGATTTCCAGATTGTGTGCGTTCCTATTGAAATGACAGGATTCCAATTTTTTTCACACAGTGAAAGTAAACGGTCAACTAAACTGTCAGTCTGCCTAAAATCTCCTTTGGGTTCCACAAAAGAATTTTTTTGTGAACGGTCCATTTAAAACAGCATTTATATTTTGAAAAACTGTAGTGGTTATTGCCAGGGTGTTGCTGAAGTGTTATGTGTAACCACATTTGTGCACGGTTGCTAGGGTGCTGCGGGTGGTTTCTTAGATTCCCAACTCAAAAGAGTACACCTCCAAATCTAGATTCCTTTCATTGTTATGACTCGGATCCTTCTTTCAATGTGTCTATATTACAGTTCATCTGCTATACATTTAAACCCCAAACTGGAGCTTGAAAACTGGATTGTTTAATTGCACATTTAATTTGTTCATTAGTGAGTCAGCGCTTAAAAATGTAGAGACTGAACAACACCCACTAGATGATGAGATATGGAATTCTCCCAAGGGGAGTCATGACCTAGTATCTACGATCAGGTTGTGCACTGATTGGTCGAGAGCAGAGTCATGGGCAGGGCTTTGAATTGTGACTGATAGGGCAGATCCTAAAGGCTTGCTGTTGAAGTAAATGATATGGCCTGATTTACATTCCTTCTGGAGATAACACAGCCTTTTTTCTGTTTGATGGGGATTGGCTTACGGAAAGGAAACAGTTTTGTAGTCAAGTTTGAAATGAAAAAAAAAAATGAGTTCTCATCGGACCTCTGGTGCAGCTGCCCTGCTGGGCACCGCAAAGACCTGCTGACACAAAACACGCTCACATCCACTCATCATCAGGAGTGTACGCATGCGTATGTCTCCCTCACACACACACACACACACAGACACATATATACGGGAAGAGCAGCGTTTGGAGCATCCCAGAACGGTCTGAGTGGGAGGCTGATGGATGGCCCTCTCTTTTTGCCATATGGCTACCCATCATGCCAGCACAGTTTGCTGTTCTATCGTGTCCTCTGCGAGCCCACTGCATCCACTGATGATCCCGACTACTCTCTTTAATGGATGGGAACAGACAGGAAGTTAGACTGGTCTAGGGAATTATGAGATTAAGGATTACTGTTACTGGTTAAGGTTACTGATGGCAGAAATTGTTAATTTTAGTATTTTTTATATGCTGCTATTAAATTTAATTATTAAATTATATTCACTTATTATTTTTATTTTTATATTCCCTTATTTGAGTTTAATTTTGGTTGTTTGGTCGTTTCATTAATTTAGTTTTGTGGTTTTGTCATCTTTATTATTTTTTAATGTTTCTATTTGACTTCATATTTATTTCAGTTTTAGTAATTTTAGTACTTATTTAATTTTAGTTAGCTGCAAAATATATATATATTTTAGGGGTGTAACGGTACGTGTATTCGTACCGGACCGTTTCGGTACAGGGCTTTCGGTATGGTGCACGTGTGTACCGAATGCAATATTTTGTTTGCGGAACATAGGTACATTTTCGTGTTTCCAAACAAACATATTAAGTGGCGGAAGTCTCCGTGTTCAGCGCAAATCCCGCCCTGCAGCTGATTCTAAGGCCGGTGACACACTGGCTGCGTGGCGTGAGCGTGCGTTTCTGCTGCGTGTCAGTTGCTTGAAGGCTGCTTCACGTTTTCTGTATCTTTACACACCAGAATCGTTCCTGACGCGGCGCTGGCGCGCTGCTGCTACTGTAGGTGACATAGAGGGAGGCCGCCGACAGACCAGGATCTTGTCTTCACGACAACAACATCTATACTTCATGTTGAGCATAAATATAAAGCCTACTGATAAAGGACCCCGTCAACAGTATTGACGTTAAAATAGACTATGTTTGACAGATCCATATGCCAGTGTGTCACCGGCCTTAGGTTTTCAAAAGGCATCATGCGAGTGTGAACATCACTACAACTAGGAAAAAAACGATTGTAATTCAAACGCAGCTCCCGTCGGCATTTAAACAGACCTTTGCTCTTAATTCCGATCAGTCCAATACAATAACAAAATGTGAGCAGGTCTAAAAACTGAAACTGTTGATGCTGCAACTTTACACTTTGGAAAAGTTATATATTTTTTTTTTAAATATGAGTAGTCCTACAAGCTGGGATTGGTAATGCTGCATTGTAATCATAGTTATTTATTTATATTTTTCATTATATTTTATTATATGATATTGGTTTGAGACTGAGAGTATTTTATTTAGTGGAGAACTTTGCAGCAGTATTTTATTTCTTATTGTTTTTTCATTTTATATATATTTTATTAAAAAGTATTTTGTAAACAAATTGTTAAAAAAAGTTTATAGTAATGAACAACCTGCAGTTTAATGTTTGCATTTCTTTCCCTTACGTTACCGAAAATGAACCGAACCGTGACTTTAAAACTGAGGTAGTACCGAACCGTGATTATTGCGTACCATTTTATATATATATATATATGGTAGCACTTTATTTCACAGTCCTGTTCCTCATGTACTAACCCTGAACCTACCCCTAAACCTAACCCTACCCCATGTAGTTACCTTGTATTACCAGAACTTTCTTAGATAAATACACTGTAAGTACACTATAAGTAAATGTTAGTACACTTACTGTAAAGTGCAACCATATATATATATATATATATATATATATATATATATATATATAGTCTTAATTTATCTTTTTTTTTTTTTTTAAGTAACACCCCTTCAGAAGATGCTTTATTACTTTACATCTCACATCCTTCATAAATAGTGTAATCTAGAGTTTAGCCACTTTCCTAGCATTATTTTAATCTGTGGTACATATATCACACTAAAAAGAGCAAATTAATATCATAATTATATTTAAGTTTTTTTCTCTTTACATAGTGAATTAATTTAATAATTAAAATAAACAATAATAATAACAGTACAAAAAAAGAACAAAAAGAATGTTTGCAAACAACTTCCTTCATTTGTGCATTAAAACAGTACAAAAATATTTCCACTAAAATTAGTAAAATAATAATATTGCATAAATTATTATTATTATTATGATTACTATTTGTGATGAAATATGACCCGGATGTGTTCTTCCTGAGATTCATCAGCTTTCCTTCTAGATTTAGCTCCATCATGAGTGCTTTTATTTTGCAGGCAATGTTGTTTACAAATCATGTCACTTTGTCAGAGACAATGATGTTTTCCATTCTTTATATAATGGTTTGTTTGGAGTTGGTGTGTGAGCGCATGTGTGTATTGACTGTTCCATTCATGTCCGGGCTGTTGGCTGCATGGTTGTTATAATGTGAGGCTTCGCATGCATCCATTTAGCCTGACAGCTTCTGTCTCTCGCATTGCTAAGGTCCAGATGTATGCCACAACAACATCTCTCAACAAGCGCTTGGCAGTATGAAAGAGTGAGAAAGGGCTTTAAAAAGGTGCACGAGTGCAGTGCGAAATTAAATGCTTTAGTGAGCAGAGAGGGAAAGAACTGCCCTTTCAAGAAATGCTAATATGCTCAAGCTAGCAGGACCACATAAAGTGTCTTTAATGTAATTTGAAAATAAAACACTTAAACTCTGCAGAATCCAATGATGGGTTTTAGGATCTTTTATGGAAATGTTGATGTTTCCAACCGAGGACTGAGTTTCTGACCAAATTAACCATTATCTCGGTTAATTAGGGGAGAGAGGGTAAGCAGTGCCAATTTTTGCTTAACTTGTCCTTTATTCAGGGAGAAAGGAGGATGAGGTAAAACGAATGTGCCTAATTATATTCCAGGATGTCTGCTATCAACTCAAATTAGAAGAAAGCGTCTATAACTAAAGGCCCTTTCAAAAAGGGTGAGCAAGTGGTGTTGAATCATTGGGGAAACAATTTGAACAATGTATGTGTGATGTATTTCAAAATAAAAATTAAGATTAATGAGAGGGGGAAACTTTTTTATAATGGACTTTTGAATTCCAAAGTCAAATTTTACTGCACATTATTAACATTTTTGTAAAGATTTCCATAAACCAGCAGTAAACATTCTGGGAAGATTTTCCTCTATTTTCATGCTTTTGCGCTTCCCAGTGTATTCCGAGATCAATGTAATAGTGTTTCCTGCATAAAACTCAACATTATGGGTTGAGTCACTTGCACGGTCTCTTCTGGCACATTTTACCCCGCTGCTGTCATTTTGGGAAAACTGCTTCATTTAATAATTCATTGCAAATCTTAAGCCAAATAATTTACTTGATATTATACACTGGCAATTCACCAACATGAATAATATTTTAGACTTGTTTTGACACAAAATGTAATTTTCCCGCGAAGTGAATTTTATTTTGACATGCAAAATCATTTTTAGCATAAAAAAAAAATTGTGTGTTTTTCTCATGTGCATCTCAGTCACAGAGAGCTATATATGATCTGGCCTTTCCCAATATGTGATCACATGACAAAAAAATGAAGTACAGCTTATTTACTTTGGTTTTCAACGTAAAATATAAAAATGATTCTGGACCATGGTGTTTATGTTCTGTAATAGAATCTGTAATGATTTATCTGCATCGCTCTCTCCCTCTGCAGAAAAAGCTGCTGCAGCCAATGAGGATGAAGTGCAGAAGGCTGATGTGTCGTCGACAGGCCAGAGTGTTATTGACAAAGATGCCCTAGGACCGATGATGCTGGAGGTGGGTCTGTTGTGCTGTTTACTCGGTTACACTGGCTCTACTGTACATGCACGAAGAAAAGCCAAGCGTTAACCTTGTCTGAGTGACAGAATAATAGTGAATGCCTTTTTGTATTCCTCCATCTTGTTGCTGAATATAGAGCTCATAATCTGAGCTCTATATTCAGCATATATATATATTAAGGGTGTACACGGATAGTCGAACATTCGAATATTCGTTCTGCTCTAATTATTCGATAAATAAAAAGGATATTCGAATGTCGAAAAAAAAAAAAAGTTCACAATAAAACCTAATTTGGTCACTTTCTGTGATTCTCCACGGCATATTTGAAGATGTATGCAAGCAAAAAATAATTAATGAATGAATAAGAGGCCATTCACATATGCCTAAAAACGTGTGAAAAACGCTAGACGCGCCGCTCTCTCCTTCTTTCCAAAGCGCTCGGGCAGAAGCGCTCTTGAGGCAACAATAACGCTCTCTCCATGAAGACGCGGAAATTTCAGCAAAGGATAAATGGATTTGCTGCACAAAATATCGCTTTCAGTAGCTCTGCTACTAAATTTATTTCAAAATGCCAATCCATATACAGCTGTGATCAGCTGTTCCTTTATCTTGGCTGAGCTTTCAACGTTGTTACGGGAAAGGATGAAGCTGAATGATTAGTTCTTGTCACATGACCTGCGGTGCGATTGCGGCATTCTGAAAAGTTGAGATGTTTTTAACTCGATGTGGTGCAGACACGCCTGGAAAAAAACTGGCGCATCGCACCGCGTGCGCATCGAGACCGCGTCGCTTCCATTATGAGCACGCATACCGCGCGCCAACATTGGAAATAACGAACTTGAGCGCACAAAAGACGCAATATGTGAACGGCCCCTAAGAACTGCGGTCTTCTACGGTACTTTAAATATGCAGTGGAGAGTCACAGAAAGTCACCGATTTCAAGAACATTGTTGCGGCATACGAATAAACACTGCTAACTTGGAGAATGCAGTGAAAACTCCTCTTCTCGTGTCTGCCCTAGACCCTCGGCACAAACATCTCAGGTTTCTCGATGAAAACACGAGAGAAGTAAGAAAAAAAAACTTTTTTGAACATTATCAGAATATTTTCCTTGATGTGAGTGGTGCGGATTCAGCCGCCGCCACCAACGATGAAGAGGATGCAATGCCCACTTGTCGGAGAAGGCTGATTACAGAGAGTCCAGCCGAGACGAGTGGGAACAGTTCTTGCTGGAGCCATGTATTCCACCAGATGAGGATCCCATTCAGTGGTGAAACGAAAACACGAAGCGCTTCACAAAACTTATTCGCTTAGTACACCGTCAAAGTTAAGTGTAGGCTACGTTCTACAATAGCCTAACTGCTGCAGGCTGCTTTACGTTTTCTCTTTGTTAACTTTTTTCAAGCTTTTTTCAATGTTCAAGCTTATTGTGTGTAAGCTTGTTCAAAATGACGGAAACAATAAATGTTGCTGAAAAATAACGTCTGTCTCAATAAACTTAATTTAACTGAGGGTTAGAAAAGGGTTTTTAAAAATAAATTTTTATTTTGGAGTGAACTATTCCTTTAAATAACAGTTCAACTCTCTCCAGTGCAACGAACAGCTTCCGTCGGTCAGTCGGCAGGACGCCCAGCTCTGAATGAATCCACCCATCCAGCCGCTCCATCTTTCTCTCACACCCTCTCCTCTTTGGGGTATTTATAGCCTCCAAGGTCCTCCGTCACCGAATCAACACGAAGCGGAAGCCAAATATAGCCTGCGTGCTTGTGCGCTTGAGCTTCCATCTGTTTGAAACAACCAAAGGAATGGACGATTCACACCCACACGCTATAATGCACCTAATTAAAACCACTTGTGACAAAAGGCCAGAGAGAGGGGGACTCACCCGACTGGCCTTTTCCACCCAACACCCATAACAGCCCCTCCCAGGCACACACACTCGTGCACACAGACAGGCCTTGTGTAAAGCTTTCGCAGTTCTGCATGGCCCCCTGCCCCAGTGAAAAACCCCATTGTTTGGCATTGGAAGCTGAAGTGTGAGCAGCCATAGGATCCGCTAAAGCAGCTTTGTGTTCTTCGGAGCAGTGTGTGTGGGGATTTGTGGCCAAGCTCGCCGTGCCACAGGGTGTGTGTCCGTTTTCAGAGTCCACTAACTCGCAATGAGTTTGGACCTAGTCTCTCCTTTGTATAGGAAGTTATGCAACCTCCTACAGCAGGACAGTGAGGCCGGGCCGGGCCCACCCAGCTCAATTCATGTTGCAATACACCTCCATCTGCACATTTTACAGAGTTGCATAATTCTGGCTAAATAAAGGTGGATTTGGCATTCCTCTGTGTTTACTCTGCGATGTTTGCTGAATGTGCCCACCAGATGGCCACATCTAGAGCAGTGCACAAATAGGGGCTTGTGGGCTTTTTTTTTTTTCGCTCGCTCCTCTTCCATCCCTCACTTTATCCGCTCTCTGGAGTATGTACGTTTGTTCTTAGCTTCTCTTGAGTGTTTTATTTACATTTTTTCACGGCCGAGTGTTTGTGAAATAATTCTCTGCGCTGTGTTTGTTTTGCTGATAAAAAGATTTAGAGCTTATTACGCTCCGCCGCAGATTAAAGAATGATTTCCGAGCTGCTGCTCGACATTCTAAAGCAAACAGCAGCTTTTATAGCAATCGGTATAGGCCCTCAGGGGCACGACTGCATTCAGAGGCCTAATTGACACCATCTTGATAGGTAATGCTTGACTTAAGGCTGTGTTCTTTCAATTAAGACTCAATATCAATGTCAATATCATTTCTGTCACATGCTATGAAGCGCTGAGATTCAGAAGAGCTCGTTTATTTTCGAAACAAGCAGGCAAGAAAGTTCATCTTCATACAAAATGAACACATTAAAGCATGCATGGATGCTTTCACCACAGATTCTGAACTGGAGACTAAGTATTAGAAGTAAATTGATATATTGTTTTTACTGATAAATTGTTTGTATTGTTTAACTATTTACAAAATGTTAACCATTTAACTTCGTGAAAATGTCTAATATTTTTTTTTTTTTTTAACTACTTTTTGAGCAGCAAATCAGCATATTAGAAGGATTTATGAAGGATTGTGTTATACTAAAGACAGAAGTAAAGGCTGCTGAAAATTCAGCTTTGCATCACAGGAATAAATTAAATTTTTGCATTATGCACTGCATTATTCCAATTAATAGCAAAAAATAAAATGTATCGATGTAAACTGATATTTCATACTGACACATTACAATAAAATATTAAAATAACTGACTTTGTCTGTGAAAATACTAGAGGCATAAGACGTTTGCACAGTGGTGTATAAATTAACATATCCTTATTAAAGACACCTTCAGTGCACCTGTCAGGAGATGCGAAACAAGTATGCACTCTAATAAAGCCGTAGCCTGTAATCTGAATTTAAAATAAGGAAAACAGTTGCTCCACTTGCCTGACAGTAACGCTCTGAGAGGAAGCCTGTGAAAATAACCTCCTATCTGCAACTGACGAGATCTTCTTGTTTTCCTGCAGCTAATTACTTCATTATGGTTTACCTGAATTGAGATCATTGCGTTCAGTCTGTTGTTGCTCAAAAACCACTCAATCAATCTCAAAGTCATGCATTCAGACACATGCCTTGATCTTCTTGACTTCATTTGATCAGTTGTTTGGAGAGTCTACAAGGACTCCCATTCTTCCTTGACGGCTTTTTATTTTGTTTCTGCTGGTTATCACATCTTCCCAATTGAATGTTGACGCTTTTAGAGCAAGGATATGTACATTATGTAGCCTTTATGTCTACTTATGCTCTTCATGTGATAATGTTGGTTATAGCTACGCATCTGTGCTCACAGTACTAATAGCCAGTGTTTTTTTTCCTCCAGGCCTTAGATGGGTTCTTCTTTGTGGTGAACATGGAGGGGAACATCGTGTTTGTGTCCGAGAACGTGACGCAGTACCTGCGGTATAATCAGGAAGAGCTGATGAACACCAGTGTTTACAGCATCCTGCATGTAGGAGACCATAATGAATTCATCAAAAACCTCCTGCCCAAATCACATGGTGAGAATTTTCCCTTTATTGTTTCCTTCCCATTTAGCTATTTTCATATCACTTGCGCTTCTAGCACCTCTTCTTTTCAGGAATGACAACACTCAAGTGTAGCGTCACTTAGAGCAGTTACATTTTCCACCCAGTGATTATATTAATATTATTTATTATTTAAGTTTAAGAAGTGTTCACACTAGCTATAGCTTTCCATCAACATATTTCAGTTTAAATTAAATATCACGTAAAGATATTGCATGTAACACCAAGCAATTGCTCACTTGAGGTGAATTAAATTTTTTATTCAGTTAAGAAGACATTTGTGTAAACTAATATGGATACACATTTGATAAATAAATTCCAAGATATGTAAAAAAAAAAAAAATCATTTTCAGTGATAGCTGGTGATGTGAAACATTAGCGACTGTTGGCAATGAGTCAAAATGTATATAAAAAAAATAAACGTTTATATAAAAGAAATGTTCTCAGTGACTTCCAATGGACTTCCAGTTTATTTTGTTTTCTTAAAGTCACAATGAAACGGAAGTAGCGACAAAATCACATTCTTTACTGTTATATATGTCTAAGTGTAACAAATTATCAAAAAAGAAAAAATATTTAGGACTGGGACTTGGTTATATCGTTCAGATGCTTCGCTGTTGTTCAGATTTTGAGATGTTGTTGAGCTTGCAGTCAAATGTGTAGTCCTGTATATGTCATTAGAGAGAAGTATGCAGTTTCACTTTAATATTGAGTTACAATATATTTATTACCATTACGACATTAATAATAACAATAAAATAAATTAACTAATTGTTCAAAAGATCATTAACATGCACAAACACTGCTTTATTCGCAAATTGTTTTTGCAAATAGTGTATCTTTACACTTATCTGAAATGGATCGAAACATAGCTACTAACATCAGTTAATCACTGAAGGTCACCAGTCTCCTGAAGCGACATGAGTGACAGGTGGATCACGTGTGCACTCCCTTTGGAAGTCATTGAGTTAGCACAATATTTTTTTATATCAACTTTACATTTTGTCTCTTTGCAAGCAGTCTCTTATGTCACTTCACATCACCAGCTCTCATTGAAAATGAATGACTTCCAGTCCCTTGCTACTGTAAATCACCATCAGTGAGAACACCGCTATATTCAGTAAGGAAAAATTAGGCAATGCTGGTTCAAATTAGTGACAGTGAGTGATGTCTTTTAGTGGTCGACCTATATATCGCCAAGACATGATCGCTTGTTCTCTTTGTGACAGTCGGTCCGTATGAATTGAATGCTTTAAACTTTAAACTCGTGATTTCAAATTATGCTGCGCTTTATGCATTTGCCCACTGACATATTCATGTCATTTTCTCTGTGTGCTGTATGTAAAATGTGTGTTACCCTGGCTTTATTTGAAAAATATGATTTCCAATGCGCACAATCTTCCCAGAATACTGAGTGCCCTGTTGGTTACAGTGTTAACTTCCTTTTTAATTCTATTTATTAAATATTTATTTATGAAAAATACTTTTTTCATCTAAAATATAAGTTTGTTTATATTACACTTTTTTTTAATCCATTGATGATCAAATGAGTCAAATGTTTTCAAATTTCTTAAATATAAAAAAATGTATACCGTATTTTCCGGACTATAAGTCGCACTTTTTTTCATAGTTTGGCTGGTCCTGCGACTTATAGTCAGGTGCGACTTATTTATCAAAATGAATTTGATATGAACCAAGAGAAATGAACTAAAAATGAATCAAGAGAAAACATTACCGTCTTCAGCCGCAAGAGGGCGCTCTAAGCTGCTCACTGCTCCTGTAGACTACACTAAGCAGCATAGAGCGCCCTCTCGCGGCTGGAGACGGTAATGTTTTCTCTTGGTTCTAAATAAATGCGACTTATAGTCCAGTGCGACTTATATATGTTTTTTCCCTCATCATGCCGTATGTTTGGACTGATGCGACTTATACTCAGGTGCGACTTATAGTCCGAAAAATACGGTATATAATTATATTGGGTCTATATCGGCTATCGGCCCCCCTGCTTTCCAAGATATTGGCATCGACTGTCAAAAAAACTATATCAGTCGACCACTAATGTCTCTTCACCTCCCTCCCACAGTGAACGGAGTGCCGTGGTCCAGCGAGAATCCTCGGAGGAACAGCCACACCTTCAACTGCCGCATGCTGGTGAACCCTCACAGCGAGGCCGAAGAGATGCAGGATCATGAAGCACAGCAGAAATATGAGACTATGCAGTGTTTTGCTGTGTCTGAACCAAAGTCCATCAAGGAGGAGGGAGAGGGTAAGCCACGGTTTCTTAAAACACACTTAAGCCACATGAACAGTACTGAAACTCTAGATTTAATGCTTCAAAGCAGAGCAGGAGGCTTCAGCCAAGCAAAGTGACTACTCCCCTTACATAGATCCGAGCGTTCATTTGTCAAGCTTGCCACAAACAAGCAGTTTTTAACCTATAGTTTTTCAAAGGACTTTTGGTTCCAGTGAATGAAAGTTGTTGTCCTTATCTACAGTTGTCATTAGTTGCTGTCATTTTGTGGTCTTGTTACTATAAAAAGCAGTAGTAATTTAACATGCACTACCATTCAAAATTTGGGGGTTGGTAAGATTTTTTTCAATGTTTTGGAAAGAAGTTTCATCAAGGCTGCTTTTATTTGATCTAAAACACATTAAAGCAGTAATACTGTGTATTGTATTCCTGCTATGGCAAAGCTGAATTTTCAGCAAATCATTCTAATATGCTAATTTAGTGTTTAAGAAACATTTCTTAGTATTATGTTTAAAACAGTTACTTTGCATTTTCTAGAACCCTTTTTTTTATTTTCTGAATTTTTTGATGACTAGAAAACAAGCATTTACTCTCATTTTTATTTTTTTTAGCAGTTTAATGTACCTTTTCTGAATAAAATGATTAATTTCTTACTTACCCTTAACTGTTTACCTGTAGTGTACCAAGGTATCACAGTATTCTTTGCAGAACTTTATCAGCTGCAATACAATAATAGTATTTGAATAAATTTGTGACGAATGGGGCGGGGCCGTGAGCCGTGGGAGCAGGGCGGGGCGGGGCAAGGCCGGTGGAGTGATTGGAAATGAGCGACACCACTGTAACAAAGTTCTTTTGTGGGAAGAAGGAGGCGGGAAATGGCAGACAATCGAAATGAAGTTTAATAATAAAATAAAGACAAAACAGCGCGACAGCCACTCACAGACGACTGCCGCCCACAAACAAAATCAAAACATAAAATAAATCCAGGCCTGGTCCTCTCTCGTCCTTCACTGTCATCGCTCCTCTTTTATATCCTTCCAATCTCCTCCTTGGGACTCGAGACCGGTTGGTTTGAGCAGGTGTCGCTTATTTCCAATCACTCCACCGGCCTCACTCCGTTCCCACGGCTCTCGGCATTCTTTGTCAATGTGTTGCTTTGTGCAAAGAGTGGTGAGCAGAAATACTGTACCTCGTTTCATAATCATAATATCATTAAAAAATTCCTTGCAGTTTACCACACTGTACCTCGAAGGTCCTTCATGGACTTGCTATTTAAAATTGCTATCTTGCCATTTTAGGATATCCATTAGGTGTTGTAAAATATTAAAGTATTTTAGTCCACCTCAAATCCTAAGGTGTGATCCATATGAGAACAACAGTAAGTATTCAGTCTCTTTAAGTTTCAGTTGCTCTAATGTAGAAGCAACATTTAGGGCTACAAATCATTCCTGACATGTGAGGAAAATGAGTCTTCCAGTTACTGAAAAATAAGGCGAAAAGGCAACAGCAGCGCTCGTGCGTCCCGCCCCGAGAAAAGTTTCAGTCTGTGATTCATTTGCTCTTTTCTCTCCTCCTCTTCCTACTCTCGGAGTCACCCAGAGTTCAGGGTGCATTTGAGACCCAGTTCTCTACTGGATCAACACGGCTTTGGTTTTGGCCCTGGCTGGGGTTTAAGAGTGAGTGTGTGCGTGTGTGTGTGTGTGTGTAACAGCGAGTGCGAGGCAATGAGAGATGGTTAGCATTGGTCTCTCCTCTCTCTCTCTCTCTCTCTCTCTCTCTCTCTCTCTCTCCCTCACATGTACACACATAATGTTAAATTTTTTTCTGGGTACTGTTGGTCCGTCTGTGTTAGCTGTGTGCCAGCTGCTCTTTCAGCCAGCCAGCTCACCCTGGCGCAGGAGACAGAGAAGGAATGTGTATGAGGAGAGGGGTATCAGAGAGAGTTTATTGCAGAGACATTGAAGCTGGGTCTTCATGCAGTTTGGAGTGAAGACCACCCAAGGGGCTCTGCAGCAGCCATGTGTTTGCACGTAAAGGCCTGTTCACATCAACTTGATATAAACATCATAACCCGTAGCTCAAAAAGTAGAACATGTCTTTAGCAACTGTAGTCTGATTCATAAACAAGGGCTCAGTTGACACAATAATACACATTTTTTTAAATAAATTAAAAAAAATAAAAAAACACTGAAGTTAAAGTTTTGAATCAAATTCTGACAAATTCTTCAAATTCTTCTCTGAATCAGTCAGAGGGGTTGTTGAATCAATGTCTTGATTCACTGAATGAACTGCCAGTTTTAACTTTCAGTGATATCCATCTTTAAAATGAAGCAAGTACTAAAGGTTTGGGAAAGCTGAATTAATATCTTTAGCTACATAACCGTATGAAGAATTATGAGTAAAGGTTTTATTTTATTTTTTATGAGATATATATATATATATATACAGTTGTGTTCAAAGTTATTCAACCCCCTAGAGACTGCAGTACTTTACAAATACAAGCTTTTCTGAAGATCCAGGATATAATAAAACTTGCATCTATAACAGTTCACTGGCATATTAAAAGTGATATTGTCAATATATAATGTAATATATTTGAGTTATAAGACTTTTTAATAATACTGCTATGTCATAATTATTCAACCCCTATTCAACATTGCTGTTTTTAAATCACTTATTTGTATGGTGGGGAATAAAACAGTCTCAAAACACAATTAAGCCTTTAGAAACTCTATTAAAAACAGAATTAGCTTGAGCTGTTACACATACAGTTTGGCCCATGCATGTATTGAACTTGAGTAGCAAAATGTCAACAGAGATCTCACAAAAGCAAAAGAGAAGAAATATTGTATTACTTAAGAAAGGCTAAGGCTATATGATGATTTCCAAGACACTGAAAGTTCCTAGAGACACAGCTCTCAGCCTTATTCCTTAGCTTAAAGTGTGTTTTACCAGAAAATCTTTGAGGGTGTGGAAGAAAAAGCACAATATCATAAAATATTTAATCAGAGCAACTGAGAAAAAACCTGCAATGTACAGCCAAAGACTTGCAAGATGACCCGATGAAAGGAGGAAAACCATTTCAATGCAGTGTGTAAGAAGAACACTAGACAAGTATGGCCTTCATGTTGAGACATCTTGATAAATACCACTCTTGATCAAGAAGAACAAAAAGCCAACTTGAACTTGATAAAATTCATTTGTGTGGACCTGTGGAGCTCTGGAGGAATGTTTTATGGAGTGATGTGACCAAACTGGAACTTTTTGGACCCATGGATCAGCGGTATGTCTGCTGTAAAAAAGGCAAAGCTCATAAGCAGAAGAACACCATCTCCATCATCAAACTTGGAGGTGGTTCAGTCCTATTATGGGATTTCTTTACTGTAGAAGGAAGTGGAAATCATGACTGTATGAAGGACATCATGGATTCTTTAGAGTGTCAGGCCATTTTGACAAGAATTGTGATGCCTTTGGTGCAAAAACTGAAGCTGAAACTTTCCTGCAAGCCAGTCATACCAAAGTACACATCCAAATCTACTACTGCTTGGTTCAGGGATCAGTCATAGAATGTACTTGAGTGACCTATTCAGTCTCCAGGCTTAATTCTCATTTCAAATATCTGGTTGAATTTGAAGAAAGCAGTGGCAATGTGAAAACCAAAGATTATCAGTGATCTGAAAGCCTTTTCAGGTGTGGAATGGGCCAAAACTGTAGTAGAGAGGTGACAGAAGCTTCTAAACACTTACAGACAGCGTTTATTGGTGATTTTAAAGAATAAAAGACTCTGCACAAAGGGGGTTGAATAATTTTGAACATGAATGTTTAGAGTCAATTTGAATTTTATCATGATTCATCAATGTTCCATTCTCAGAATCACTCAAAAGTGTATTAACAAACTTTCTCTAATAATTTACTGATGCCTTTGTTAAATTGATTTCATAAAATGTTATCCTCCACAGCAAATTATCTTGCAAGTCAAGAGGATATATATAAATATATATATATATATATATATATATATAAACATGTATACATTACGTGTATACACATTATTCTAGTATTTTTTTGTTTTTGAATGAAGTCTCTTATACTCACCAAGGCTGCATTTATTTGATTTTTGACTGTAATATTGTGAAATATTATTACAATTTAAAATAAGTGTTTCTATTTTAGTGTTTTTCATTATTTAATTTATTCCTGGGATGGCAAAGCAGAACTTTCAGCATCATTACTCCAGTCTTCAATGTCACATGATCTTTCAGAAATATCTCTCATATGCAGATTAGAATATATTTTCTAATATATATATAAAAAATAAAAAAAACGTTTTGTTTTCAGCGTTTTTAATTAACAACGTTCAAAAGAACAAATAGAAATCTTCTGCAACATTATAAATGTAACAAATTGTTTTATTAATTTTGAGTCCTTGTTAAATACAAATATTAATATCTTTAAAAATCAATCAAATGATGTATTTTATCATGGATGCTTCAAACTTTTGATGCATATATATCATGGATGCTGTTACTACAGTGTTCTTGTTGATTATTCCTGATCATGTAAGCATCTGATGTGACATTATGATTCTCTTCTGATCTTTTTGTGGGTGGATGAGGGATGACTTTTCTAACTTAGTCTCCATGGGAGCAGCACAGCAGGGTCAGCCTCCACAATGACACAAACCAAAGGTCACATTCCATCATATCACCCAACGCTCCACTCCGCACCGCCCCCTCAGCACACACAAACACACAGAACCCATGCCTCATCATTCAGAAGCACCCTTCAGAACACTTTAATAATCTGTTACCACTGATCTGATCTTTTTCTCTCTCGCTCTGACTAGATTTCCAGTCGTGTCTGATCTGCGTCGCGCGGAGAGTACCCATGAAAGAGAGACCCATGCTCCCCACGCACGAAAGCTTCACCACCCGCCAAGACCTCCAAGGTAACCATGCCAACACCACCCTTCTCTCCGCTTCTGCTCTTCAAAGGGAGTTTACATCGCAGTTAGACAACAACAGAGACTGACTGTAACCTGGAACAACTGTTTCATAAAATGAAAATGGCTTAGCGCCCAGTTTTACAGTGTAAACCTTTGAAGGGCTCATGAGGTTTCTTTTTATTTAGGTGAAATTAGATGTGACCAAAAGAAAAATGTTTTTTTATTGAGTTATTTAAATTAGAGTGTAGCTCCACAGTTCACAGACATACATTTTTGCACATTTATTTAAAAAGAAAAACTGAAATATCACATGGTCCTAAGTATTCAGACCCTTTGCTCAGTATTTAGTAGAAGCACCCTTTTGATCTAATACAGCCATGAGTCTTTTTGGGAAAGATGCAACAAGTTTTTCACACCTAGATTTGGGGATCCTCTGCCATTCCTCCTCCATATCTTCTCCAGTTCTGTCAGGTTGGATGGTAAACGTTGGTGGACAGCCATTTTCAGGTCTCTCCAGAGATGCTCAATTGGGTTTAAGTCAGAGCTCTGGCTGGGCCATTCAAGAACAGTCACGGATTTGCTGTGAAGCCAGTCCTTTGTTATTTTAGCTGTGTGGTTAGGGTCATTGTCTTGTTGGAAGGTGAACCTTCGGCCCAGTCTGAGGTCCTGAACACTCTTGAGAAGGATATCGTCCAGGATATCCCTGTACTTGACTGCATTCATCTTTCCCTTCGATTGCAACCAGTCGTCCTGTCCCTGCAGCTGAAAAACACCCCCAACAGTATGATGCTGACCCGACCATGCTTCGCTGTTGGGACTGTATTGGACAGGTGATGAGCAGTGCCTGGTTTTCTCCACACATATCGTGCAGAAATTTCTTTGTAACCTTGGCCAGATCTGTTCCTTGCCACAATTCTGTCTCTGAGCTCTTCAGGCAGTTCCTTTGACCTCATGATTCTCATTTGCTCTGACATGCACTGTGAGCTGTAAGGTCTTATATAGACAGGTGTGTGGCTTTCCTAATCAAGTCCAGTCAGTATAATCAAACACAGCTGGACTCAAATGAAGGTGTAGAACCATCTCAAGGGTGATCAGAAGAAAAATGGACAGCAACTGAGTTAAATATGAGTGTCACAGCAAAGGGTCTGAATACTTAGGAACATGTGATATTTCAGTTTTTTTTTGTCAACTATTCTGTGTTTTTCTGTCAATATGGGGTGCTGTGTGTACATTAATGAGGAAAACAATGAACTTAAATGATTTTAGCAAATGGCTGCAATATAACAGAGTGAAAAATTTAAGGGGGGTTGAATACTTACCTTACCCACTGTGTGTGTTGTGTGTGTGTGTGTGTGTGTTGTGTGTGTGTGTGTGTGTGTGTGTGTGTATATTTTCTTTTTTTATTTTCATGACTATGAAAATTGTTGAGTCACACTGAAGGCATCAAAACTATGAATTAACACATGTGGAATTATATATGGAATTATATACATAACAAAAACGTGTGAAACAACTGAAAATATGTCATATTCTAGGTTCTTCAAAGTAGCCACCTTTTCCTTTGATTACTGCTTTGCACACTCTTGGCATTCTCTTGATGAGCTTCAAGAGGTAGTCACCTGAAATGGTCTTCCAACAGTCTTGAAGGAGTTCCCAGAGAGATGCTTAGCACTTGTTGGCCCTTTTGCCTTCTGTCTGTGGTCCAGCTCACCCCTAAACCATCTCGATTGGGTTCAGGTCCGGTGACTGTGGAGGCCAGGTCATCTGGCGCAGCACCCCATCACTCTCCTTCTTGGTCAAATAGCCCTTGATGCCTTCAGTGTGACTCTACAATTTTCATAGTCATGAAAATAAAGAAAACTCTTTGAATGAGAAGGTGTGTCCAAACTTTTGGTCTGTACTGTATATATATATATATATATATATATATATATATATATATATATATATATATATATATATATATATATATATATATATACATTTGCACATTGCTACTGTGCAACCAGTGGCCACCTCAACTTTTCATTGTCTGTAAAACTGGATATCATTAGTATATATTTTGTTACAGTTATAAATATTACAGCTATAATTCTATTTAAATCAATTATTTACTTAAAACTTTTATTTAGTTATTTATTTATACTTTTCTTCAAAACTTTTTGGTTTAAAATCTGCCCCCTTCATTTGAATAGCATTTAAGTCAGGTCAAGTCAGCATTATTTATAAAGCTAGTAATAGTTATAGTAGTTAGTAGTTTATGCGCCATTCTGGTAATTCGTGAACGAAGGGACGTAAGTCGTCTCACAATGAAACTGTTCATCTGTCTGAGTTCTGAATTATGATTAACATTCTAAAGGCATCTGGACAGGGAGCTCACACATTGGAAGATCAGAGTTTTTTTACTGTCACACCAACCACGCCATTTGTCATTCTGATGTGGCTACTTGATGGAATCTCCCAGTTTTCTGTTTATTATAACTGAGCAAATTACAACCCTGAGATGTTTCTATCATGCTTTGTTTGTTTTTTGGTCACAGTTCTTACAAATTAACGTTCGATATTCCTCAGTCGTGCTGCTTAGGGGTTTATTCTAAGTCCATAGCCCTAAGTATTAAACTTCTGCAATTAATGAAACACTAAAAATATTCTCAATACATCTATTCAAATTTTGCTTTGCAGATCAGTTTTAGATATGCTTAAACATTCTTTGCATTAATACATTTAAGATTTAACCTTGAAAACAGACAACTTGTCACAGACGAAACCAAAACTGTGTGTTTGTAGGTAAGATCACCTCCCTGGACACCAGTCTGTTACGAGCCTCTATGAAACCTGGCTGGGAAGACTTGGTGCGGAGATGCATTCAGCGCTTTCATCTCCAAAATGATGGAGACGTGTCATTCGCCAAGCGGCATCAGCAAGAAGGTACTGAGCACATCTCACATTAATCCACTTAACACTTAATTAAGTGATTGTATTGTGCATGTAAAGATTTACTATTTTGACAGTAACTGCCCAGTATTCTGAAAAGCATAGTGATTTTAATACACCTTGTATTTGGCTTCCGTCGGCAATGACCTTATGTCATGACTAAGTCCTATCTTACTTAGAATGTGAGACAGACATTTAAAAAATGTTTAATGAATCTCAGGCGCAATAATGCAATCGTTAAATCATGGAAAAATTGATAAAAATCAAGATCTATAGAGAATATTGGCATTAGGGCGATATAGTAGACATTACTGTATTTTTATATTTTGTAGCAAACAAATAATTGTGGTGTCTGAAAACATATATAAGTGTGTGTGTGTGAGTAATGTATGCAGTATCTTTGCTAGAAAAGGCTAATCTTATAGGAATTATATGGGTTTATGTTTAATAGCGCTTGTTATCTTGATCTAATTAAGATGTTGTTTGTTTCAGTGTTCTTTAATGTACATTTACATATCTCAAAGTGATGATGTTCTAATCATGTGGGTGTGTTGCTTTGCAGTGCTGAGGCATGGGCAGGCTTTCAGTCCTATCTACCGGTTTTCCCTGTCGGACGGGACCATCGTCTCAGCTCACACCAAGAGCAAACTGGTTCGGTCACCTGCTACCAACGAGCCACAGCTCTACATGTCACTGCACATTTTACAAAGGTACCCCCTACCCAGCTGCACAGCTTGCCACGAGTGCCTGCACTTGAGTTGTTTTGTTTCTGTTTATGTCTGAATCGGAGTTTTTCATGTAAATGCAATGGTGTAACTACTACATGAGTAAGTGTTTGAGTCATTTTTGACCCACTTCTCACTGTTTCAGCTCTGTGTGTGAGCAGTCAGTTGAAACGCACGCTTTCTAGTTCTTACAAGCCCAGTTAATGACCATATAGTGAAAACTCACTGTCATGTGAGAACATCTGACCATGTTTTCCCAGAGGCCAATGCTGGTCTCTAAACATTCCATCAGAACCAAGAATAACACGACTCCCTCGACTTCCACAGCTACACATTGGCAAAACAAGCATTTTCACCCTTGATAATTCCTCAGAATTTGATTGCTGATTTAATTATGGAGTAACTGAATACGAATTATTCCAATGTTAAAGGGAAAGTTCACCCAAAATAAGAAGACGTTCCAAACACACATGATTTTTTTTCATTCTTGTGGAACGCGGATTCTTGTGGCTCTTTTCCATGCAGTTATGGTGCGTCTGGAGCGTCAAAAATAATGCAGAAAATCAAGTGTTCTGAAGCTGTATGATAGATTTGTGTGAGGAACAGACCAAAAGTATTGATTCACTGTATATCATCTCTCGTTTTTCATGGGAGACATAGCAATGTCCAATTTGAGAACGAGTTATTCTTTTGAGTGAATCACTGGTCCATTTCACAAATGATCACTGAATGATTCCATTAATGAATTAGACCGATCTGGTTCTTGAATTCAACTCAGGAACTCACTGATTCGGTCACAGCTGTAAATAAATCATTGAAGGGGTATATTATCAGTGAATAACGACTTACATTTTCGCACAAAAAAGCTATCATAAGACTTCATAAAACTTATGTCAGTACTCACAGTTTATACAGACCGCTTGTATGATGCTTTACATACTTTTTAGAACCTTGAAAGCCTCAGTCCCCGTTCGTAGTAATTGCACGGAAAAGAGCAACTAGGATATTCTTCTGAATTTCTCAGTTTCTGTTCCACAAAAGAAGTTAATACAAAGATGAGTAAATTACAGATGAGTATTTTTTTTTCTTTAGAGCATCATTCATTAAAGTCAGATATCATAAGTTCACATAACATCCAATCATTTGGAGGGTATGGCTTAGTAAAGCTTGGATCCACAGCAGGCAGTTGTGAACACAGTTTCATATGTTAGCTACAGAGTTTCAATCTCTCTCACAGCATGCGAGGAAGGAACACCGGTTTGCTATTTAACACAATAGCAGCAGTGTTAGGCTGGGGTGTCGAGCACAGATAAACATTAAACCCAGGGTGAGCTCACAACGGGAGGATGGCTGTCTTAAAGCACAGGATCTCTAGCACAATAACACACAGTCTAGCTTGACCATTGATTCATCCTGCATGCTCCGAACAAAGGCATCTCTATGCATTTAGCAGCTCTGAGCAAGTTTTTGTATGTAGCTTGCTAAAAGCTTTATACCCCGAGGAGATTTTTACATTAGCGGGGGATACGACAGCACAGCCGCTCGTTTTCTCTGTCCCGTGGCTTGTTTTGAGGGATGAGCACTGCTGTTTTTCTTTGATAATAATTTGTTCCCCTCTTTTAACCTTCTCTTCTGAAACATACTTTAGTTAATTAAGTCATTCCTGAAATTCCTCTTAAGCTCTTTTCTCGGATTCCTTGTTTGGAGCGCTAGAAGAACCGCTTCCTGACTACGAGATTAATTTAACAAATGACTGCACTGGATTAATGTAATGAAATAGTTTCAGTAGAATTTACTTGGAAATCAATATTAATATCAATATCAATATTAAGTCCTTGGATCACAATTAAAACACCATTGTCAACAAAAGCACATGCCAGCCTGATGAGAGAGGCATGCCCTGCCTGAACTAAGGCATTGTTTTCTGGTTTTGTTTTTATGCCCCTTTTTCCTCTCAATTTTTTCTACTTCTTCTCGTTTTTATGTCTCTTTCTTTTTACAATAATTAACCAAACTTTTTTTCATGACATTAAAACTATACCAGGGAATTGTTGTCAGGGCATTGATATGTGGTTGCCAAGTGTTTTTAGCTTATTTGATAAACGGTTGCTAGGGCTTTGGGTTTGGGATTTTAGTATTATTTATATACTATTATGGTACTTATTTATAATTGAATTTAACTTTTTATGTGTGTATTTAATTGTATTATTATTCATTTTCCTTATAAACTTTTGTAATTTTTTAAATATATTTTATATTAAGCTTTCATTTATTATTTATTGTATTAGATTTAGTAATTTAATACTTAAAATTAATTCGGTTAGCTGTCAAGGCAACATGTCTAGTTAAGTTTGTTTTTTATCACACATTTTAATTATTATTATTATTTTTTTTTTTATTTTTTTTTTTAAGCTTGATTTCAATTACCAAACTTCAGTTACTGAATTGTCTGTCACAGATTTTTAATAGTTTAAGTTCTGGTTAACAATAGTAACAATGACCTTTATTATGTTCACTCATTATGAATTTTATACTTGTGATACATCAAGCTTGCAATCATTAAATTACTCTTAGTCTATAAACTATGTTTGTGCTATGTGCTTGTATGTTGCAGCATTATTTGCTCTTTAGATTACCTATTAGCCACTATAAATGTCTATTTTCTTTCTGTTTAAGGGAGCAGCCCGTCTGTGGCATGACCCCTGACCTTGGAAATGCTCAGAATATGGGCAAAACCATGAACCCCATGAGCTCTCCCAACACAGCAGGCTCCTCCAGCACTCCCCAGGGGCAGGATGCCACTGTCAGCAGCAACACATCCACTTTCCCCTCCCCTGGTGGCCAGAAGGAGCCCGGTGCCATCGGCCCAGTACACGGCCACCGGTTCGGGTGCCCTGGAACCATGAGCCATTCAGCAACCATGCAGGCGGCCACCCCTCAGGGCAGTGGCTATCCACTGAAGTTGAGCAGCCCTTCTCAAGGCAGTCCGGGCATGCTTTCTCCACGCCACCGAGCCAGTCCCGGAGTGGTAGGATCTCCACGCTTGCCCCCACCGCAGTTCTCCCCAGCAGGAAGCTTACAGTCACCTGCGAGCATGTGCACTAGCAGTACGGGTGCCAATGGGGGAGCTGGCAGTAGCCATGGTTATACAAGCAGTTCCCTCAATGCCCTTCAGGCACTTAGCGAGTGCCATGGAGTGAGCCACGGCCAATCGCTGGGCTCTCCCGACAGGAAATTGGGGTCACCAGCCTCATTGGGCGTCAATCTTCACATGTTGAACAAAATGGGAGCCTCTGAGACATTTGGAGAGCAGAACCAATCAGAGCAGGGTAACAGCGGGCAGGACGATGGCATTGACCAGCAAAGAGATGAAAAGGGCAACCTTAGCCAGTTTAACAACCCAGATGCCAGTGATCCACAGAACCGGCTACGTGACAACAAAGGCCATACTAAACTCCTGCAGCTCCTCACCACTAAAACTGAGCCTATCGAGTCCACCTCACCCCCTCCAATGACTGGTGGAGAGCCCGGGTGTAAGGACCCCGCTGGGGGCCTAGGGAACGGCGGCATCGGCGGAGCCGGGTCACATGCAACCTCCCTAAAGGAGAAGCACAAGATCCTTCATAGACTTCTCCAGAATAGCTCGTCGCCCGTCGACCTGGCCAAGCTCACAGCCGAGGCCACAGGGAAGGAGCTGTGTCAGGATGCTGCAGGTGGGGCGGCCGGTGTGGCTGAATTAGCCATTAAACAAGAGCCCGTCAGCCCCAAGAAGAAGGACAATGCCCTACTGCGCTACCTACTGGATAAAGATGATAATGTACTTAAGGATAAAGTCAAGATGGAACCTGGAGAAATAAAGGTGGAGGGCAGTAAGATGCAAGGAATTACATCAGAGAAAACTGATGGCGGCTACGACAGTGTGGAGCCGGTAAGTGATGTCGCCATCCTGGCAATATACCAAGAGATATTTAATACAAGTCATTTAGACTCATACCTCATTGGCATCATGCACCTGTTGATTATTGTTTTGTTTTGAAAAGGGAACAAATTATAGCCTGTTGTAAAACAAGGTGCTGGTCAACAAAGCGTGGCACTTTGAGATTGGACATGACCTAATAGTTTTTGATTATTATTACTGTTGCCATATTTGTTTTTTCTGATTGTTATTATTATTTTATTTTGGAGGGTTCACCATTGTGAAATAATGCAAATCCAAAAAAAAGAAAGTATGTATATAATTTGTAGTTTATACTGTATATGCTATTTTAAAATGGTAAATGCATTGTTAAAAATATTTTTTGTGGTAACTGATAGCATGGTGTCAATAGAGCTTAACTGAAACAGAAAGATAGTTTATATATGCAAAACAACACCTGAATCGCGTGTGCTGGTTTTAAACTTGAAAAAAATAATGATTGTGTTGAATTATGATGTCCCTTTTGTGAAATGCAGTAAAGATTCATCATTAGTGGTTGTGGGTAAGGAATGTTTTGGTGAGATATGGTTAGATATTGGCTATCTGTCAGATTTGTGAATTCTCACGCAGAAATAACCGATATGATAACTTATACCAACACATTCAAACACTCTTATCTCCTTGTTTTCAGTTTGTTGCTGTAGTGTTAGTGTATGCATCCTTTCCTTTCCCCTCTGTATCTCTTTTTGTATTCCTCTCTGTTTGGGTGTGAAAGTAGAGCAAACAACAGATTCATAAACCGGCCAATGAAGCCCCAGATCGAGGCAGTATGGTAACAGCAGGGATATAAATGACTCAGCCAGCTGGAGAGAAAGAAAGAGAGAGAAGGGGAAAGTGAGATCTCTGTCACAGGAAGTCGATTCTGTGGGAAACTGGCAGGATTTTCTCAGAAGCCGCCCTGTGACATTTGAAAAAAGGCATCTCGGTGGTGTTCAGTGCATCTCATCTGGCACAGCAGTTGGCACATGCCCTACTGAGCTGGCACTGGGCACCAATCAGGCCTGGCACAGCGGCTGTAAAGTTAGAGAAGCGTCTGGGGCCAGGCAACAGAATAGAGAGATTATCCTGTATGTGTGTGTTCGTGCTCATTGGTCTTCCTGGGCCTCTTTTACAAGCTGTTGATTGAGCCACAAATTGAGTCATAGTTGTCAAATCAAAGCAGCGGTCTCAGGAAGCTGCTGCTGTTAGCCTGTTAGCAGAATGACCTCACCGCCCCTCGGTTACCAGGAAAAGGCCCAGAGTTGCGCTAGTGAGGAACCTATGACCTCACGGTCTCCACGACGGCGCCATTGAGAACATGAAGTACAGTGATTTACAGAGCAGGGAGGCCACAGCGGGACACGAAGAGTGATGGAGGAGATGCTCAAGCATGGATGTGCATGAAAAAAAAGACTGATTTATTGAGGATGCGGGAGAATGGAGAAAAAAAAATGTAGAGTGGAGAGGGAGGACCAATCCCTAGTGACATCAGTTCATGAAATAAGTCTCTCCAAGAGAAAGAAGTTGCTGAACATGGCTGTATTAATTTGTTCAAAAATACAGTGATATTGTGAAATATTATTTAAAATTTTCATTTATTCCTGTGATGGCAAGAATACATTTCCAGCATCATTACTCCAGTCTTCAGTGTCACTGAAGTGATTCTTCAGGAATCATTCTAATGTGTTAATTATATATATATATATTATTATTTATTATTTATTTTTTAATGCAGTACTAGCATACTGTATACTCCCTTCAGTAATATACTGTGCTGTGCTCTAATGACCTTTAGTTCCATCCAGTTTTCATTTCAGATTTGGGAATTGTACCAAAAACTAAAGCAATCGAAACAAATAAGTCTGTATTCAAAAAGACGTCCCATTTACACTATTCATTTTGCAGCTATATTTTACTTAGTGAAATTTAGTAAAAAGGTTATGGCATTCAAATGAATATGAATGAGTCATGAATATTTCTTCAAAGTCATTAGCTGAGTCTTTTGTGAGTTAGGAGGTTCCTTGACTCATAGCATGGCATCCAGTGTATGTAGAGAGTAAGGTGGCTCACTGGGGTTTGGAACAGAACTGGTGAGCTCTCACCATTCATCTCTCTCTTGCTCCTGAGATGAGATGAGCAGCTGGCTGTTGTGACAGAGCTACAGCTGAGACTGAAGAGAAGCAGGGATCTGTGTTAAAGGTCATGATGGCTCAAGGAGTCTTCACTGACACCGTGCCTCTGAGTGCGTGGAGCACGTCCACTCCTGACTTTCACCAGCGTCGTTCAGTGCTCAAGGTTATTTTCACAGTTGGCTCACAATTAAAGGCTTTCGATGGCTCTGGACAGGGTGGCTTTCAATAATGCAGTTTTTATGGCAGACGGTAGAAATGACCCAGATGCACATATTATTGTCACCCAGGCAGCTGCACTGGCTTCAGTCACTCTGTTCACTGATGTATCAGTCCTTCTTTTTCTCTCTCTGTCTCGCTCTCCCTATTGATCGTTTAATCTCTGTCTCTTTTACATCCTGTATGTCCTAGTTTACTCTGTTTCAAAGGAGCTGTGTAGCTAAACAGCATTTTCAAATCATAAGCACAGTTAAGATGCAAACACTGTTTCTAAAAGGTAGGCAGGGGCATTAGTGTCTTATAAGACAGCTTGTTTTGGCCAGATTTGCATCTTATGCAGACTTCATAGAGAAGACAATCCCATAATGCAGACCATGCATTAGCTTACTCCATTAGAATCAATAGTGGGTTAGTATTGTGAGCATTAGGGTTATTATAGTCAACTAAAAGTAAAATTACTTGAAATTAATTTTAACCAATCACATTTTTTTTATATATATAATTGTAAATCTATTATATAATTATATATTATTTTAAATTATGGATAAATACATTTTAATATAACAGTTTGTTAAATATTATCATATATATATATATATATATATATATATATATATATATATAATAACTTTTATGTAGACATTAAAAAAGGACAAAATCACTAAAGCTGTCGCTGCAACTAAAACTGAACATATACAAAAAGAACTCATTTAAAGTTTTAAAAAACACCTGTAAAATGGTGTCTCAGTGATACTAAAGTAACTTGTGAGCACTATTTTGTTGCTGCCTACTGTATTGTTCCAAATCATTCAATTTCTTAGGTTCCCCTTTAGTCAGCATGAATAAGCAGACCGCTAAGCAACTCGCTAGGAACATCACTAGGTTTTTTGTGCTTCTTTGTCTCTACGTGCTCATACACAGAAGGATTTTAGTGTTTCTATTTGTGGTGGCGATGGATGGTGTGCCTTTCCCTGAGTGTGCTTCTATAGATGTGCTTTGTAAGTGTGTTACAGTCTGATGGTCTTGCGGAGGTGCATGTGTGTGTGTGTGTGTGTGTGTGTGTGTGTGTTTGTGTGTGTGTGTGTGTGCGCGTGTGCGTGTGTGTGTGTGTGTGTCTGCAGCAGGAAGTGTGACTCAGGATGGGGTGTCACTCCTCTTCCCTTCCCAACCCCTCACAGAGCTCTAATAGGCACCCTGACACCATTCCTGGGTTGCACACACACACACACACACACACGTGTGGTGCAGACAGCTGTCCCAACCCTGACACTGTCGCTTCGTTGGTGGTTCCTCTGTGTACCAATTAACCCTGTAACCCCTCTTACCCCTTTGGTCCTGCTCCTGTCTATATGACTAACAGCCCTCCGTCCCATCAAACCAGCACTGATATCTTATTTCATACTTGGACTAATGGTTGAAGTTTGGTATTCATAGCATATCCTTAGGGGTCTTCATCAGGGGGTCCGCAACCATAGGGGTCCTCTGCAGTACTGCATAGCAGCAGTTATTGTGCTTTCTTATTATTGCATTATAATAATGTTAAATGAACTCCAGCCAAAGCTAAAGTTAACTAAGTAAACTAAAACTTTCATTCTCCAACTTACATTTGTATAGGTTAATAAAATTAAAAATACAATGTTATAACTCATCAAAATAAGTAAATGTTATACAATATGTAATGGGGATCTCTAATTTGTCTCTCTATCCACTCAAGGTCTTTGGCTTGACAAATGTTGAATGTTTTTTTTTTTTTTTTTCTAAGTTAAATTTAGTAGTTATACTTGACATACTTGATTTTATAAATGTATTTTCCTAATTCTAGTAAATTTCAAATATCTAATAAGTTTGGGGCTCGTGAGATTTTATTTATTTATTTATTTTGATAGAAATTAGTAGTTTTAATAGTTTTCAATACGAATGCAATAAATGGATCAAAGGTGACAGTAAAGAAATTTATAATGTTACAAACATTTATGTTTCAAATAAAAAAATTTTTTTTATCTCAGTTTCCACAACAATATAGAGCAGCACATTTTTCAACATTGAGAATTAGGTTTGCTCCGATCAGGTTTTTTGAGGCCGATCATAGAAAGCAGTATCTGCCGATACCGATATTTTTAAAGCCTTCTTTTTTTTTCATTTATAACAATATACAGTGCTACAACAATCAGGATTTTTAGACATTTATGCAGGGCCTGAATTTCATTTTTGAAAATGGGAGGAATTCCCCTCTTAGGTGACTCTTGTGAAAGGAGAAGTGGCACGGACTGTGCTTTCACAAAACAGTCTGCTACTGATCTGTGGGTGTTTACCACAAACACAACATTTATCCATTATGTTGATTTCAAATCCAAACATTGTCACTGAAAATTGTTTTTCAGCATTGCAAATTGTTTTTTTAAACGAGATTTTTAAATGCAATAAATATAAGCAACAGATTATTCAATGTTTTTTACTTTTGCATTTACTTCTAGATTTATATATTAAGTGGCAAAATATTTAAACTACTTTTCTTACGTTATCAAAAACTTACCATTGACAGAAATTAGCCAATCAAAGCCAGATCAATCAGAGCACACCTACTGAGAAAAATAATACATGTTTCAAGAGAACAGAGTCAGCATATTAGACTGATTTCTGAAGAATCATGTGACACTGATGACTGGAGTAATGATGCTGAAAATGTTGCGTCATTTACATTGGAAAATATGCTAAAAATGGTAATTATAAAATAGACAGTTATTTTAAATGGTAGTATTTCACAATATTCATGTTTTTACTGTATTTTTTGATCAAATATAAACAGCCTTGGTGAGCATAAGAGACTTATTAAAAAACATTTTCAAAAATCTCACCGACCCCCAAACTTTTGAATGGTTGTTTAGTTGCAGTACCTGTGACCTAATAATAATACGTTTTATTTGTGATGTCTTAAGACTGTTAAAGTGAACTGCAAGTGATTTTAAAATGGTAAAAATAAAAGATTTTATTGCCACTCACAGAACCTCAATATTTACACTTTTCCTTATGCATTCATATGCAATTCAACTTAAAATCATGATGTTAACAGTAAAAGTTCATGGACATGTCATTTATCAAATACCCACATCCAAAAGTGCTAATTATAGTGGAATATGTTGGATAGTTTGACTGTAAGTGCTCTGGTAGCTGATGAGAAACACAGCTCCCATAGATCTCCACACAGGGAGCTTTTCCACCATTGGCTCAACATCACACCGACGTCAACGCTCCCGCTGGTAAGAAAGTGATCCATGAAGGTGCAGCTCAGTGCGATATAAAGAATCCATGCTAATGCACAAGCACCTTCCTGTCTGGACTGAGCGAGTGCACACAGATAATACACAAGAGAGAGGGCAGCGAGCGATAATTGGAAAGAGGAAGACAGAAAGGCTGAAACAAGCAGACTGTGAGATGCATGGACAGTTAATAATCTTCAGCAGGTTTGATTCAAGAGGCCAGCCAGGGACATGGGGTGCACACACAAGTGTGTGTGCAAGTATGTGTGTATGCATGAGATGAGATGAGAGGATAGATCGGGAAAAGAGCTTCCGAGCGCTACACAAGGAGAGTGACCTCATTAAGCAGTTCCTCCTCTCCACTCGCATCCTGTTTGTGCAGCGCTTTTCCGTCGCAAATCAACGGCAAGAGAGGCCGACAACTTCATTAGGCTGCAGACATGCAGCATGAAGGCAAACTTTCAACCCACAGAATAATATACAGCATTTGATCTTTGACCTTTAACCTTAACTACCCTCCACAACAGCCCTGAAACACACAGACACTCTCTCATCCACTTTCCTGAAGTGAAAGTTTCCTAGGCTATTTATCAGACATCTTAAGCATGTAAATAAATATATGCGTTTGTGTGTGTGAGAAATATTTTTGCATATATTGTCCTATTATAGTGTGTGCATTTATATAAATTATGTACTTATAGACTGTATATAGATAAATGAATATAAATAAATAAATACTTATGTATAATGTAATTTACATGTATTATAGGTGTAATCATTCAGATGGGTAGATAAATAGATTTTGTTGTCCTGATTGTAATATAGATGTCACGTGTGCTGCCCCCTTGTGGTGGCTTAAGGACTTCAATGCATGTTTCTTGAAAGTTCCAGAACTGGCATTTTCCTAAAATCTATGTATTACCCAGCGTAAATATTTATATCTCCAGCTGTAGAGTGCTTGTGTACGGAACACTTGATTTAGCATTTATTTAGTGTCATTTAACAGAAGTTGTTTGCATTTTAGTCTTTTCTTATAGACGACGACAGCTCTAGATAAACAAAAAAAAAGTACAGTTCTGAATCTTTGAGTCAATATTGTTTATCTGAAATGCACTGCTCCAAGAAGGTTTCTTTATCTCAACATATATATATCTCAATATATATGTCAGAGCTGTAGTGCACTACAGCCAAGTGTGCATTTAGATTTCTAAGGTAATAAATATTTTTAAAAGCTTATGAAGGAGATGAAAGGATTTGAAGTCAGATCGATGGTGTATTTAAAGTCAAGCTGCGTTCCCAGTCATGCAGAGTGTGTGCGTTTGCTTGCGTGCATTTAGAAGATCTTGCTCTGATGGAGAAGCAATCTAGGGTTTAAAGATGGTAACCGAACCATGGCAAATGGAGTAGTGTTCAGCTAGCCTCCTTTAACTTAATGTGAAGTGTGTCCTAGATTCCAGTCCTGTGTGTGTGTGTGTGTGTGTGTGTGTGTGTGCACATGTGAGAGGGAGAGGGGTGTGTTTCAGGAGGAAGACTTTCGCTGCTGAGATACCAAACCTTGTGACTATACAAAACATAGCCGTTATATATGCATTGGCATATTATGTATAAGAGGATGTTTTCATGTGCATCTAAAACCCACCAGAAATTTGACCTTGACAAACCTGTTTTTCATATTAGACAACAAACTGATGAGACTAATGAAAATACTAAACTAAAGGAATTTCCTTGTGTGTTTGCAGTCAAGCGAGCTGGATGATATTCTGGATGATTTACAGAACAGTCAGCCAGGACTGTTTGCGGATTCCAGGCCTGTGTCTTTGCCTGCTGCCGTGGACAAGCAGTCAATCATCAATGACATCCTGCAGATGACTGGAGATGGTGGAACCAACATGGGTCCCCAGCAACAAAGAGCACTACAGGCTGTGGGCCAACAGAGTGAGTAACACACACACTCTCCTACAGATTTCATCCAATGGCTGGAAAAATGAAAGACTTCTGAAATCTGAGCAGATTTTAAAACACTTGACATTATAAACTTGCCAAATTGGTAAAAAGTTGCAAAGAAAAACTAAATGACTGAGGGTACATTCACACTTCAGTAATGTACTAAAAACAGAAATGTTTATCTTTTTGCATTTAATAAAAATGCTATATTATGCATTATTATATATTATGCTATATTATATATTATAGGCCAGTAGTTGGCGATGTCACAATGTAAAACAACACTGCTACACATGGCTATAGACTGAACACATAATACGCAAGTGCATGACACAAATTCTCATTTTTGTAGTTTACCCTGAAATGATGATGTTTTCTTTTTCAGTGGTGTTGTTTTCAAAAACTTTCACTTTAAAGGAACACTCCACTTTTTCAAAAAAAATAGGCTCAGAAAATTGCAACTTTTCATTTATTGTCAGTCTTAGTACACAATGTAACTACAGACGAGTCGAGTTTTAAATAGGAAAAACATAGAAACTCTTTGGTCATTTTTGAGCGAGATGCTAACGTCTAATCAGATTCAATGATCTATGCTAAGCTAAGCTAAAAGCCCTACAACCAGACCCAGAGATCGGCTGAATGGATTCGAAAACGGTAAAACTCAACTGTTTAACTCCAGGGGAGTTGGAAAATGAGCCTATATTAAAAAAAAGTGGAGTGTTCCTTTAAAACCCATATTCAAAAGTTTGCATTTTCATGCCCCCAAAACACTGCTGTTGTGTAAATTACAACTTGTCAATTTGTCCAGACTGTAAATTGGGATTGGGAGTTCTGTGTGAGAGCAATAAAGTCACTCGTGTTTAAGTTATGCAAATTTGCGGTGCTGACCGTCAGAAAGCTATTTAGTTTGAAAGTGACTTCTGTGTGAACCGTGCTTCATCTCAACACTATTGATAATAGACAGTTGACCCTTTTTCACATTACATTTTGCTAATGTAACTGCACCTTTAAAAGAGCAAATGCATAAATATTGCAGGTTTTCCCAAGCATGCTTACTTGTGTTCAAATAGTCATATAATTGCCTTATCGCTCATATTTATGCACAAACACCCTCTTGAACGCTGGTGTAAGATTAGACCAATGTAACACATTGGTTTGAGCTTTGCCTTATATTGTGTAATCGACGTCCTTTAGGACAACTATCCAGATTGCACCCAATCCTAACCAATGTGTTTACAAAGAGTTTCACTGAGTAGTCTTGGATTTTATTTGCGTTTGTTTACAAGGTGACAGCATGGAAAAAATTCCTGTGTCCACAAACAGCATCCCAATGTATTTGCAAAAATATTAAGAATTACACAAGCGTGAAAATGAAGTGAACCCGGAGTGATTTATGTTTTCATGTCATAATTTTTACGAAACACCCTGAAACTATTCAAGTGTGCCCAGGGGCTGACCGAAACTGTGAGCAGGTGGAACATGAGTTTCTCACGACACATTTGTTTCTCAGCTGAGTGGATATTCTCTCTCACGAACTGTCATCAGAGACATTTTGAAAGAAATCAATACTTTTTTCAGCAAGAGCATATTTGATTAAAAGTGACAGTAAATGCATTTATATTGTTACAGAAAATTTTTTGAGATAAATGCTGTTCTTTCGAACGTTATCAAAGAATCCTGGAGTATCAGTTTACACAAGAATATTCATCATCACAACTGTTTTCAACATTGACAATAATAATAAAAAATAATCTTGAACAGCTCATCGGTATACAAGAAAGATTTCTGAAATCATTTAGTGTGAGACTAAGGACCGAAGAGTAATGGCTGCTGGAAATTCAGCTTTGCCATCACAGGAATAAATTTAGTTTGAAAATATGTAACAGTAGAAAACTTTGAATTGTAATTATTTCACAATATCAGTTTTTTTGACATTGTATTTTGATCCTATAAATGCTGTTTTGGTGAGCATAAGAGACAAACCTTTATTTCCAGAGTTCAACTAAATACTTTTTTCATTTATTGGATATTTGCTATGTGTGTTCATAGATTTTGGTGCTCCACGACCAGGTCAGCCCGGCAGAGCTCCTCCAGTCAGAAGCGTGTCTTTGGATATGAACATGCCTGCTAAAGGCGCTCAGGGTCAGTACCCTCTGATGAGGAACAACAGCCCTTACTCGCTCATGCAGCAGCAAGGCATGATGGGAAACCACAGTGTTATGCCTAATCAGCCCAACATGGTCAATGCAGGTGAGTTGAGCTGGTGTCAGAAATGCAGTAACCTAAAATACAATAGAAGTAAATTTTGTCTGTACATATGTGGTGGAACGCAGGGCTTCCCCCACACTTTACACCTACTATGAGAGGAATGTTCCAATGCCGCACCGACCGTGTACAAACCAAAGTTTCAGTTTGATCAGTAATGCACAGTCAAGCATTACGTTGTTGGCCGAGAGAAAGACAAATGTGTTAAACGGCACACAATTGTTGAGTCAGATCAAAAGCGAGCCCCCCCCATGCACCTTTTGTTTGTGTGTGGTGGGTTACATATGCTTGCAAGTGAATGTGCACATAAAGTGAGACTGTGAGCGGCTAGATATGAATGTTTCATAACCTGAGAAAGAATTGTAGGGTTTCTGTGTGATCGTGTCTGCATGTTTTGAAATATCACATTTCTGAGGATGAAATGACACCGTGGTTTTATACATACCACTGTTTTTTTTCTATATCAAATTTATATTTTCAGTTGTCCCTTAGCTTAGGTCAGCTGAAAAAAAATACTGAATAACATAATCGTAGCTCAAATTTCACAACCCAATTCAATAAGAACAGTATTATTCTGAAATATTATTTCGATTTAAAATAATTTCTCTATTTTAATCCATCTTGGGATAAAAAAAAAATTAACATGATAAATGTCTTAACTGCCACTTTTGATCAATTTAATGGATTCTAGTTGAATAAAAGTGTTTACTTCTTTTTTCAATATCCACAAACTTTTTAACAGTAGTGTAAATTTCGATCGAAAATGTCCCATTCCACATGTTGCTAATACCATTTAGTTTATATTTCATAAGTGTTACCTTCAAATTAAAAGCCCCCTTTCTTTCTCTTTTTTTTTTAAAGGAGTCATGGGTAATAATGGTCCCCGTGTAGGTATGCAGCAGGACAGTTGGGGTGCACAGGGTCCTGGTCCGGTCGGTAGCACAGCCTCGCCTGTCACAGCTGCTCCCGCCGGCCAGCACTCTCTCACACAGGGAGCGCTCCACTCTCGCATGGGGCCCAACTCTGGTGCAGGGATGCCCATGAGGCCCAACAGCCAGCCTGGACCAAGACAGATGCTTCAGTCCCAGATGATGCCCAATGGTAAATGGACACAGAACAGATACATAGAGCTTTACAGAAAGTATAGAAAAGCACTTGAGGATAACTGTTTTTAATTATCTTTTATCATCTGCTGTTTCTTCTTCCTTAGCCCAGTCAAACATGGACATGGGCATGGCTGGCCACCAGTTTCCCCAGCAACAGGCACCGCCCAATCAGACGGCTCCATGGCCAGACAGTGTTATGCCTATAGAGCCAGTGCCATTTGGGAACCAGAACAGGTAAACAGCATTTATTACTGACACTGTTTTAAGACCAGAGTGCTTTTTTGTCCTTCTGTAAGAAAATAACTAGACAAATACACTCAGTTTTGGGTCTCAGCTCTTTAATGAGTCTCTCATCTCTGTAAGCTCTATGTATAGCGGTTCTCGTGAGGATGTTTTGTGCCCTCCTGCCTCTGAGGGTCCGTCCGATGAGGGCGCTCTGCTCAGCCAGCTCTACACGGTTCTCAAAGATTTCGACGGCCTAGAGGAGATTGACCGTGCTCTGGGCATCCCGGCTTTGGTGGGACGGGTAGGTTGAACACCTTTGTTCTACAACCCAGCCTCTTTTTTGTAAATAACACCAGAACCGAAGTAACTTTATTTAAAAATCTATTAATTAATCAAATTGACTTCCTACCAAAAACTTTAATTAATCAGCTAATTAATCAAACTTACTCAATCATCACTTTTTTTTTTACTTGCACCAAAGGTAGTTAAGTCAACTTTTTAATTATATATTTGTTTCTACTCCAATTTGTTGTTAAAAATATAAACATTTAAATGGTGACTGTAATAAAAACTTGTTTAAACTTGCATTAAAATACTAGTGATGCAACAAACTAATTTTTATGATTTTTATTTAATTTTTTGCCCCGAAACACTGAAACTGGGTTTCATTTAGCTGAAAACCAAAATGAAAGGGTTTCTTTTATTAATCAGTTAATCAAAATTACATTTACATTTAATTAGCTTTTTTATTGCATACAAGGCAGCTTTTATTTTTCTACTCCAATTTGTTGTTGAAATATAAACTAATATTTAAATGGAATCTGTAATAAAAACTTGCTTTCATGACAGATTTTGTCTAAACTTACAAATATATATTTAATAATATAGTGAATATTAGCAAAATGCTCCTCTGTAGAGTTATACAAACTAACAAACTATAGACATTGAATGGGTTTCTTGAGGTAGATGTAACTTTTACAAGATGTTTTATTGCCATCTTTCTGTGGTTGAAACAATGATTGAGTGGTTATTTGAGACAAGATTCTTTTTCGCTTGCTGAAATTTCAGTGCATTAATACAAAATCCAGGTCCAGAACTATCGGATTTATAACGTGCATCAGCTATTAACATCACACACACATATGGCATTACTAAGTTTAAATGTAATGGTGTTTACTCACTCTTGTGCTCAGGCTCAGCCGGTGGAGCAGGATCAGTTCCCCGGTCAGGACCCCAGTATGATGATGGATCAGAAGCCGCCCATGTACGGCCAGCAGCAGTACACCGCCTCCCAGGCCCACATGCAGCAGGGTGGATACACGTCCATGCAGGACCCTAGCTTCCATGGCATGGCAGGACAGATGGGGCAGAGGCCGGGCTACCCCATGCTCCGCATGCAGGCTAGACCAGGACTCAGGCCCACCGGGGCCGTCCCCACTCAACCCAACGCACTCAGACTGCAGCTTCAACACAGGCTACAAGCACAGCAGGTACGGTTTACACTCTCATACATGAGAAGAAAGAACACTCTTGATTAAAGTAGAATAAAACTGGTTATTTTTTTATTTCCTATTCATAATATTGTCATAATATTGCCATCAATATTAAGCACAGTGATCATTTCGTTAAAAGGATAGTTCTCCCCCCCCAAAAAAAATATTCCTTTATCATTTACTCATCATTTACATAAGAATGTTAATCAAACCATTTTGGTTACTATTGTTGTATTGACAAAATAAATTTATAAAACTTAACAAAACCCTTTAAAATGTATATAGACAATACAGTGGTAAGTGTTCCTTGTGACACTTAATTGGTGGCATGTAGCTTTGGTCATCTAAAGACTTAAATATAAGTCTATTTTTTTTCTTTTCATATACACCCATTTTAAAGGCCTAATTGAATCTAAATCAGACTGGTGAAGTAGTACCGTCTGTGGTTAACTGCCCCCTGCTGGACATTTCAGAAATTGATCCTTGACCTCATTTTGGGTTTATTTAGGGGTCATGCCTCTTAACTGTTTAGTTTCTGACAATTTAAAGCTACAGTCAGTGATTTATATATATATAATATATATTAAATTTATATATAATAAATTTATGCATTTAGCAGACGCTTTTATCCAAAGCGACTTACAGTGCATTCAGGCTATCAATTTTTACCTATCATGTGTTCCCGGGGATTTGCTTGACAGCGCAGTGCTCTGCCAATTGAGCTACAGGAACACTATATATATATATATATATATATTACAAGTACATACTTAATGCACTATTATATACAGTAAGTTTTAAATACTTAAAGAAAGAAAAATTTCTATTTTATATATATATATATATATATATATATATATTTTATTATATAGTAATTGTGTATTTGTAATATACTATATTGCACAATGGCTAGTCTCAGTGCCTTTCATAGATTACAGCACTAGAGCATGTTGTTGTTTGTATCACTCCACTTGTGTTGTTTGCTATATAGAATTCAAATTGTAAAGTCAGTATCTTACAAGAAAGGGCCATTATATTGAACAGAGCAATTGTTGAAATGTATTGCTTAAGTATTGAAAATTCAGATGAGTGATTATGCTTTTGAAATGATTCTACAATGTGCTGCTTGTTCCAGAATCGTCAGCCTATGATGAATCAGATGGCTGGAGTGTCAAATATGAACCTACCTCTAAGACCCAATGTTCCAAATCAGGTACGCTGAATCACTTCTTGCATTCTCCCTTGTGCGCGGATGCCGATATAACATGCCTAACTCTCTCTGTCTTCCCAGGGGACAATCAACGCTCAGATGCTGGCCCAGCGGCAGAGAGAGTTGCTGAGTAATCACTTGCGCCAACGTCAGCTGGACCAACAGCGGCAGCAGCAGCAACAACAGCAGCAGCAGCAGCAGCAGCGCAGCATGGTCATGCGAGCCCAGGGCCTCAACCTGCCGCCAAACATTGCAGCGGCCACAGCAGGCATGCCCGGAGCCATGAACAATCCACGGATCCCCCAGGCCAACCCCCAGCAGTTCCCCTATCCACCCAACTACGGTACAGGACTGGCCTCGCCGCCCCCCTCCAGCAGCCCTTTCTCCCCCGGTTCTCCCAACCTCCCCGCCCCCCAGCTCCTCTCCCACAACGCCATGCATGGCTCTCAGATGAGTCTAGCTAACCAGGGGATGCTGGGCAATCTGAGCGGACAGTTTGGGGCTGTTATGAGCCCTCAAATGCAGCACAGTGCCTTTCAGTTCCCCAGCTCAGGTACTGCCTGCCCTTTCTCTCTGTCTGTGTGTCATGCGCTTCCATACACACAAACACACACACCTGCGACCAGCAACACTACAGGCTGAACGTGTGTGATCTGAATGTGCTGTTAAAAATCATAAAGTTCAGGGACAAACGACATGGTATAATTAGAAATGCAATTTTCTAGACACAGGTCAGCTGTGTAAAAATACTAATCCAGCAACTATAGTCAAATCCAATCTTAAAAAATTATATTATAAAAGAATTAAATGATTGTTTATGTAAAAATTCTAATTTAGACATCATTTGCTAAACCCCCATGTTGTTATAAATCTTTTTAACTTTTTTCTTTTGTGGAATACAAAAGGTGATTATTTTATTTATTTATTTCATTTTCCAGCCAGCTTTTTGTAAAATATAATAAAAATGAATGAAGACTGGACTCCAGAATAACAAAAAAAGCACCATAAATGTGTTCTAAAAATTAAAATAGCCAGGATGTTCCTAAAAATGCACCTTTCCACCTGTTTCATAGAAGGAGGAAAGACATGTTGTTATTTTTATTAATTTTATTTTTTTTTAAATATAAATATTAGATGCAACAACTTAAAGAGGTAGGAGTCCCAAAAATGACAATTCTGTCATTAATTACTAACCCTGAAGTCATTCCAAACCTGTAAGACCTTCGTTCATCTTCAGAACATAATTTAAGATATTTTTTAATGAAATCTGAGAGCTTTCTGACCCTGTATAGACAGCAATACAACGTTTTATGGCCCAGAAAGGTAGTAAGGTTAAAAACGTCCAGGTGACATCAGTGGTTCAACCATAATGTTATGAAGCTGGAAAAATAAAGACTTTATTCAACAATTTCTTCTCTTTCCTGTCAGTCAACGCATGTTCACAAGAGTACCACGACATATGTGTCTGATAGTGCTGCTGATGCAGGAGCCAGCGTTCTGATGCAAAACTAGGATGTGCTCCGCCTTGTTTGCAAGCAGAGAAATGCACACACATGCATCATGGTACTCTTGTAAAATGCACCATGGAAGAGAAGAAATTGTTGAATTAAATTCGATATTTTTGTTTTCTTTGAGCACAACATGTATTCTCATAGCTTCATAACATTACGGTTGAACCTCTGATGACACATGAACTAAAACATTTCAGTAACTTTGCTGTCAATGGAGGGTCAGAAAGCTCTCGGATTTCATCAGAAATATCTTAATTTGTGTTACGAAGATGAATGAAGCTCTTATGGGTTTGAAACGACCTGAAGAGTTTTTAATGACAGAATTTTCATTTTTGGGTGAACTATCCCTTTAAATGAAATTTAGAAATATCGCCTTGGCCAATAACTGTAATAAATAGAAGTTCTAAAATGACTAAAACTGATATGAAAATAGAGCTAAATAAAACATTTTAAAAAAGAAAAAAAAGCATGTGACAAAAGTGACTAAATCTTAAATTAAAATGAAAACTGAAAATATAAAAATAAAATCAAATTTAAAATCTTAATAAATATTGTAATAGTATACAATAACACATGACGAGAGAGAGAGAGATTTTTAATGAGATTTATAGTTTCTGGATTATATTATCATATACTTTATTATGAGATTAGATGCTGCCATAAAACTAAAGACCAAAATTCATTAGTATCTAGTAATGTTTCGTAATCTCAACTTTAAAAACGGTTTCAGTGAGTATTTGGGCTTTTAAACATCAGTTTATGGTTGTCTTGCCAAGTACTGTGAACTAGATTGGGTTATTTAGCACTTTATGGTAGTAAATCAGTATTAAGTAATTGTCCTTATGTAGTGCCCTTGAAATATCATAATGTTATGGTAGAATGTGGCACTAGAGGGCAGAAGAGTCACTAATGGTTTTCCCACGTGTAATAAGAATATATTACAAGAATACATCAGGTTATTTCCAAATTAATGTCTATAAACCGAATGCTGTCTATTACCACAGAAAAATATTATCATTCACAGCTCAGCTTTTAAAATCAAATAGTGTGATCATTTGCATATTTTAGACTTTGCCACCCACTCAATGACCCTGTTAGGCTTCCATTGAAATGAAATACTAATTGCATTTTGCATTCTTTTTTACAAACTCAAGAGCGAGTTGAAATCATTCTGTGGTAATCAGAAAAATTCAACAGATCAGTGACATTAAGATTGAATTTTCAGATACAGAATTGACATAATCCAGAACATCCATCTTTGTACTTTGCCACAGTAAATCTATATGTAACACATGAGCTACTGATGCAATCAGATGATCAGTTTATCATTTAAGTCAGGGGTAACCAACCCTGCTTCTGGCGAACGACTGTCCTGCAAAGTTCAGATCCAATCCTAATCAAACACACCTGTAGCAGCTAATTAAGGTCTTCAGGATCACTTAAATATTAAAGGCAGGTGTGTTTGATTGGGATTGGAGCTAAACTTTGCAGGACAGTCGATCGCCAGGAGCAGGGTTGGTTACCCCTGATTTAAGCCAAGCTTAAGTTGTGTTAAACTGTTGAACACTGTGCCTGTGTCTATGCTTGTGCTGTGTCATATATGTCAGTGTCTGTCCTGCCTAGACTAATTGGCTGATGGTGATCAGTGGAGGCGGAGCAGTTGATTTTTAAACCAATTATGCGGTGACCCAGACCCCACCCCTCAATCCCACCCATTACACACCCACCCACCCAACCTCTTTTCTCTGGCTGTCTCAGCCACTAACACTAACCTGCATGTGTGACTCTGTCTTACTGCCTGCTTATAACACCTCTAAAGCCCTCTTGATTCCTCACTTTTGATTATGGAGATGGGCTGAAATATTCTCAATATGATTTCTGCGTCTGCATTTCTTAAAATGATGTTCAGCTAATCTAAACAACACATGTTTAGATTTAGATTTTGTCATTTTTTTAATAATTGTTGTCATAGTTGCGGTTATATTTAATTTCTGGGTGCTGAATGTAGATGTTGTCTGACAGCGTGAGTGTGAATATGATGTGAAAAGCGCTGTACAGTAATAATGACCTCACTTGTGTTAAATATTTCTTTGATGTATGTTAATAGCGAGCCAGAGTTTGTCTCTTCATGTCTGTGTGTGTGTGTGTGTGTGTGTGTCAGGTATGAGTCAGCAGTCCGAAGCCGGGTTCGGTGGTGCCGCCACCCCTCAGAGCCCCCTCATGTCTCCCAGGATGGGCCACGCCCAGAGTCCCATGATGCAACAGACGCAGGGCAACACCTCTTTCCAGTCCTCCCCTGACATGAACGGCTGGACACAGGGCAGCATTAATGCCAACAGGTGCAGCTTTACGTCTCGTATAGTGTGTGTGTGTGTGTGTATATATATAATAGGGGTGTCCCCGAAGCTGAATACCTTATTCAGAAAGGCACGAATAATGGTTTCAAAAATGAATAACGGATAACTATTAATTCTGCCCGAATATTCTGCTGAGGCTTCAGCACAGTCTGGTGTTTACTAGATTCACAGGTGAGCCTGGGGATCAGTGCAATATTTTACACAAACCTCTGAATTCACTCAATGAGTGTGTGTAGTGAATGAACGTAAACTTTATGAATGAAAAGAGCGCAAATCAAACACCGTATTGCTGTTGCCACGCTGTACATCTCTCAGAAATCAGAGCTTGGCAAGAGTAGGGCTGATATTACCTAAAATATTACATTATACATGTTCTACTATTTGTTCTACTATTTAAACATTATAGGCTACGGTATGATACACGAATGAATAAGCACAGTGCGATTGCCAATCAAATAGCCACGTTGCCGTCTCTCAAAAACCAAACGAGCTGTCTGTCAAGAGTATAGGCTAATAATCAACTATAACTATGCCTACATGTTTGCTTCCTTAACTTTTGCAAGTTTGCCTGGCATATGCACATTTGTTTAGTGAAGTTCAATAACGACTCGTTTAAATAGTTCTGCATAATGAAATGTTAGCCTTGAATTAATTCATTCACTAAATGTTTGTCATGAAATCTTCCTACTTGTATGATAAATTTATTTTTAGAAATTATTAATGTTATATTTTAGAACACCGAATAGGGCAAATAGTCTAAATAGTTTTCCACACTCTGTTCTCTTTTTTTCCCCGTAGTTTTTCCAGACCTGCAAATTACTTATGTGAAATACTTTTTTAACTCTGCAGGAACCGGTGAGCCAAATGAATTCATGTTGTTTTACATAATCCTCTAAAATTACAACGCAGTAACAAGTGTGGAAAGTAGCTAAATGAGTTTATGAATGAAATAAGATAACAAAATAAGATAATAAAATAACAGTGTTGCAGTTGCCTTTTTTCATGCATTTCCTGGAAATTACTTCAATCGATTTCCATATTTCTAAATTGCGTAGGAACCTTTACTGTTTTAATTTGGATACTTAAATATCTATTTATTGGATCAAGAAAGGTCCCCAAGCTGGGACTCGAACTCACGTTGCTCGAAGCACAACCGCACTACATCTCGAAGCACTGCCCATACAATGAAATCGGCGCCGACTGTTAGAAGATGTTTAAGTAGGCTAAATGTTACAATCATGAAAATAATAATAATAATAATAATAATATTTTAGTTAAACACTGCATATTTGTTCAGTGATAACTATGAAAAAAAGAAAGGCTGTAAAACCATATTTCAAATACTGTACGAAGTTCTGGTTCAAGCTCTGCCTACTTCCGGATTTATCCGAATACAGATACAGATCCGAATAATTCTGTGAATTTTTTACAGGTAAAAAATACTGGCTTTGCTGCACACCCCTAATATATACATATATATATACATTATGTGTGTACAGATATATATATATATATATATATATATATATATATGTATGTGTGTGTGTGTGTGTGTGTGTGTGTGTGTGTGTGTGTATATATTTAGATATATATATATATATATATATATATATATATATATATATATATATATATATATATATACATATACAGTACAGACCAAAAGTTTGGACACACCATCTCATTCAAAGAGTTTTCTTTATTTTCATGACTATGAAAATTGTAGATTCACACTGAAGGCATCAAAACTATGAATTAACACATGTGGAATTATATATTGAATTATATACATAACAAAAAAGTGTGAAACAACTGAAAATATGTCATATTCTAGGTTCTTCAAAGTAGCCACCTTTTCCTTTGATTACTGCTTTGCACACTCTTGGCATTTTCTTGATGAGCTTCAAGAGGTAGTCACCTGAAATGGTCTTCCAACAGTCTTGAAGGAGTTCCCAGAGAGATACTTAGCAATTTTTGGCCCTTTTGCCTTCTGTCTGTGGTCCAGCTCACCCCTAAACCATCTCGATTGGGTTCAGGTCCGGTGACTGTGGAGGCCAGGTCATCTGGCGCAGCACCCCATCACTCTCCTTCTTGGTCAAATAGCCCTTGATGCCTTCAGTGTGACTCTACAATTTTCATAGTCATGAAAATAAAGAAAACTCTTTGAATGAGAAGGTGTGTCCAAACTTTTGGTCTGTACTGTGTATATATATATATATATATATATGTGTATATATATGTATGTATATGTACACACACACGCACAGCCGTTCAAAAGTTTGGGGTCAGCAAGAAGTTTTATTCTTTTCTTTTTTTTTTTTTAGAAATAAATGCTTTTATTCAGAAAGGATATTAAATTGATCGAAAGTGACAATGATTATATTTATAACGTTATAAAAGATTACGGTTTTGAATAAATACTGTTCTTGAACTTTCTGTTCATCAGAGAATCCCGCCAAAAATTCATAATGATTTCCACCAAAATATTAAGGAGCACAACTATTTTCAACATATTAATAAGAATGTAATAATATTTATAATATTATTCTGTAATATTTTTCTATATAATAATAAAAAAAATTCTTAAGCATTAAGTCAGCATATTAAAATGATCTCTGAAGGATCATGTGACACTGAAGACTGCTAAAAATCCACAGGAATTATGTTTTAAAATTTATTCAGACAAAAACATTGTACAGTTTTTTTCAAAATATTTCGGTTTATTTTTAATTAAATATATGCAGCCTTGGTGAACATCAGAGACTTAATTAAAAACCTCCCTAACCCCAAACCTTTGAACAGTAGTGTGTGTGTGAAATGTTATCAGACATGAAATATGTTTGAAGTTTTCAATTCAGGAAGCAGATGAATAATTTTTCCCACCTGAACGGTCTTCTACATTTATTTGCTTCCCTCCACAGTATGTTCACTCAGCAGTCGCCACCTCAGTTTGCCCAGCAGGCCGGTAACAACATGTACAATGGTAACGGCATCAATCTTAACGTGCCCATGGGCACCAACTCAAGTAACATGGGCCAAATGGGCAACCAGATGAGCATGAGCTCTATGAACTCTGGACCTGGGGGTAGCATGGCCAACATGGGCCCTGAACAGGTTAGACAAATACGCAGTCAGTTTCTGAGTCATGTGACACCTTTGTCTATTAAAAACAGTGTGAACGTTTATTGCCTTTTGAGAACCCATACAAGCTAATATAAAAACCCATCTTTAGAGTGAAACTACTTTGCAGCACTGGTCAAACTCTTCTGATCGCTCATGAAGCACATTTAAACTCCTCAATGTTCCACCAAGGAGTTTAGTAAAAAGCCATGCACCGTAGATTTATTGGATGCATTTATTTACTCAAATCATTAGAGATAGAATGTGTAATGGTCAGACTTTAAGTGTCTGAGGTCACCAAATAGCGTAGTTGACTCTGCAACTATAGCTCGTTAGTAGTTTACTCTAATTATCCTGGGTAATTTTGCAGATGAGAAGGATGATGCAGAACTATGCATGATAGGACAGTTATGCGAGTAGTTGCTGGCAATTAGTGCCTGTTTGAGGTGGACAAAGAGCTCATGTATGCACATGACAGACTTTAAGTGCTAAATATCAGACGTGACGTCTATAAGTCAGCTAGGGTTTGACCAAACATGCCCCACACACATTCATGCACATATCCAAAATTGCTGTTTATTCATATAAATAATAGTTTTAAGTGCATTTTTTGTGTGTGTGTGTGTGTGTGTGTGTGTGTGTGTGTGTGTGTGATTTATGATTTATGATTTATAATTAATACTTTTATTCTGTAAGGGTGCATTAAATTGGTAAAAAGTGACAGTAAAGAGATTTATAATGTTCCAAAATATTCCGAAAAAGATAACATTTCCACAAAAATGTGAATCAACTTATTTCAACATTTGTTAATAATCAAAAATGAATATGCACCAAATCAGCATATTAGAATGATTTCTAAAGGATCATGTGACACTGAAGACTGGAGTAATACTAAAATGCTGATACAGCTTTATCAGTCAAAACAAGACGAGTTATTTTAAATTGTAGTCCGCTGCAGCTTTTAAGTTTAAATAGTATGAATATTTAACCAAGTTGCATCAGTTTGATTGTGTGCGCTTCGTGTTTTTATAAGTCCTTAGGACGTTGAATTCTCAGTCTGCCGATTTATTCCCAAGATGCGTGTATAGTCACAAGTCTTTTAATAATTTAGCATTTTGCAATTAGTGGAGGTTTAATGAATTATTACTCTCGGTTTCTTAGCTGTAATTATCTCTTCATGGCAACACAAAGTTTGCCATTAAAACACAATTTAGTGAGGGGTACGTGAAACTGGGTTACGAGAGCTTTTAAAAAGTACTTAACCTGTCTTGATTTATTACAGTATTTCTTTGGCTCAGGGTTCATCCAGTCAAAGCTGCCGAAATATATAAATAATGTAAAGAAAGAAACTAATTCAAAAATGACCATAAGGTTTTGGTTCATTTCGAAACACAAATGAAGATATTTTTAATGGAACCTGAAAGGTTACCGAAACTAAGAAGATTCAAAAATGGTTATAAAGGCATCATAAAGTGACGTCTTTTGATGATCACTTTCTAGGAACACATTTATTTTAGGATTTCAGTTACATGTAAACACTGATCAAAACTCATGCATAAGGACATTAAGTAACCACTGTTAAGCGCAAACACATTTTTTTTTACCATACAACTTAATTATTGTTAATTAAAACACTTTGCCACAATGTGAACACTCTGACATAAAAAACAAGCTCATAGACGATTTCTGTGAAAAAAAAAATGCTTCTATGGTTTTGAGTCTAAGACCAGATTTCTTTTTCCTCTTTCCCACAGCAGAAGTATTGTTGACCCGGGGCAGATGACCGAGTTTATTGAAGATGTTTGATGAGTGATTTTCAGCTGCAGCGTGATCAAGGAGAGATTGGAGTGATGCTGTGCTGTTTAAGCTGCTATCAGGGCTGTACGGGTCTTTAGAGAGCCTGTCTACTGCCCCCTACTGGACATCTCTAGAGGATGATCAGGGGTACTGGAGCTCAGAGGGGATGGACACTCTGCCTCACTCTCTTTCTCACTCACACACACACTGACACTTTGGCCTAGAACCCCCCCCTCGCCCACCTCCTTCAGTCAAGCACGGTCTTCTGTCCCGTACTTACACTGCAAGCCCTTTCCGTCAGTCTGCTCCGCTGCATTCACCGTAGTGTGACTTAGGTCTCCCCTGAAAAGACTCTGTGACAGTGGCATCGGAATCCTTGTCTCCCATGAATGTATTCCTCCCTCTCTTTTTCCCTGTCTTTCTTCCCGGTTCGTCCTCTGGACTTCAGACTCTTCTTAAGAAGACGTTCTTTTGCCCAACCATCTCTCTTTCGGACTTCTTTCCAATCTGACGTTCTAAAACCGACAAGAAGACTGCATTGTTTTATTTTTATTTTTTTCATAGTGCAAATAAAGATCGATTGATGTTGAAAAGGCATCTACATATAGATTGAGAATTCAGATGATGGTTTGTAAAATTAGACTTAATTTAGTAAAAGGTTTCTTGTGTATTAAATTAAGTTTTATTCTAATGTATAGTTTCTTTTTTTTATTAACATTGTAGATTTCTTTATAAACCATCGGTTAGAATGAGAAAAAGTCCACATGAATTGCCTCCGAATAAGAAAAACGTTTAGCATACCTGTGGATTTAGTTTTCCTTGGTCCAGTAGTTTCAGAGAGAACATGTTTCGTTGTGGTTAGTAACATGAAATGATGGTAGATTGTAAATACCAGTAATGGGAGGGGGGATTTTTTTCGTATTATATTTATTTTATTTTTTTATTTTCTTTTGTTTTTCGATATATTACCCCTTCCTCCCCTCAAAGTCCGGTCTTAACTGTTTATAGAACTAAAGAGAATTTCTCACGAGGAGGTGTTTGTTTAGCGGGAAGATGAGGATGCGTTGATTCCTGTGGTACTAAGGAAGAGGAGCTGGGATGAGGTGGTCCTTCTTTCCTGGGTGTGGGTCTGGGAGGGTTCTGTGTGTACAGTGTACAGATACTCGCTTGCTTCTAAGCCTTTAGCCGGGAGCCCCACCGGAGGAACCCAACACAGCCATAAACTCAACACTGAAGCGTGCTTTCTCTGTTGTGTGGAGTGACGTGCTTCACGCCAGATGCTATAGGTACAAGCAGAAACCGTAAGAAAAGACAACAAGCAATAAATATTACTTGAGATTTAATTTTGTTTCTTTTTGTAATTTTTGTACAGGACTTTTCAGGAGACACATTTTGCTCCCCGGTTCAAACTCAGTATTAAAGATAGAATTTTTTTTCTTTTTCTTTTTTTAAGCCTATTATTATTGTGGTTTCTGTTTTTATGAAAGACAAAAACAATATGTCCAAATCTACTTGTTCCTCAGTGAAATGCAGGTTTTAGTTCTGGTGTAGCCAAAAAAAAAAAAAAGACATTAATAAATAGACTAAAAAAAGCAGCATTTATGTTTTGCGTGGCTATTCCTACATTCACACTTACGTGGCGTTCCAGGCAGGTTTTTGATCCCGTAAATCACGACTTCAAACCACGAATCACTAAATGTTCGCCGTCTTGAAAACCTCCGGATCAACGGTTCAGATTTGAATGAGCGGTCACTACAGGCACGTGAACTTAACGCTGTAATGTACGTTATACAGTTTGTGTTTTCTAGCCTATCTGAGGACGAAGCCAAATTTCATTGCCTTTGGATTGATCAGTAGACTTAAACATACCTTTCATTTCGTTTTCGTCTCATGTTTGCACACGGTTTGTATCGGGGTTAGATGGGCAGCCTTTAGCTTTCGCTGAAAATATCGCCATGTCATCTGTGTTTAAGCTGGTGTGTTAAAAAACAAAAAACAAAAAAAGTAGGCTACTACATGTTTTAAGTATATACTGTATGTACCAGCAGCAACTGAGATTTGCAACGACCAGCTCTGTCATTATGCGCTGAATATAGCCTACCTGGTGTCTTGGTATAGCTTTGGCTTTTCCTTTTTGAACACTGTAAATACAATTTTGATTTCACATTGTTTGGATGAAACGTCCCACCATTCAAAACTGTACTTTGAGAAACACCTGCATTCAAATGTGGGATGAAAATTTGATTTAATTATCGATTTCAGTGAACCTTGCTAACATTTGTCGACTAAATCGAGTAGGCCTAACGTAATCCTTTGTTCCAAGCTTTTTTGGTCAGAGTTCTGATGAATGTTAGATGCCTTGAACAAGGACTGCCATCCAGAAGCATCTACACTATCATATTGGAGAATAGCCAGTTCTGAGGTCGCACTTGTACCGCTACCCTTCTGCAAAGTCCAAAGATTGTCAAGATTTTGAAATAAATATAAGCCATGATGTGAAGGTGGTGCAGAGTTTTCTAGTCTTTTTATCAGCGCTAGTGCAAAAAGAGCCATTTGCCCTCAAATAAAGAAATAAATGGAATTGTAACGGCTATTGGATTTCCTAAAATTGTCTTTACCTTACCTCTTGGGGGTTTTTTCTGAGACTTTAAATGTCTTTTTGTATTGTCTGCCAATTTCTTAGAGCTAAATGCAACAACCTTGAAATGCTAAAACTTAGCATATTGCCTTAGATCTGTTTTACTGTCTTGTATATTACAAAAGTTGTCTGTATTATATTTGTATAGTGAATCATTGACAGGATCGTCCCAGTTCATTACTGCTCATCTGTTGCTGGATACATACATGCATACCTGTCTCTTCTCCATTCCCTCACGCACCTGCACTCTCTTTTTCTCTCTCCTCCAGTCTCGATATTGCTCATTTTCCATGTTTTGTTTGTTATCAGTTGTGGGATTTATTATTTGTACAGTCTTGATTTTACCTTCTCAGTTGTGTGTGAGAATGAAGATGATGCAATGGGAAATCGAAGCAATATGTAATTTATAAAGACTTTTTGGAGAAAGCTTACAGTGTTGTGCTCCTGAGATGTATTTTTTTTTTTCCCCAGTTGTGGTCACATTAACATCTCTGTTCATCCGCATCGATGTGTGTAATCTTAGTGTGAGCCTTTTATGCAAAGTTAGATATACGAGAGAAATTTAAATACAGTTATGCAAGTTGTCAACTAATATGGCTTTGCTGATGCTATTTGATGTTAAATCAAACTGAATTGTAAATAAAGAATTCTGTTATTGCAACATTTATTATCATCTCACGGCTAATGTTTTCTATTTCGATTTTGTGATGCATAGATCTTTATAAAAGCTTTTGTATAAACTTTTTTTTATTGGACATTTACAAAGGTTGAATTAATAATAAAGGCTCGCTTGCCTGTTTTTGCTAGTAAATGAATGAAGCGCCAAAAATATACATTATTTATATATATATATATATACACACACACACACATATATATATATATATATATATATATATATATATAAATGCCACATAATGTTTCTTCCAATGTAAAATTAAGATTATAATTTTTTTCTGGCAATAAAAATAAAATAAAATCAGGACCTTGTGTCTTCTCTATAAGGATATCTGAAAACACATTTATTAGCACTTCTTCCAGTCTGACCATACAAATATTTAGTTGAATTTGTTCCTTGAGATAATCATTTGTGGTAACCTGATCATTTGTTTGGTTTAATAATAACTTAATTTGCAAAAAAAAAAAAAAAAAATTGTTAAAAAAAGAATGCGAAAGTTGCTTTAAACCCACAGAACATTTTTTTTTATATTTTTTACATAATTTGTAAGTAATTTATTAAATTATTATTATTATTATACTATATAAGTTTATTAGTAGTATTGCTGCTGCTGCAACTACTACTACTCAAAATATATGGTGTTGTTATTTGTGGTAAACTAAAAAGTTATTTAATATTAAGTTTTAATATTTTAATGTTTTATTATGTTTTGCTAAAACAAACAAAAAAAAACAATAAAACAAAAGTACAAAATAGATGTGATTCATAGTAGAACCAGTTAAAGATTCTACGTAATTCATTATAGTTATTGTGCTTATTATTTGGAACAATTATATTTTTAGCTCAAAATATAATAATTGTATTAGTGAAGTATAACTGTGTTAAAGATTTGAATCCTGCACCACTTCTTTACTTTTTTAATCAAATCATCTACAGCAGATGCTTCGTCTGTTTTGATACTTCATGTTCATGCACATAGTTAACTCCCATTATTAAATGAATGCCGCTGATGACTTTCAATTTCACCAAAAGCCTCTGAACTGATCTCGTGCAGTTCGCACCGTCGCCCGGTTAGGAGCGGTTAACAGTGCACCTGCAGTAGTTAACACATTAGAGACTCTGCTGCATATGAATGAGAGCGTTAAAGTGCAATTCCCAGAGGATGAACCCAGGGCTGACCAATGACAGCACAGATCCGGGAAAGGCATCCCCTCTCTAGTAGCCTTCTTACACTCAACCATATGCCTTCAGACCTGTTTGAAGCTTCACACACACACACACACACAAGACCCAAGTCTATCGCCCCTGAGCCGCCAAGTCAAAAGTTAACCAAACAATAGCGGAGGATCTCAGGACTTGCACAAGTCGCTATATGGTAAGAACATTTGTAAACAAATCCACTTAACAAAAAGTTTGCTAGTTTTGATGACAGATAACTTATTTGTGTTTTATTTTGCATTACCATTATGAACATAAGCCCACACTTCATGTGCAATAACCAGCTGAGTTCAGGAGTCTATGGAGCATGACACCTTTAATGCTTTTTAAAAGAGTTGGAAAGGCTGCATTAACGGTGACCTTTCTTGCTGACCTTCTGTTCTTAAAGTGTAGTGTCACGACCCTCATTAGTCTCTGTTAGTGGTGCGTTCGCGCACAGTTCCTTCCAAAAAAAGTAGGGCAAGATTGGAAACTTGATTTTAAAATATCTGCTGTCATCCTGAGGACATATTTTAGTTTGTAGGTTTTTTGTTTGTTTGTTTGTTTGATTAACAATGAATTTCACGCTGTTAAAACATTTCTTTAAATTGACTTTAAAGAAAGAAAATTAGTTTAGAGAGTCGTATTTTTTGTTTGTTTGTGTTGGAAAACTGTACTTGCTTAGATGTAGGCCTACATCCCTAAAAAATAAAGATAGCAATAACCAGATCAAAATGGTTCTTGGTCTTCGCTGAACATTTTCAGACTTAGAACAGTGAACTATTAAAAAAAAGTCTCAGTATGTGTCTTTTACATTCGTTTTGTATTAAGACATTTAAATAAAACAACATAAAATCAATCTAATAGTTGTTTGAAATAATTAAGTCAGATCAACGTTGTGTCAAACTGAAAGTTTTAAAGCTACAGATGGAGAAAATCAAAAAATCTGAAAACTCTTATAATCGAGAAGACATTACACATTTACAGTTTTTAAGCTGGGTGGAAAGATATTTTTATAATAATGAAAAATATTTTATAGTCTACAGAACTGAAAACAAACTGCAAGTGAAGTTCTCCTCTGATCCCCCCTCGGCTGTGGCGATGTCGGTGTCTCTCTCCAGTTACCCCGCACTGAGGGACAGGAGTCTGGCTGTCTACCCTTCTATGCCCTGCGCGCATTACGCGGCCGTCCTCAAGAGCGCGCACAGCATCTTTCATCCGCTCAAGTCTCTGGGCCGCATGGTGACCGACGCACAGATAATCATGCCGTTTAACTTCGCCGGGACTCCGTCTTTTTTCAGCCACACCAGCCACCAGACCGCGGTGTTCCATGAACAGATCCCCTACGTGTCCATGCACGCCATATTTCTAGCACATGCATCCGTCACAAAGCATGTACAACAGACATGAGGTGCAGAGCACCTTTTATTGTGCTGAAAACAAACAATCATATCTGGCAGCATGTAGTATGTTGCAAACATGTTGACATATTTTTTGTTCCAAGTACAATTAACATACTTTTCATTCTTTTTAAATGACACATTCTTCGTTTTTCATTTTTAATTTCCAAAATAGTTTTTGTAATTATTATTATTATTATTATTATTATTGTTATTATTAATTAGCTGATCGTCATCTTCTCCCTGTTGATAACGGAAGCTTCGAAGGTAAATTAACTTTTCTTTCTTTCGTTCTTACATTTCTTTCTTTCCTGAGAATTTCTAGTCTGAAGTTTACAGCTGGCAGTTTTCATGGAATGTGTCTGGAATTTTTCAGGTGTATCGATTCTCCAAACTAATTGTGGAAGTCTTTCCCATCATGGAGTATTTGCTGATAAAAGAAAATGTCCAAAAGGCGTCAGGTTTGGACCGTTTCAGGGCAAACTAGTAAACAAGTGAGATCAAAACCTTTGATGACAACGCTCTCATGTGGGAGGTAAATAGCTAATTGAAAATAGATAACTATTATAATTTAAATCCCGATTTTGTATAAAGCATCTGTCTGGAACGCACGATTGACATAATGCATAAAACGGTTTCCTGATATAGTTATATTAAATCTATGTTTTTTTCTTCCTGTGTAAAGATCTATGAGAAAGGCCGCTTGAGCCACTTTGTGGATGGAAGAGGCGCTCCATGGTACTGGATGTCCTTGGTGAAGGGCGCGCGCTTTACCCAGGAGCAGAACCTGATCGCGGTCCAGTGTGAAGGACAGATATACTATGAGGCCTGCAAAGAGATCCGACCTGGCCAAGAACTGTTGGTCTGGTATGCAGACTGCTATGTGTAGTTTCTGGTTATACCTCTCACCCTCAAAGAGTTTATTTATGACACTGAACCGCTCCCAACTGAAGGTATGTGCGTAATGCAAATTAATCATCTTATATAGATATTTATATATGTCCTGTTATTTTTATAGTCCGATTATAATATGTTCAGGTGTGTTTGCAAACTGCTAAAATTCCTGTGTTTCGTCGTTACAGTTTCTGGAGAGGGATTCAAGTGTGATCGCTGTGGTAAAGTGTTTGCTTACATGTACTACAGAGACAAACATCTGAAATACACGCGCTGCGTGGACCAGGGCGACAGGAAGTTCCCCTGCCACCTCTGCAACAGGTCTTTCGAGAAGAGAGACCGGCTCCGAATCCACATTCTCCATGTGCATGAGAAACACAGACCACATCAGGTAAATATATCTTCATTCTGATTCACTGAAGACTTAAGCGAAAGAACGGCTGTGGTGCTGAAAGAACAGCTCCTGTTAAGAAAAGCTGCACAAAACCGGAGCCTAAAATGGAAAACACTGAAACATTGCAATTTCCAAATATTTTCATGTTCGACCTATTTAAAATGGTTTGATAAATTTGTGTTTATATGCTTGTATAAGGGCATGGATAACGAAATGGGTGCATTTGAAATTTTGGTACGATGATTTATGTATTTATTTATGGGTTTTTTAAACATTTTATTTTATTTTATTTTTATTAATGGATTAAGATTCTCTGGATTTTTATTTAAGATTATACGGATTATGATTTAGCAATTTATTTATAGAATTATAGCATCACTTTAATAAAAGGGGTTCGAAATGTCAGGAACTGACACATATCGATGGGAATACAATAGGCTATTTGTAAAATGTGGAAAATATATTATGTCCAAAATAATTTTGGATTATTTGCCCTTTCAATCAAAATATAATTGCCATTGCTATAAAAGTCGGTAACAAATAACAAAAATGTCTTTTATTTTTGCCAGCCATAACACGTTAGTCACTTTTTACACATAATAATGAGGGACACAAAAGCACCCATTTCGAGCAATGACCAGGATGCGTTAATGAAAAGCTTTTAACCATACCAATACGGCAACTTGAGTATTGAATGTAATTTGAGTCCCTCTTTTTCTCTTTTTCCTCTAGTGCTCCGTGTGCGGTAAAAGTTTCTCGCAGTCCTCCAGTGTAAACAAACGCGCGTGCACTCAGGAGAGCGGCCTTACAAATGTGTTTACTGTAACAAGGTGAGAAATGCTTGGTGCTTATATGCATTCCAATAAAGTACTGCTTCAAGGATTTGACTAATTTCACGTTGCATATGATCGCTCACTAGCGCTGGACGCACTCCTAGAAGACACTTACGTCCAAATTAATGGCAGATGCACCCCCAGTGCATTGTGCATGAGGATTATGCTTTAATTTGTGACACTCAAAGAGACAAAAGTTCGCCTGTCGCTTTGTTGTAACTCGTATCCTTCTATTCTTAAAGGGGGATTTACGCGTGCGTAAAGAGCCTTTCAGTAGTCGTGCCAATCTTTCTGTATTGTTTGTGTACTGCCAGAGACAGTTTTATTATTGCTAGTAGCCTGTAGACCCATTGTATGTGAGTCAGGTTTACCAACGGAATAAATTGCTTAATGTTAAAGGGTTATATAAAGGTTAGGATTAGGTGAGGGTATTTATTGTCATTTATTATTATTATCAGTAATGTTGTTGTTGTTGTTTTATAAGCCTCGAATATCAATAACATTATTAATAAAAATGGAGTAGCCTAATAAATAATATGCCAACATGATGTCCACGTTTAGATAGTGTGTGTATATCCCCATTAGGCTATGTATCATGAACACTTATATTCTGACTGTCCCAGGCGTTCACGGCCTCCAGCATCCTCCGCACGCACATTCGCCAGCACTCCGACGAGCGGCCGTTCAAGTGTAAACACTGCGGGAAAGCCTTCGCCTCTCACGCGGGGCCCTCGACAGCCACGTCCGACGGAAACACTCACGCGGGGCCCTCGACAGCCACGTCCGACGGAAACACTCCAAAGACAAGCCCTTCTCCTGCGGGGTGTGTGGAACCACTTTCCAAGAAGCACAAGAGTTGAAATATCACACGAAGAAGCATAAAAGTACGGAGACATTTTAAGCTGCTTAGTAGGGTAGACGACTTTGAAATTTGAAAGGGACTGGAAATAATCGACATGTAAACATATTTGAAACAGAAAGGCAAGGCAAGGCAAGTTTATTTATATAGCACATTTCGTACACAATGGTAATTCAAAGTGCTTTACATAAAAGAAAGTAAAATAATAATGAAGAAAAATAATAACAAGAATAAAACAAGCAATTTTAAAACTTTTAAAATTATTTTAAAAAATTACTTATTTAAAATGAATTTAAAACAGTTAGAAAATGATTTTACATAAAATAAAATTAAAAAAAGTGAAAATATAGTGCAATCAGTTCGGACATTGCACAGTGCTCATTCAATAAATGCACAGCTAAACAGATGAGTTTTAAGTCTAGATTTAAATGTGACTAGTGTTTTAGCACATCTGATCTCTTCTGGAAGCTGATTCCAACTGCAGGCTGCATAGTAACTAAAGGAGGACTCCCCTTGTTTTGTGTGAACCCTTGGTATTTCTAACTGACTCGATCCTAATGATCTGAGTGGTCTGTTAGGCTTATATTCAGTGAGCATATCTGAAATATATTTCGGTCCTAGGTCATTTAGTGACTTATATACGCGTAAAAGTACTTTAAAATTAATCCTAAATGTAACTGGAAGCCAGTGTAAGGACCTGAGGACTGGTGTGATATGCTCAGATTTTCTGGTTCTAGTCAGAATCCTGGCAGCAGCGTTCTGGATGAGCTGCAGCTGTCTAATGGTCATTTTGGGAAGGCCGGTGAGGAGCCCATTACAATAGTCCACCCTGCTGGTGATAAAGGCATGAACAAGTTTCTCCAAGTCTTGGCTGGAAACAAAACATCTAATTCTTGCAATGTTTTTTAAAGGATAGTATGCTGATTTAGTTACTGCTTTGACATGACTACTGAAACTAAGGTCTGTCTCCAGAATCACACCAAGATTCCTGACTTGATTTTTAGTTGTTTGACCCCTAGAGTCAAGGTATGCATTCACCTTGAACACTTCATCTTTGTTTCCAAATGCAGTGACTTCAGTTTTTTCCTTGTTTAACTGAAGAAATTTCTGGCACATCCAACTATTAATTTCATCAATGCATTGGCAGAGGGAGTCAATTGGGCTGTAGTCATTTGGAGATAAGGCTAGGTAAATCTGGGTATCATCAGCATAGCTGTGATAGGCAATTTGGTTCTTTCTCATTATTTGACTTAGTGGGAGCATATACAGGTTAAACAAGAGCGGTGCAAGAATTGACCCTTGTGGGACTCCGCATGTCATGGACGTCCACTTAGACTTATGTTCTCCTATACTCAAATAATAGCCTCTCCCTTCTAAGTATGACCTGAACCATTTGAGTACCATCCCAGAAAGCCCGACCCAGTTTTCCAGTCTCTCTAGTAGTATGTTATGATCAACAGTGTCAAACGCAGCACTGAGATCGAGCAATACCAGCACTGATATTTTGCCAGAGTCACAATTTAAGCGAATATCATTTATTATCTTAATGAGTGCTGTCTCTGTGCTGTGGTGAGGTCGAAAACAAGATTGAAAATTGTCCAGGTATCCATTTGAGTTTAAGTATTTGTTCAGCTGATTAAAAACAACCTTTTCTATAATTTTGCCTATAAAAGGAAGATTAGATATTGGTCTAAAATTGCTCAAAATGGTGTTATCAAGATTGCTCTTTTTCAGGAGGGGCTTAACAACTGCAGTTTTTAAGAAGTTTGGAAATGTCCCAGAAAGAAGTGAGGCGTTCACCACTTCTAAAAGATCTGCTTCCAAGCAGTTAAGCATACTCTTGAAAAAACATGTGGGAAGTGTGTCAAGATAGCAGGTTGACGATTTTAGGTGCTGCACTATGTCTTCCAGAATTTTGCTATCAATTGCTTCAAAAATAGACATTGTATCTTTTTGATATTGTGGCCTAATATGTCTGACCTCTGCATTACTTGAGGATGTGCTAATCGCCTTCATGATATTGATGATCTTCTCAGAAATGAAGGATGCAAACTCATTGCATTTGCTGTCTGAGAGCATTTCACTGGGAATCTGACTTGGGGGGTTTGTCAGTCTCTCAACAGTGGCAAAAAGAGTATGAGTATTATTTAAGTTACTGTTTATAAGGTTTGAGAAGAAATTCTGTCTAGCTGTGGCTAGTTTCACATTAAAAGCATGAAGGCTGTCTTTATAGATGCTATAGTGAATTTCAAGTTTTGTCTTCCGCCACATCCGCTCTGCTTTTCTGCATTGTCTTTTCATAGTCTGAACTGCTGTTGATCTTCTCCAAACTGATTTCTGTCTGTTTGTTTTCTTACTGAATATTATTGGAGCAATATCATCAATAACATTCTTAACTTTTGAGTTGAAGGAATCAAGGAGAATATCAACAGAGTCTGCAGAAATGCTTGGTGTTAAAGATATAGCCTCCATAAATAGTACACTTGTGTTCTCGTTAATGCATCTCCTTCTCACAGAGACCGATCTAGATTCAGTTGTAGCAGACATCAAAATATCAAAGAAAATACAGAAGTGATCAGATAGTGCTATGTCCTTAATAACAATGAATGAAATGTTTAGACCCCTACTGATGATTAAGTCTAGAGTGTGTCCACCTTTGTGTGTGGGTCCATGCACATGCTGAGTCAAGTCAAAAGTGTTTAGAACCGTTATCATTTCTTTTGTAGTTTTGTTTTCTGCATTATCTATGTGAATATTAAAATCCCCTGCAATAGCAAAACAGTCAAACTCTGAGGAAATCATTGATAACATTTCTGTGACCTCTTCAACAAAGGCTGGAGAGTATTTTGGAGGCCTGTAAATAATAATAAACAGAATATGTGGAGCACCTTTCAGCACAATCCCTAGATATTCAAAAGACAAGTACTGACCAAATGACACTTGCTTGCATTGATAGACATCTTTAAATAGAGCAGCTACACCCCCACCTCTCCTAACAGTCCTGCAGACACTCATGTAAGTGAAGTTAGGAGGGGCTGCTTCATCAAGGACTGTTGCATTGCAGCTGTCTTCAAGCCATGTTTCGTTTAGAAACATAAAATCCAGATTGTTTGTGGTTATAAAGTCATTGATTAGAAATGATTTATTTTTTAGTGAGCGAATGTTTAAAGATGCTAACTTGATGGCTGTGCTTTGTGTCTTTACATCAATTTTAGTTTGATGCATAATAGGCCGCAGATTAGATGAGTTTGCCCTTCGGCTTGAGATGGCCTTAGATTTTCTATCACGTGATAAAACTGAAATAGAGAAAGCTACAGGCACACTGGGTTCCCGCTTGTTCAGTAGGCATTTGTGAATGTTGCTGTTATTATAGCAGGGACCCGACACATATCACAGCAGATAGAGGGTTTGGGCCCTGGTGTTGTGGAAGTGGTCGAAGAGCTCTCGCATGAGCAGGGACCACAGGCTTTGGTGGTTTTGGGGCCTGCCGTTTTTTTGTGGCAAAAAAACGGTGGGCTTGCAGCAAATGAGAGAGAGAGTTTAGTCCTAGCATACACCAATTCCTCCATTTTCTGTGAAAAGCACAGAAGATGCTGGAGAAAGGCATAATGTGTCTGGTGAGATGGGCTGCATCTCTGGTGTTTCCGGTGGCTGTGATATGTTGTACTGGCTTCCCTGGCTGTTTTCCAGAAAGTCGTCCTTGGGTCCTGAATCTTGTAGCTGTTTTGATATATCACAGTCTGTCTGTGAGGAGCTCTGTGGGCAGGGCTCAACCGGGATAGTGTCTATCAGCAGTGATTGTTTTGTCTGCATTGTGTTATCAGTGTCCTTGTGGGATATGTCAACCACATGATGACTCGGACCCGGTGTGTGTGTGCTGAATGGATTGACACACTCTGTTGAAGGATGACGGAGGGAAAAATAGATATTGTCCTTAAACACTCTAGCACCAAGTTTGTTTGGGTGGAGGCAATCCGGTTTAAACAATTGTCTATGGCCCCAGAAAAGATTGAAGTTGTCAATGAAATTCACTCCTTTTATATTACAAGATCTTTGTAGCCATGTGTTCAGCCCAAGCAAAAGTGAAAACATATTTGTTCCACGTGCTGGGAGTGGTCCACTGATGAACGACTGAACTTTGAGTCTTCAAAGTGTTTCAAAGAGTTCACTGAAGTCCTTCTTAAGGAGTTCTGACTGCTCTTTCCGAATATCATTCTTCCCCACATGGATGATGATTCGATTTGCAGTCTTGTGCTTCATCAGAATGTTCTGAAGTTCCTTGTTCACATCAGAGACCGTTGCTTGAGGAAGGCAGCATGTTGTTGTAGTCATGCTACGGTTGTTTCTGATAACAGAGTCACCCACTATCAGAGTCCTTGGCTCGGCTGCGGTCTGAGCTGAAAGCCGCTGTCTGCTCGTCCTTGAGCGCCTGTTAGTAGCGATGTTAGCTGCTGGCTGATCAGATCCATGTTTAAATACATTTGGGGATTCCTCACCCCCATTCATTAATGCTTCAAATCTGTTCTCAAGATGTATAGGGGGTGGTTGAATGCCAGTATTCACAAGCCTTGTCATAGTTGAATCTACGCTACGGCAGCAATACGAGAAACTCGTGACAATCTGATATTTCGTGTTCCTTTGGGTCTCGCTCCCTGTTTGTGCAATCGATTAGTGTGGCGATCAGTTTCGGCTTGTTCCTCTACACTTGGTATAAACTGTTGAGATTCGTAAGATTCATGGGACTCACCGGCTGTATGCTGAGAGGGTCCATGACGACGGTCTGCTAAGTGTTCCGTCTGTTTTGGAAGTCCAGCAAGTAACTTTGTTTCAAGAATCACAATCCTTTGTAGAAGTTTGCAGCAGTTCATGCAACAAGTAGATGCAACAGGAGGCATTTTCTCTCTCTTCTGTTTGAATGTAGGCAGTTGTTTTCCCGTCTCTGGAATGTAAGCTGCTGGCAGTGGGAGGCAAAGTTTTCTTTTTGTAGTATTATTCCAGTCCCAAAGAGTTTTTAGTTTTAGCGTTTGTGCCAAAAAATCATTTTTTTGAGCACTGTGCTGATCTGCTGATGTAGAAATCTTAGAAAAATCAGAGAAAAGTACAGAAATAAGAAGCAGAGCGCAGAGCAGTAAGCTAGAACGTCCGAACGGTAGCAAAGCCAGAAGCGGAAAAGAACGGGAGATTTAGGGGTTAAATATTAATGATGTTAACAGCCAGTTTGTTGAACTTAAATAAGTTATTTATTATCTATACACCCAACTGTCTCCCCTCAGAACGACCACTTCTGGATAACACTGTTCTTTCTGGAGAGGAAAACACGCTCGATTTGTTGCTTCCATAGAATACGATGTTGAATTCAAACTGAACGAAATGTTCGACTGTCCAAAAATATGATCTTTTTAACATTTATTCAACTTCAACTTTAATGCTGTTTTCGTATTATTCACATCAAAACGAAAGACAACGGATTAAAACAAAAGAAGTCAAATAGACTATTTCAGATAGTCTCGTTTTCTCTCTTTTACACAGAAATACTGAAAAATAATAACAATAATAATAAAACGCATGGAAGCCATTCACATTTGATAAGTTAAATGAATGGAGACACATTAAAAACAACATCATGCAAATAACAAATTCTAGACGTGACATCTTAGAAAAAACAACTGATGCTGATTCTGAAATAGATAGATAGATAGATAGATAGATAGATAGATAGATAGATAGATAGATAGATAGATAGATAGATAGATAGATAGATAGATAGATAGATAGATAGATAGATAGATAGATCCAGTGGTCCAGTGTGGAGACAATGGAAACAAAGGCGGTCTCACTGACATCTGCTACCCCCCGATTGTGTCTTCATGGTACCAACTGTCTATGATGGAGAAGGAAAGAGAGAAAAGGCTTTCTGATAGATTACTCCTTCCACACTCTCCAGGAGTATTCACCTTCTCAAAACACACAACAACAACAAAGGGTCAAAGGGCACAGCTAAATGTTACAAAGGGCACAGCTAAGTGTTACAATCATTTATCATGCATTTTGCTGTGATTATTACCTTACAAGTCAGATCCTTTCCACTAAGGACTGAAACTTTTTGTAAGTGTAGATGAGTTTGTTCAATTCAATTCAGGTTTTTTACATTATTTCAAGCCATCCACAGTAAAATATTCCTGAAATAACAACTAAAGTCTCAGAAATCATTTAAAGATGTTGAGCTCGTATCCATAGTCTTTTGTTGTGAAGGATTCCCTGGCTAGGCTTCTCATTTGACTAGATTACCTGCAGAGCCTCGGTGGTTCCTTGACATCAGATTCACCCGGTGCTGGCACTGGGAGCTGCCATGGATTCCTATTATGAATTTCACCCTCACTTGTTATGTACAAAACTGGTCGGGTCATAGGTCAAGCTTCAGAAGACAATTCAATTACCCTCTCATACTTCAGCAGGAAGAGATGCAGGCTTTTCCATTCTGTCTGCAGCTTCTGAAGTTCCCTGGGGCTTCTGGTAGTACATATGTACATCAGAGCTCATGCTGAGTTAACAGAGCTTGAACTTATAATACAATCACAATGAAGCCCTTAGGGTCAATGATAAAAGCATCCTAGATGATGGCTTTTTTTTTTTTGTCCATGCAAAGCCTTGTGAAAAAAAGTGCACTTAATTGTTTTGAATGCGCACTTGCAGTGTATATTTAAAAAAAATTGACTTGTAGATTATATAATGATAGACAATATACACTTTAATGAATGTTTTAACAGTTTTTTTTAAAGTGCACTTTGTAATAATCTAAAATTACTTCGAAGTAAATTTTAAATCATTTGGTTTCAATAATGCTTTAAAGAAGTCAGTGTTATTTTATTATACTTGAGATACTATTAGTTCTATCAGTATTTTGGGTTGGTTTTTATTGTCATATTTTCATTTTAGTTAAGGTTTTAGTTCATTTATTGTGTGTTTTTTTTCAATATATCTATATAGTGCTTATAATGTTAAAAATTATTTTAGTACATCAAGTTCAACTAAATGTAAATGAGAAACGTGGCTTTGGCAACTAGTTGAAACACAAAAATCTAGTTTTTATGTTTTACTTTTATTTTAATTGAACTTAGTGTCGTATTCAGTATTAGTGAAATGTACTTATATACTATGTTCAAAGGTACTCAATCACAACTTTGTCTTTACAAATGTGTAAATGCATGATAAACAAGTGTAAATACATTTTAATTAAATTAAATGTTTACCATAAAAGTTAGCATGCATGTACATTCAGCAATACACTTCAACCATATTTCAAAAACAACAGAAATAATTATAAAACTGATTTTATCACATCTCAGAGACAGGATGCAAATGCAAGGTGGTTTAATGACAAGATATTAATATAGTCCGACAAACAGACAACAACGATGCTGAAACCACAGGGGGAGAGTGGCGACGATCACAAGCTCAGATGGTGTGTGGTGCAGGGACCTCGGTGGACAACAGTGATGATCCTCTGTGATCCAGTGCTGTATCTCCCAGTGAAGGTGCTCATGATTCCAGTGCAGGGAACAAGAAGACTCGACGAAGAACAACAGGGGGAATCCACGATCCAAGACAGCCAGGAGAACAGAACAGAACACAGGGAAGAACCACAAAGACCTGACAACATGAGACACCAGTTACTGCACTTAAATAGACACACACAATGGGACGCAGGTGGTGCTGTTAATCAGTAGTGATCAGGGACCACGACCACAGACACACACCTGCATACTAAACAAGCCGAGAGAGAGACAGCGAATTCATGAACCGTGACAGTACCCCTTCCCCTAGGAACGCCTCCTGGCATTCCCCGACGGACTTACCAGTCAATTGTAATCATCGGTCAGGGAGTGATCCAGAATGTCCCTAGCAGGAACCCAACTTCTCTCCTCCGGACCGTAACCCTCCCAGTCCCTCCCAAGTATTGGAATCCGCATCCCCTCCTTCTCGAATCCACAATACGGTTAACCGAATAAGTGGGTTCCCCATCTACGAGACGCGGTGAGGGAGGAACCGGGACCGGCGGGTTAATAAGTGAATGAAACTCAGATTTTATTTTAGAAACATGGAAGGCGGGATGATTTCTCCTGTACGCAGGAGGAAGTTTGAGGCGGACTGCCACTGGACTAATGATTTTGGTGACAGTGAATGGGCCAATAAATTTAGGACCTAATTTATTAGATGCGGATCCGAGCGGAATGTTCTTAGTAGAAAGCCACACTTTTTGACCAATGACGTTTACGGGAGGCTTTGACCGGTGGCGATTGGCCTTGGCCTTGGTGCACGCCCCCACCTGTAGCAGAGTCTCACGGGCTCTTCTCCAGGTGTGACAGCACCTCTGGATGAAGGTGTGAGCAGAGGGGACCACGACTTCGGATTCCATACTAGGAGAAACTGGTGGCTGGTAACATAAGCAACATTCAAATGGAGAAAGGCCCGTGGATGACACTGGCAACGAATTATGGGCGTACTCCACCATTGAGAGTTGTTGACTCCAAGAGGAAGGATTCTTGCAAACCAAGACTCTCTCCAAATCATAGTTGGCTCTCTCACTTTGTCCATTGCTTTGGGGATGAAACCCTGAAGATAAACTGACACTCGCCCCCAGTAATCTACAAAATTCTTGCAAAAATTTGGACACAAATTGGGGACCCTTGTCAGAAACCTCGTCTGTCGGGAGGCCATGTAAACGAAAGACGTGATCTAAAACAGTTACCGCTGTCTCCTTGGCAGAGGGTAATTTAGGCAAGGGAATAAAATGAGCCACCTTCGAGAACTGGTCCACGACGGTCAAACGACTGTCTTGCCCTGGGAGGGCGGTAATATTAAAGGAAGGTGGACAATGTCTTGTATAAACAGGCTAAATACACACTGGAAAAGGAGATCAGAGTGGCAAAGAGGAATTATTCTGGAAAAATAAGGACTCGGTTCACTTCCAACGACTCCGCATTAGTGTGGAAAAGTCTGAAAGAGATTACCAACTACAAGACACCACCCCCCAGCACTGTGGAGAATCAACGACTGGCAGACGATCTGAATGAGTTTTACAGCAGGTTTGAAAGAACACCCATCACCTGCCCTGAACGCTTCTCCACACAACCGTTCACACCATTAACAACTCCTGCAACCCACCCTGAACACCTCTCCAATCAAGCGCTCTCACCATTCACACCTCCTGCATCCCCCCTCTCCCCCACACCTGCAATTAAGATAAGCGAGGATGCGGTGCGCCAGGTCTTCTGGAAACAGAAAAGGAAAAAAACAGCAGGCCCAGATTGTGTTACACCAGCCTGTCTGAAATCCTGTGCTGACCAGCTGGCCCCCATCTTCACACAGATCTTCAACAGATCACTGGAGCTGTGTGAAGTCCCTTCATGCTTCAAATGCTACACCATCATCCCCATCCCAAAGAAACCCAAAATTACAGGACTTAATGACTACAGGCCTGTGGCCTTAACATCCGTAGTCATGAAGTCATTTGAAAAACTGGTGCTGGCCCACCTAAAGGACATTACTGGTCCCTTACTGGATCCTCTTCAGTTTGCCTACAGAGCAAACAGGTCTGTGGACGATGCAGTAAACATTGGACTGCATTATGTTCTGCAACACCTAGACAGACCGGGGACTTATGTGAGGATCCAGTTTGTGGACTTCAGCTTGGCCTTTAACACGATCATCCCAAACCTCCTCCTGCCCAAACTAACTCGGCTCTCCGTGCCCACCTCTGTCTGTCATGGATCAACAGCTTCCTGACAGACAGGCAGCAGCTAGTGAGGCTGGGAAAATACACATCCAGCACCCGTACAATCAGCACCGGAGCTCCCCAGGGCTGCGTTCTCTCCCCACTGCTCTTCTCCCTGTACACTAATGATTGCATGTCTAAGGACCCCTCTGTCAAGCTCCTGAAGTTTGCAGATGACACCACACTCATCGGCCTCATTCAGGACGGTGACGAGTCTGCTTAGGTTAAAGAGCTGGCTGTCTGGTGCACTCTCAACAACCTGGAGCTTAACACACTCAAAACAGTGGAGATGATCGTGGACTTCATAAGAAACCCCCCTGCTCTCCCCTCACTCACCATCATGAACAGCACTGTGACTGCAGTGGAGTCATTCAGGTTCATGGGCACCGAAATCTCTCAGGACCTGAAGTGAGACATTCACATTGACTCCATTGTGAAAAAGGCCCAGCAGAGGTTGTACTTCCTTCACCAGCTGAGGAAGTTTAACCTGCCACAGGAGCTGCTGAAACAGTTCTACTCCATCATTGAATCCATCCTCTGCACTTCAGTAACTGTCTGGTTCAGCTCAGCTTCTAAATTGGACCTCAGAAGACTACAGAGGGTAGTCCGGACTGCTGAGTGAATCATCGGTACAACCCTCCCTTCTATTCAAGAACTGTACTTATCCAGAGTGAGCAAAAGGGCTGGCAAAATCACTCTGGACCCCTCATATCCAGCACACTCCCTCTTTGAACTGTTGCCATCTGGTCGACTCTACAGAGCACTGAGCACCAGAACAGTTTCTTCCCTCAGGCTATCCATCTAATGAACAATTGATAATAACTGTGGAACACACTACACTTTATATTTATATACACATACACTTATTTATCTAACACACATACTTAGTGTACACTTAAATTTTGCACATAATATACCTGTACATACATAACTGCTTTTGGTAATATACCTGCCTACAATTGTCAATTTGTATATTGTCATTCCTTACCTACTTATTTGTATTTTTTATTCTTTATTATGTGTTTTATGTTCTGTCGCTGTCATTCTGTTGTACTGCGGAGCTTCTATCAAGAAAACAAATTCCTCGTATGTGTAAACATACCTGCCAATAAAGCTCATTCTGATTCTGATTCTGATCAAATCTAGAGCAATGTGGGACCAGGGTCTCAAAAGGGACTGACAGCGGTTGAAGTAACCCATCTGGAGGTCGATTGGAAGTTTTACCAGTGGCACAAACTGAGCAAGCCAAGACAAAACTGCGGATGTCACGAGTCATTAATGGCCACCAGAATAGTTGCTTAACCAAAAAGGTGGTGCGATTAACCCCTGGATGACATGCTATGCAGGAACAATGTATAGATCAGGGTCAACGAGGATGGGAGCCGAAACGAAGTGACTCTTAAGTCTGGCAAATACAGCCTCAGCTGTATCAGACCACCTGAACGTCGTTTTTGGGGAGGTCAAGGCAGTCAGGTGCGTGGCTAGTTGGCTGTAGTTGTGAATGAAACGCTGATAGAAATTGGCGAACTCCAGAAACCTCTGTAGGGCCTTACGGGAATCTGGACTTGGCCAATCTATCACAGCCCTAAACTTGTCGGGATCCATAAGCACTCCCTCAGATGAGACAATGTACCCTAGGAAAGGAACAGACTGTGCATGAAAAATTCATTTCTCCACCTTGACAAAAAGCCCAATCTCTAGCAACCTCTGGAGCACTCGTCTGACGTGCTGAACATGATCCTGGAGAGAAGATGAAAAGATCAATATGTCATCCAGGTAAACATATGGTCAACCATATCTCTCAGCACATCATTGATGAGTGCTTGGAAGACCGCTAGGGAGTTGGACAGCCCGAAGGGCATGACCAAGTATTCAAAGTGCCCCCTAGGGGTATTAAACGCAGTCTTCCATTCATCGCCCTCCTTTATGCAAATGATAAGCATTATGTAAATCCTATTTTGTGAAAATGGATGCCCCCTGTAACCATTCAAAAACTGAAGACATCAACGGCAAAGGATAAGTATTCTTTACCGTGATGTTGTTCAGCCCCCGGTAAATCGATACACGGTCGCAGAGATCCATCCTTCTTCCCCACAAAAAAGAACCCCGCCCTCACCGGTGAGGAGGAAGGATGAATGAACTTGAATGCTAGAGAATCAGAAATATATATTCTCCATAGCCTCCCTCTCTGGAACAGAAAGTGAATATAACTTGCCCTTAGGCGGAGTCTTACCTGGTACTAAGTCTATGGCACAGTCGTAAGGACCATGTGGAGGTACAGAAGCAGCCTGGGACTTACTGAACACTTCCCTCAGGTCCTGGTACTCACTGCCTCTTCCTGGAACACAGAAACAGGCACAGACGAACAAGCAGACACAAGACAAGACTTATGACAAAGGATGCTCCAAGCAGACACAGAATTGTAAACCCAATTGATACTGGGATTGTGTAGAGTGAGCCAGGGGTGACCAAGAACTACTGGTGCCAGTGGTGAGTCCATGAGGAGGAATCTAATGTTCTCGGAGTGGTTGCCAGAGGTAATGAGGGTTACACGTCTGGTAATATGGGAAATGAAAGGGAGTTGCTGTCCATTTAGGGCATTAACAGAAATCTTGTGAGTAAGGGGAAACACGGGGAAGTGGAGTTGTGCCAGTTTAGAATTCAAAAAGATTTCCTTCAGCCACAGAGTCCAGTAATGCCCTTGTGTCGTGCGTATGGGTTGCCCACCTTAGTATTACCGGGAGGTGTGTAGATGAGGTCTTCTCTGCGGGGATCCCACCCGATAGTAGCCTAATAGTTACTACCGGGCTTGATCTTTTACCGGGCAGGAGTGGATGAAGTGGCCCGCCCCTCTGCAGTAGAGGCAAAGTCCTAGGGATCTCCGCCTCTCCCTCTCCTCCTGGGAAAGCCGAGCTCTACCCACCTGCATGGGCTCGCTTGTGCGAGTCCTCTGTGCTGCGGAATGAGGTCTGTTGATGGAAACGGCTCATGCGACTCAAGCGCACATCGACCCTTAATGCCAGTTCGATGAGACCGTTAAGTTTTGGCGGAAGGTCCAGCATGTAGATCTCCCTCTGGACAAGGTCAGCCAGCCCATGCAGGAACCTGTCCCACTGCGCCTCTTCACTCCAATGACACTCTGCGGCCAGGGTGCGGAACTGGATGGAGTACTCCGACACCGAGCGCTCCCCCTGGCAGAGATCGGTGAGTAGTCTGGCCGCCTCCCTACCCACCGCACGATCAAAGACCCTCTTCATCTCCTCTGAGAGTGCCTTGAACAAGGTGCAGCATGGATCCTGATTTCCTGGGTTCTTCCATAAAATCTTCAGGAGGCATTCATAGAATCTTCAAAATTACATTTTATTAACTGCCAAACTCATATACCGTTCACAATAGTGCAAGAAAATATGGGGAAACAAAATGAAAGAAAGGAAAAGGGGGGAAAAACTAACTGATAAATAAAATCAACATGCTACGGCGTTCTGGGCCTCAGATGTTTCTCCAGGGATCCCTCACCAGAACTGACCCAGCCATAGACAAACTTTTAACAAAACAGATCAAACCATTTTATAATTACAGGGGGACTCAAGTCCATACATCAAACCTAAATGAAAAAGAGAGGTATAATATATACACAAACTCTATAAACATTAAATTCACCATAAAGCAATAATAAAATAAACTGGAAAGAATCCCCTTTATTATAACAACATTACAATTAACAAACAATCCAAACCCTTGTGGTACCCAAACTACATTTCCCATAATTCCTAACACAGGATATAAAGGACATCAGGAAATGCTGTGCTCTTTTAATTACAAACCTTGGTTCCATGCTGCAGTCATGGATCCCGGCAGAACCACGGGTGAGATACTCAATCCTTCAACTAATTACAGAAAATAACCCATATCTTGTGTAGTTGTGGTTTTATTCAATCCCTAGCGTGCACTCTAGTAATGAATTATGTCGCTCTTTGATCTTAAATGCGCGCATAAGAGACAACATGCACAACTAACACTAAATGTTTGGGGTAAATATTAGAGAGACAAAATAAGTATATTAAATTTATAAACAAACAATTAATCCCTTAAACAAAAATCTATTTCTCCTACAAAGAAATGAATTAAAAGTCTAGAACCGTTTAAATAAACTAGCCCAATTCTTACTACAAGTGTGGCCTTAGCCATCACAGGCTGCAATGAGAAATACATTGAGCAACGGGTAAGGAATGCTCTGCAATACTTGGGCTCACCTGAGTATCCCTCTGGTGTGGGTAAACGGGGCTCATGTTGATGAGGCGGCTCGGGAGAAACTGGTAGGTGAGGGTGGCACAGCGGGGTCTCGCAGATGTTGTAGTTGTTGGGTGAGCTCGGACACCTGCGTCACAAGAGCTTGGATCGCCCGACCTGCATCCATGATATGGTCAGATCGTTCTATCACGACTCCGAGACAGGATGGAAATGCAAGGTGGTTTAATGACAAGGAATAAATATAGTCAGACAAACAGACAACAACGACGCTGAAACCACAGGGGGAGAGTGGCGACGATCACAAGCTCAGATGGTGTGTGACGCAGGGACCTCGGTGGACAACAGTGATTATCCTTGGTGATCCAGTGTTGTATCTCCCGGTGAAGGTGCTTGTGATTCCAGTGCAGGGAACAAGAAGACTCGACGAAGAACAACGGGGGGAATCCACGATCCAAGACAGCCAAGAGAACAGAATGGAACACAGGGAAGAACCACAATGATCTGACAACATGAGACACCAGTTACTGCCCTTAAACAGACACACACAATGGGACGCAGGTGGTGCTGTTAATCAGTAGTGATCAGGGACCACGCCCACAGACACACACCTGCACACTAAACAAGCCGAGAGAGAGACAGTGAATTCATGAACCGTGACAGATTTAGAGGCTACGTTTCTCTCCTTTCACTCCCCTGCATTTTTATATGCTCATTTATAAGCATTGATTTCACACTTAACCTTCAGTGCTTTAAAATGTTTCCCCATACGCTGTGGACATCCATAATTCAGTTTGATTTCTTTATTAATATGAGATTAATGATACCCCCCCCCCCCCCAGTAATAATGCTGTGCACTAATACCCCCCACCCAATAATGCTGTGCACTAATTCATTTTAAATTAGGGCTGTAGTACATACTAGTCACTGGAATCAAAAGTTGAATATTTAATATAAATGTGTCTGTGTTGGCTCCAGAGGAAAAGGGGCTCATGATGTCCTTATGTCCTTAAGTGGTTTAACCTGTCAGTTTCCAATTTCTAGAAGCCACCAACAGTTGAGCTAAACCACAATCTGATCAATAAGCCCTATTGATCCTCTAATAGCAGTCAGCACACATCACTAGACTTGTCTAAAACTAGCCCAGGGCTCTTTGCTGAGTGAAACCATAAACTCTTCCGGGTCATTTTGACCCTAAATCACTTATGAAGAATAAATATTCAAAATCTACAGTATGTCTTGCTACTGTTTTAAGGAATAGGTAAAGTGTAAATAACTGATCCCAGGAGAGGTGCCTGAGTCTCTTGAGCAGCTTGGAAGCAGAAGGTACAGACTGGGCTGGTGTTGTCATTGTGATGGTAGGTTCCTCTGGGACTGTAGGAAATCCTCTGCAAAGGCCGGCTAAAGGCTCGGCATGCTGCTTACTGGATGAATAACAGATCAAACACAGTAAAGCCGCTCCACACTGGTAGAGAGAGGAATCAGAAGGAGGGAAAGAGTAAGAGAGAGATTGAGCAAGAAACATATAGGGGGGGGGGAGATTGTCCAGATGACAGTATGTGATGGGGCAGATGGCTGAGGTTGCTTGGATGAAGCTTCAGTGAGCCTTCACTGACGGTCAGTCCCATGAGACAACACACACACACACACTACTCTCTAATAGATATCTGTGAATGCATAATTTACAATTTCTATTCATAATTTTTTCTTCACTAGTTCATTTTAAATAGTATATTTAAAATAAAATAAAATGTAACGTCAAATGTCAAAAGTGAATGCATGAATAATTAAAAAACAATTGGCAACATTGTGTTTAGAGCAGGTAGATTTTAAGAAATAATTGAAAATAATTTATAGAATAGGGTTTTTTTTGTGTTTTGTTTTTTACAATGATGCAAACTATATATTTATAACTGAATGTAGCAAACACAATGGTGTTCTTCCAAATGTGAAACTTTACAGGGCTGTTATACTAAATATGAATGATCAAATCTCGGGCCGGTAATACCATGACTTAGGTGCCCTTGAGCAAGGCACTGAACCCCCAATTGCTCCCTGGGCGCTGCAGCATAAATGGCTGTCCACTGCTCCGGGTGTGTGTTCACTGCTCTGTGTGTGTGCACTTAGGATGGGTTAAATGCAGAGCACAAATTCTGAGTATGGGTCACCATACTTGGCTGAATGTCGTCACTTTCACTTTTTTTTTTCAAATATAGTGGACTGAAACTAACTGTTGTATATCACAGCACTAATTTGATTACTCATATACTTCATCTACTTAAGAAATAACTACTTAACTATCTACTTAAAATAATTATCTGTAAAGGCCTATATTTGCCATTAAGCCTGTTATGGTTACTCATGTATTTCAGAATTTATTGTAACATGATATGAAATTGTGTAATAGTGAATCATGAATAATTTATGAAGTCTTCAGATAAATGTAGTATGTTTAAACCAGCAGGCCTGAATCAGACATTGTCATTCACATTTGTGAGTGCTGAGCTTTCTCTCACCATGCATCATGTTAAACAATGGCCCAAAAGGAGAGTGTTAATGCAAATGTGTGAATGTGTGTGTTTGATGTGCTTTTGTCTCTTTTTCAGTTATTCTTCCAGACTCTAAAGCCCCTTTCACACTGCACGTCGGACCCGGCATATTGCCGGAACATTGCGGGGTCGGCTTCTGTGTGAAAGCAACCACGTCCCGGGATTGATTCCGGGATTGAACCCGGGTCGGGGACCTAGTAACGTTGCCGGGTTCAACCCGGGACGAGCTCTGTGTGAACAAAAGCCAGATCTAATGACTTGTCGAAGTGATGACGCGCGTTATCGCGCGACTCTTTTACCAGCTGTTTTGAAGAAAGATCAACGTTCGCGTCAAAAATATGTGCAAACTGTAATGAAGGAGAGATCAGTTAGTTCCTCACTTTCCGCGCTGGCGCCGAGATCATTCGCTTGCTTCAGTGAAAGTATAACGTGCCTAACGTTTTCGACTCGTACATTACACGTCACGCCCTGATGTCACGTGTCGTTAGGGGATCTTTACGGGTTGTGTGTGAAAGAACCGAGCGCCAACCTCCCGCTCTCTCTCGTGAGGCCAATAAGGAAGTGACTAAAACTGCAATTCATCGACTGGCCGCTTGAGGCTGACTGCAAAAGGGAGTCAGTCCCATAGACTTCCCATGTTAAAATGCCCAACTTTACAGCAGGAAAATTATTTTGGTCTAAATAGCTAATTTTGCCCTTCATGACAACTGTGAGGGGGGTGAATTTTTTTATAACTCATCCGTTTAAATTATATTAAGACTTAAAGTTCTGCATAATTAAGGGCGTAGCCACTTGAGTGACAGGTGGATTGCCGCTGCTGACTCTGCCGTCGTGCTAGGTGGGTGTGGCTTCAGCAACTAGCTCCCGCCTTTTTGCCCATTTTTGATTGTCCGGGAGAGTCGCGCGGTGACGCGCTGCCAAGATGGCGACGGCCCGCTCTACACACTTTAGGCTTCAAAAACACACTTCAGGAGTCTACGGGTGACGTCACGGACACTACGTCCATGTTGTTATACAGTCTATGGAAAGAACGCACATATCCCGGGTAATCATTGGCTATGTGAAAGTGCAAAATCTAGCGACCCGGGAACAATTGCCGGAACACTTTACCCGTGTATTTGCCGGAATGGCAGTGTGAAAGGGGTTTAACAGAGCAACAGGAGGGGAGAGAGAAATGCATGCAGCGAAGAGAAAGCAAGAGTGAAATATTGAGGGACAGATACAAGTTTGAGGTGTTCTTTGCCTGCTGACGCTTTGTAATAGGAGATGACCTCACCTTTCATGGTTAACTAAACATTACTAATGACGACAGGTGTGAGTAAATAAAAAAATATTATGACGATGACCTTGTCTTTCCCAGGATAGTCTATTAATCTGTTTAATGAGTGGGATGATTGAAGAATCTTAGACAGTCTTTCTTTTGCTCTGTCCATCAAAAGCAATGTTCTGCCCTCTCTTTTGTTAGCACGGCAATTGGCAGTGACCCCTTCCAGCTCCGAAAGGTACTCAGAGGTCAGGAAGACAGAGGTAGAGGCTCAGTGGTAGAGCATTGCGTTAATAGCGCAAAAGGTTATGGGTTTGATTCCCAGGGAACACATTATGTAAAAAATGTTAGCCTGAATGCAATGTAAGTCACTTTGGATGAAAGTGTCTGCTAAATGCATACATTTTTAACATGTAATATTTCTTATTTGTCTCTTTATATATTTATTTGATTGTTTTTTGTTAAAATCTTACTTGACACAAAATTTGTAATCGTTGTGTATCATGATTTCTGTGAAAATATTAAAGAGTAGAAACTGTTTTATACACTGATAAATATACTTGAGGAAAATCTGCATATTAGAATAATTTCTGAAAGATGTGACACTGAAAACTAGAGTAATGATGATGAAAATTCAGCTTTGCATTACATGAATAAATTAAATTTTCAAATATATTAAAACAGAAAACAGTGAATTGAAATTGTAATAATATTAATATCAAAATAATTCTTTTAAAAAATCTGGTAACACTTTATTTTGATAGTCCACTTTAGACATTCTACTAGCAGTAAGTAACTTTGCAAATGTCAACTAGCAGTTAGTAGAGTATTAGTAGACTGTCTGCTTAATATCTTCTAACACTTTCTTTGTCAGCTTATTGTCAATTTATACTAAGCCTAAACCTACCCCTAACACTAACCCTAAACCTACCCAGACAGTCTACTCTGAGAGTTAGTAGACATGTAGTTGCAAATTTCTGAGATTAAGTTGATATGTAGTTGACATGTAGTTACAAAGTTACTTATAGTCAGTAGAATGTCTAAAGTGGACTATCGAAATAAAGTGTAACCAAAAATCTTAATTATCCCAAACCCTTGACCACTAGTGTACATATATTACATAATATTATATATATTACACACATTTTTTAACCGCCATGTTTTTAAACTCGGCAGTTTGTATTTTTTAATATGCTAATTAGTACTATTTGTGAAATGAAGAATTCTTAATTAGTGGATAATTGTAATAATAGTTCACATCAATAACTTAATAAATTCAAAACAAACCAACTTTGAGTAAAGTCTGCAGAATGTCTGTTGGCTGGAATGAGCTTGTGTTTCTGGATCAATGCAGCTGCAAAAGAAGAATGCTTTTCATCCACAGTAGTCAAGCTAATGGTTCAGAACATCATCCAAAGGTATCCTATCAGCGCTGCACAGTCATAACACACACACACACACACACACAGGGAGAAGGAGACACAGAGGTCAATATGGCCTGTCGTGAGGAAGCTTGTGGTGTCCATTACACACAATCTTCATTAGCAGCAAGTTGAATACAAGAGCACAGTAAAGCGTCTCATACGATACAGCATCTGCATCCTGAAACTGCTTTTTACGTAAAAATACACCCCGTAATATCCTTCAAATCCCTCGTGTGATATAACCCACCCGTTTCTACAGCCGTGTTGCCACTTCCTGACACAAAATATCCTGTCTGGTTGATATCAGCTAGTGTTAGTGATCAATGAGGAGAAAAACATATTTAATTCCCTGAAACACGTGTTCTGCTCTCCACTGCTGGATGTTGTGGTTGCAGGAAGACTGCGATATTCTCTTGCTGGAGGAAAAGTGATGGAAAAGACAATATGTATGTGTGTGTGTGTGTGTGTGTGTGTGTGTGTGTGTGTGTGTGTGTGTGTGTGTGTGTGTGTGTGTGTGTGTGTGTGTGTGTGTGTGTGTGTGTGTGTGTGTGTGTGTTCCAGTCAGAAAGTCATTTGTTGACATTAGTCAACTACATTAGTTAACATGAACTAACAATGAACAGCAGTTCTAATCCCAGATAATATTAATCTCAACATTGTTGTAAAATCCTGTTAAAATAAGATAACATGTACGTGAACCTTTTTTTAAGTAAGAAAGGTTAATAAATGCTGTAAAAAATATATTTCTTAATGTGTTAACTATTGTTAGCAAATGAGACCAACACTGTGAAGTGTTACCAAAAAGTTATTTAAACATAATTCTGCAACAATTTACAACAAGGTTTTATTTGTTTACATTAGTTATCTACATTAGTTATGTATGTTAAGTATGTTCATAAAATGAACTAACACATCTGCAGCATTTATTAATCGCTATATATTAGTCTCAACATTTAAACGAATGTATTTTTAGTTAGTTTAAAAATAAGTTACATTTAAAAAAAGTTAGTTTTTAAGTAACAATAACTGGTTAATAAATGCTGTAAAATATAATGTTAATTGTCATTAGTTCACATAAACAATGAACAATGCATGATGTTAATACTGAATATATTCATAACATTTACTAATACATATTTAAGGTTTTAAGAAAGTTGTAGCTGATGAAAACTAGTTAATATACTGTGAACTGACATGAACATGAGCATTTTTATCAACTGACATTAAAAAAGTTCAGAAATGCCATAAAATATATTGCTCATTGTTAGTTTGTGCATTAACTAATGTTAACAATTGAAACATTATTGTAGTGTTACTCATAATTCTTGGACACCTTCAAAAAAAATTATGTTTTTTAATTACTAGTCATGAAATTGATATTCGTCTTTGTATATTTCACCTGTTAGGTGGGAGATAGAGGACGAAAAGGCGAGATTCTCAATCACAGTCTTTTAATGAAAATTACAAACGGTCCAAGAATCAACGGGAAACATAAATCCACTCCAGAAACAGAGGTATCAGTCAAAACAGAAATCTTCGCTCGTAAACCCTGAGCATTAACAAAAGGTGGCAGAGAAACTAGTTACGGAGTTTCGGGATGAGCGGGAGCCGTGCCAGGTGCAGTGGAAGACAAGGGGCAGAGAAAGCGGAGGTAGAAATAGCAGGAAGAATCAGGGAAAAGGGGAAACAGGTGAAAGTATTGGGGAAGTGGGAACAGCTGGGCATAAATGAAGTTAAAGTGATGGTGTAGAGAAAGTGTGTAGGATGAACACAAGAGGGGACAGAGAAAGGAGGAACCCGGATCATGACACCACCAATGAACATTCAGAAACCAACACCTCTCGTTCTTAGTTAGCCTAATAACTGTTCTGCTTTGATTACCTTTTGTGTGTAGAAAGCATTTTTTTTTTTCTGGCAATGTCCTTCACCAGTGATTTATTGATCAGAATAAGTCAGTTAATAAGCTTGAGACTAATTCATTACGGGGCTAGAGATTGGAACAGCAAAGCCTAGCTTAATCAACTCATAGAGGCTGTCCGCGCATGAAGACGTTAATTAAAGGCAAAGTGGAATGTATGTTAGATATAGTAACAGGAGTCTAGGCCCAAGCAAGACTAAGATAGAGAACTTTCATTTTCTCTGCCCTGTTCAGTCAGTGTGTCTAAATCTGTTTTACAGGGTCTGTTTAAACAAGGTCTTTTGGATGATTGTTAACTCCAGTTGGATAATGATGAAAGTGCCAGATCAGTACAGCTTCATTTGCAACATTTACATTTTGCTGGTACAATTTTAACCTTATACCGATGCAGTCATTATTAAAATGTGTGCATTTTTTTTATTTATTTGTTAGATTTTTTAAATATGAATATAAGATATTCAAAACATTGTATGAATGATCCAGGCTTATTTTAGTATCACTGAGATACAATTATAGTTTTTGTATATATTTTGAATTTGTTTTTATTTTTATGTTGTGTTTTTGTAATTAATATTATTATTATTATTATAAATTTAAAATGTGTCTATATAGTTTATTTGAGTTTTAGTTTTAGTTATTTTAGTTCATCAAGTTAAATAAATAAAAATTAGAATTGTAGCTGCAATATAATTTTTTAAAAATAATATTATATTACTTCTATAATATTATTTTATTTCAAGTAAATATTTTTTTTTTGTTTTGTTTCATTTATTGATTTTTTTAGTTAGTTAACATCAATAACCCTGGAATATTCAATTTAAAAAAAAAAGTCTAATTTCTGAAAGTATTAAGAAGAAACTGAAAAAAACATTTTGTATATGTATTGCCAGATATAAAAGTAGGGGCAACACTTTACAATAATATCCTATTAATTAATATTATTTAATATATTTACTATCATTAACTAACAAAGAGCAATATATTTTTTACAGTATTTATTCATCTTTATTAATTAATAATTTAATAAAATATACAACATCATGTTAGCTCAGGTGCATTATTAGCATCCTGAAATTAATAAATGCTTTAGAAGTATTTTTCATCTTTAGTTTATTTTAACTCATGTAGTAAATTAATGTTAACAAATTGAACATTATTATGAAAAAAAAACCACATTTGTCTTCAGATGTGTGACCTCACCTCTTGTGACATATGTAACTTAACAGTTTGAACACTGAATCTGGCCAATAATCAGTGAGCTGCTTCTGAGGACTGATCATCTGTTAGAAGATGATGCAGTCCTGCCAATGACAGATAGGGCCTGGTAAAATCACCAATAATTACTACCATCATCATTCGCAATATTTCACTCTACCCTGCCAAGCAGCTATTGAGAGCTGTGTACACAGGAGCGATGACCTCATTTGGACAAGAACACAAGTAGTTCATGGAGTCTAGATTTACAGCATGACGCAGTGGCTGTTTTCCCAATACAATAACTTCTCTCCTAACAGGCAAGTAGAAGAGAAGTGGAGAAATGTAATGACTTTTGGGCCTCATTCAGAACACTAAGATATGTTTTCATTAATGTGACAGAGAAAAAAAAAGCCATATAGTGAGAATGTGCTAACCAGCCATAAAAAGCACTCGGATGATGGAAAAACAAAAAATAAAATTAAAAAGGTGTTTATTAATTTACATATTTAATTAAAAAAAAAGAAATTACACACACGTATATTAAATCTATCTATTTTTCTAGACTTATTTTATCAACATTTGTCATCAGAATTAGTTGACAAAATATTAGTTGATTAATTTATTCTTAAGTCAAAGTATAGAAATATACATTATCACAATATTAGTAAAATTATATATAATTTATTATAATAAAATAATAATAATATATTATACAGTATAAGATAGATATCTATTGATATATATATTTATATACTGTGTATAGAAATATAGAAAATACTGTATGTATATGTGTGTGTGTGTGTGTGTGTGTGTGTGTGTGTGTGTGTGTGTGTGTGTGTGTGTGTGTGTGTGTGTGTGTGTGTGTGTGTGTGTGTGTGTGTTAGATATAAACAAACTTTATTATTTATTTTTTTAAATCAAGAATGATATTTTATTGATGTTTTCTAGGGTGAATCTAATCAATAATCAGGAGGTGATTTGTATGGTGCATGTAGTGATTATTTGCTAAAATAACACAAATGCTTTTTTGCTAATATTTGTCTATAAAACAGTCACTTTATGCAACCTGCTCAGTAGTTCTGCATTTATGAACCTGCAGAGTCCATTTCTTCTCTTAAACTTTCAGCTCTTTCCCTCTGTTGGCTTTACCTGATTGTAATTTGTGGATTCATCAGTGTACTGTATCTGTCTCCAGTTCATGGCCTTTAACCACAATAATAAGCTCCCACCAAAAGACAGTTGAGACATTATTAAGATGGCTTTGTCTGTTGTTTTTGAACCTTTGGGACCAGTGGATCCATGTGAACTGTCCGTGATGACCATCCTCTCACGCAGACGCTATACTCCAGTGACCTATTAGATAATGTACTGTCCAGTGAAGTACCTGTCAAAAAACAATAGTTTTAATGAACTATTATAGAAATATAGATTAACACAATATTAGTTTCTTGAAGTTCTGTGTTAATATAATATAATATAATATAATATAATATAATATAATATAATATAATATAATATAATATAATATAATATAATATAATAAAAAAATGTAATGGCCTTAAACATTGGTTTGTATTTTATTTTATTAAAAAGTATCATCTTGTATAAACATCTCGGAATTATTTTATCAGTATCTTCTATCATCATTTATTGTCAGAATTAGTTGACTCAAATGCTGATTTCACATTTTATGTTTTTTTATTTTATTTTTAAAAATACATTGCGTCAACATGTATTATCAGAATTATGAATATAATAATAAAAATAAAATATATTATTATATATAATATAATTATATTTAAATGGAAATGTCTTAAAGATTTCAATTGTATTTGAAGCAAAATATGTTTAAAACTGTTTTCAGAAAACAGTTTTTTGAGTTTAATGAGTATCCCTGTTAGATTTTCCTTATTAGAAGTTGTATACCATTTTTTGATCATATATAGAGCATTGGCATGTCGGATGGCGGTCAATGGCGGATCTAGAGATTTGTTCCTGGGGTGGCAAAGGGGTGGCATGAGGTTTCAGGAGGGGGGCAATGGACATTATTCATAATTTAAAATACTACAGTTTTCATTGAATGTGTTTTGTTCTCTACACTACAGTCCATTTGAGTCAAACGTGCAATGCTTGTTCATCACCAGCTTATGACACTGCTTAAATATCTCAGTTTAATTTGGCATGTCGACCATTTTTCAAAATTGGATAGTCATAGAGGGTGGGAAAGTGGATGCATGCCAATTTATTTGACAGCAGTAGTTTAAACACTCACAAAGAGCTAGACTAACGTTAGACCCTTATCTGACATGACGATCATAGAAAAATTTGATGAGACAACAAAGTATTGGGGATGTAAATAATGTAACAATGTGATTGTTGCAGGGTTAACTGTCTGCTTATGGACTTTTTCAACTTGGTGTCAAACTTACCTCTCTGATTTTATAGAATGTATATAGACAAAATATTAATAAAAATTTAAGTGGAAAGCATATATCAGGGAATTTGTTTTTTGAGAAAATGTTTGCATTATACTAAAATGAAACAATTCCACCAGCAAGTAACAGTGAATGAGAATGTTCTGGAAAGTAAATTTGTGCCTCCCTGGAGCAATTTTATGAGCATTTAGACCCAGACTGAATAATTCTGATAGTTTAAAACCAGAAGAAATTGATATTTTGCCCATTTTGCTTTAGATTAGTCTTAATCTGTCAGATCATCCAGCGCTGTATTGCGTATGCATACATGCGATTGAGAGCAGAGTGGATGTTCATGCATAACCAGAGAGACTGATCAGACTGGGAGGGGGCTCAAGTAACACAAGTGAGTGTGACGTGACATTCAGCCAAGTATGGTGACCCATACTCAGAATTCGTGCTCTGCATTGAACCCATCCAGAGTGCACACACACAGCAGTTAACACACACAAACCATGAACACACACCCGGAGCAGTGGGCAGCCATTTATGCTGCGGCGCCCGGGGAGCAGTTGGGGGTTCAGTGCCTTGCTCAAGGGCACCTCAGTCGTGGTATTGCCGGCCTGAGACTCAAACCCACAACCATAGGGTTAGGAGTCGAACTCTCCAACCACTAGGCCACGACTTCCCCACCCTCAATCCATTACCTCTCATAGATCTGTTAGTTTGTCTGATGGCCAGATCACTTGATCAATTCCACATAACCATAAGAAACGTGTGGATTTGTTTTATTACAGATCAGGAACAGATGCAGGGGCAGCTAATCATCAGCCCATTTGGCTGCCACAGGGAGGGAGCAGAATCCCCACATGGACCTTTTACACACCCAAACACAGACATCAGGTCCGATCAATAAGATCATCTGCAAGTGCTTACCATGCCTCTTCTTTCGCTTGCTTATCTCACTCCCACACACACGCACACACACACACACACACACACACACACACACACACACACACACACAAACACACACACCTTGAGTTCATTGAATTCTTCTACTGTTTGGAAAACTGATAATACTGCACTGTAAATATAGCTTTATACATGATGAGATATCGATAACACATTGAGTTGTGTTGTCACGCTGAAAAGTGTGTAGGAAAGAGAGAAAAAAAACTGAGCTTCAAGCTTTGTGGTGATCTCAATGAGTTAAATGTTAAACTAAATTAGTTTCTTCTATTACATGGCAGAATGTTCACAGTTTCAATTTAAAAATACCTTCTGTATTTAAATTGGAAATTATCTCATTATTTAATTACTCACCCGCATGTTGTTCCAAACTTGTTTAACTGTCTTTTTTCCACAGAGCACAAAAGAAGACATTTTTAAGTATGTTGGGAATCAAACAGTTTCGGTGACCCTTGACCCGAAAAAAAAAAAAAAAAAACTTTAGCTCATGTTGTTCATCATATATATTTCAAATCAGTTGTTCATCATATATATTTCGATTATTTTATATTTTATGTTTATTCAGATATCACAAAAAAGAACACTATAAAAAAAACATTATAAAGTGGAAAAACTAATAATAATAAATAATAATAAATAATACAATTACACACACACACACACACACACAAAAACATTTTAAAATTAAATTATTTTACACTTTGTAGACTCTTTTTGTTTAGATCACAGTTTTGTCATTTAAAAAAAATGTATTATTGTGAATTATGAATTATTTCGATTAAACATCTAGGTCTGAGAAAATGGTAATAATAATAAAAACTTTAAATAATTGTAAATAAAATTACTTTTATGTGCCCTTTATACAACAGAAAAAAGTCTGTTGAAAATCCACTGTAATCTTACATTAAACACCATCATCATTAATTCAAGACTTTCATACAAATGTCTTGGCTGAGGAAGATTGATTAAACATTTCTTTTTTATTTGTTAGTCTAACTTTGGTGTGGCCTGTTTTTCATTTGTCAGCCAACTGTGCATTTACATTGACCAATCTTTGACAGGGAGCTTGGAGCGCTCAGCTCGGAACTGCAGCGGAAGGAAAGTTTAACTTCTTCACATCCATTTGTAAAGCAGCATTTCCAGCTCATAATACTTTTGCCACTCACATCACTGGCAAAGTGTTCCCTCCAAAACACAAATCACAATAGTCAGTTGTGACAATAGCCACAGTAGCAATGTTTTGAAGGCAGCACATGGCTGCGGGTTTTTAGAGTGCCATATAGAAGTCGTAACCAGTGTGCTCGGGTTTCCTCTGTTCCTCCTCACACTGGCTGTCAGTTTGCTAACTGTGTCCCTTTCAGGGCTTTAGATCAGCACACTTCTGGACTCCAGTGTGCAAAGAAAAAGGGGTGGGATTGGTTGGGGAGGGGTAGAGGGGGACCCGGGTCCGGTAAACTCTGGCCCCCTGAACGAGGGTCAGGCACATGCGCTCTCCAGTCTCCAGATTAGGGGCTGAAGGAAAGCCGGGTGAAAAGTAATTACACAGCAAACAGCTCTGCGGGTGAATGGGGGACTGTCAATGCTTCATTGGCAGCTGTGCTTCGAGCAGTCACTTACTGTAGGCAGGGGAGGAGAGGAGGTGGAGCGGACACACTCCATATGCCTCCCCTCCCCCTGCACAAACACAAACACACTAAGGCTAATGTACAGTGCATAGGCTCCAAAAGGCTCAGGCCACTAGCGAAATGCTTCTGTTTTGCTCTTAACAAAACTGCATGCTTGCATATGAACATGATACAAAAAATATATTGCTGCAAAATATAGCATGACATGGATTTTTAACCAATTTGCACTACAAAATGTCAATTTAATTTATCCTGCTGTACAAGAGAATCAGCTAGCTGGTGAGAAAACATAATGTGATCAGTGACAGCTTTGTGTAAGCCCCAGGTTTAATAGGCATGACTAATAATAGCCTAATATTTTTCACTCAGGGCTAATTTGTGGAGGGTCTTAAGCCAGCACTCGAATCTGCTCAAGCTGGTAAAATAAGGGATAAATGTTCAGAAAGGTCAAAGACTAGAGATGAGGCAGCATGTTGGTTAGACTGCACTGAAGCACACTAGGGGAGATATTGCAATGCAGCAGGACTGGCCGAGGCTAATTAACAGTAGGGTCCACTTTTTGCAGTACAGGTGGAGCAATTAGAGAGAAGGAGCCTGTAAGCAGAAACAGTGGTTTTAGGGCTCACAATAATTCAGTATGGGGAAAATAAAACTGTGGACACATGACATCTTCTTGAGAGTCTAACAGGCATCATATTTGAAAAAAAAAAAAAAAAAAAAAAAAAAAAATATATATATATATATATATATATATATATATATATATATGTATATATACAGTTAAAATTTTTAACACAGTTTTAACACAGTTAAAATTAACATTCTTAGTTGCATAATTTTAAGATTAAAGACATTTGTTTAGCTAGTTTTTGTCTGAAAAAAAAAAAAAAAAGTTTAACTCTAAAAATGCCCCTTAACTGGGTAATCAGTCATCAGTTGTTTTGTTAAATTGTGGGGTTTTTTTCCTTATAGAGTGACAAGGGAAGTCTCGTTCATTTTCATTAAGATCAGTTTTGGGTTTGACGATCAGATTAGCCCACACCCTCTCTCACATTGTCCATAGTTCCACAGGAGATGGACTTAAAGACCAGCCTTCCCCACCTGAACCTGATCATCATGGCCTGAAGGCTTCACTGAAAAAACTAGGCCTTTTAGACTTTCTACTTTAAGCTCTAGAGCAATTATGCATTCATGTGCACGTAATTGGCATCCATGAATATGAAATATTTGAATGAAATGGCCCTTAAAACTGTTAGGATCCATGGATGTCGCTCTTGTCAGACAAAGGCTGGAGGTGTTACCCCATTTCAATCTATTTTGAGTGCTTGGAAGAGGTTGAAACAGCCCTGTGTTTACAGTAAACGTTAGGGGAAAATGCTGGGTGCTACTGAACTGCTCTTCACCCACATATTGGTATCTCCTCCCCCCACCAGTCATCAATAGCTGGAGTCTTAATTAAACAAGCAGATGCAGAAGTGTCAATCATATGCAGAGACAAGGTTGTATTAGTCTAATATGCAGTGTTCTTCTGGGCATTTCGTTCTGGAGGAGAAATCGTGTAAAAGAAATGCAGACACAAACCTCCGAGATAATCCACCACAGAAAACCACTGTATTACCATTCATCATACATTCATCTATCCCTTCATGTATCCATCCATCCATCCACTTATTTTTATTCATTCATTAATCATCCATCCATGTATCCATCCACTTGTTTATATATTTACTTATTAATTTATCTATCTATTCATGTATACATCCATTCATCCACTTATTTATTTATTCATTTATCATTCATCTATCCATTCATCCATCATTCCACTTATTCATCCATCCACCTACAACCCGAATTCCGGAAAAGTTTAATAAAATGAAAACTAAAGGAATTTCAAATCACATGAGCCAATATTTTATTCACAATAGAACATAGATAATGTAGCAAATGTTTAAACTGAGAAATTTTACACTTTTATCCACTTAATTAGCTCATTTAAAATTTAATGCCTGCTACAGGTCTCAAAAAAGTTGGAACGGGGGCAACAAATGGCTAAAAAAGCAAGCAGTTTTGAAAAGATTCAGCTGGGAGAACATCTAGTGATTAATTAAGTTATTTGATATCAGGTCTGTAACATGATTAGCTATAAAAGCTTTGTCTTAGAGAAGCAGAGTGTCTCAGAAGTAAAGATGGGCAGAGGCTCTCCAATCTGTGAAAGACTGCGTAAAACAATTGTGGAAAACTTTAAAAACAATGTTCCTCAACGTCAAATTGCAAAGGCTTTGCAAATCTCATCATCTACAGTGCATAACATCATCAAAAGATTCAGAGAAACTGGAGAAATCTCTGTGCGTAAGGGACAAGGCCGGATACCTTTATTGGACGCCGTGGTCTTCGGGCTCTCAGACGACACTGCATCACTCATCGGCATGATTGTGTCAATGACATTACTAAATGGGCCCAGGAATACTTTCAGAAACCACTGTCGGTAAACACAATCCGCCGTGCCATCAGCAGATGCCAACTAAAGCTCTATCATGCAAAAAGGAAGCCATATGTGAACATGGTCCAGAAGCGCCGTCGTGTCCTGTGGGCCAAGGCTCATTTAAAATGGACTATTTCAAAGTGGAATAGTGTTTTATGGTCAGACGAGTCCAAATTTGACATTCTTGTTGGAAATCACGGACGCCGTGTCCTCTGGGCTAAAGAGGAGGGAGACCTTCCAGCATGTTATCAGCGTTCAGTTCAAAAGCCAGCATCTCTGATGGTATGGGGGTGCGTAAGTGCATACGGTATGGGCAGCTTGCATGTTTTGGAAGGCTCTGTGAATGCTGAAAGGCACTAAAGAACATCCAATCAAAGAGCAGAAAGAGCCTCGAAAGCCTCAGAATGGCTTAAAGCCATTTACTGATGAAGGAGGGAGAATGGGTGAACTATTTTATTGCTTTTTTCCCTCTAATCCACAAGAATGGGAACAAACATGGCAGATAATAATTACATTACAGCATCCACAAACATAGACACAACACATATCCTCTGTGGCTGAGAGTGTATGTTCCTGAAAAGCTTTGTCAGAAACACATATGATTTCCTTTAATAGTTACAGAAGCCCAGACACAGATTAATTAGTGATTCCTGTAAGGTCCATCATGTCAGGAGGGTTAACAGGAAGTGCGTCGACCCTTAGGTACAGCAGCGGCTGCTCAAGGACACACTGCTTTTCTCACACTCACACACATCTGTCTCTGTCTATTCTCACTTTGCACCTCTTTCAGCCCATTTCTCATCTCATATCATTATTAACGCCTTTTTGAATATAATTGTGACTCTCTCTTCCTCTTAATTGGGATGTAATTCAAACACAAATTTTTCACAACATTTATCTTAGTGTCTGAATGTGCTATACATAACATATGATTCTTCGGTAAGACCATAGATTATGGAACACTTCACTTTTACATTGGCTTATTAGCATACAAAACCAGTGTATGAGGCTGTAGGCCAACTTCTCATGTACTAAGAATACCTTTGTTATTAAAAGTTATTATTTGAGAATTTAAGTTCACAAACAACAAATTTAACTTTATCTGAATATATTGAGTTATTCCAAGCTAAATAATTATCTGTATTAGTAAGTACAATGCTTAGGGTATATATATACAGGTGCTGGTCATATAATTAGAATATCATCAAAAAGTTCATTTATTTCACTAATTCCATTCAAAAAGTGAAACTTTAATATTATACTCATTCATTACACACCGACTGATATATTTCAAATGTTTATGTCTTTTCATTTTGATGATTATAATCCCAAATTCAGTATCTCAGAAAATAAGAATATTACTTAAGACCAATTGTTGGAGAGGAAAGAGACTGCTAGGCTTGGGTTCTAATTATCAGCAGTATACACTCCTGGTGTGTCAGTAAGGACACAATGAATGAGGAGACTGGAGCTTCTTTCCAAAGTGTATTCAAAATTAATCTACAAATAACAAAACATAACAGTATAAGTAAAACAGGTTCACAAATAAATCAAACACTTCTTAAACGAGAAAAACAGCATTTTCATTATAATCTAAATAACGGCTGTAGTTTTCAATATGCAGAGGATGCAATTAGAGACAATATAACTATCGATCTGGTCCCACAAAATGGTTTCAGTCTTAATATATTAATAAATCCAGGTCCATTAAACCGTGCATCAATTCTCAAATAACATCATCAAAAAGGTAGCAATACTGGTTAATCCTTACACAGTATCAAGACATAACCAATTACTATGTAAACTGTAACATCAAACTCTGTATTTAGCAGAAATTGCACATCATATCTTGTTTATCTATCGAATGATGACACGTGAATCGTTACATGCCCATACATGCCTGTGTAAACTACAATGTTAAATAATACACTTCAAACACATTTAAAAAATATGCAAACTGAAGAGAACTTACTTTATGGTCATGAACTAACACTATGAAACACCAAACACAGACAAACATCCAAAATAACAGGCAGGAAAAACTGCACAGCTGCCGTTCTCTCCGTAATACAAGCAGTCATCAGGCAGCAAACTTGTACAATAATCCCTCCTATTGCATGTATCAGGAAATACACTCTAAAAACTATCACAATAAGAGTCCCTTCAATAAAAGACCTAATTTCTCTAAGGGTTTACTCACTCTAGCCAGTTTGAACCGTGCCCGAGTGCGTTTGACCACCAAAGCGCGGTTCGTTTGACTAGTGTGAGTGCTCCAAACCGTGCCCGGGCGCGGCTCGATTAGCCGGCCCTGGCCCGCTTGGAAGAGGTGGGCCAGAGCACGGTTCAGTTGGACTCGGGCGCGATTCGCATGCAGTGTGAGCGCTAACCGTGCTGGAGCACGGAACAGGATGCGTGGCGTCACGGTTTTGCGACGCTCCAAAAGTGCAGCTGCAAAGTCCTTGCTGCACTTCAGCTGGTACCTTGCAAACCTCCTCATACGAGCAGCACGATTACGTGAAAGTTTTCACGCCACTAAGGCGACACATCTGTTTAACAACAGGCTGTGAGAGGGCTGTGGACCACCGTGGACCAAACGACACAAAATTATCCACAAAGAAAACAGAGCGATGGACTCCATTGTGTTCAGAGAGCGCCGCTCTTCCTGTTTATCCCGAAACCGTCGCACCATAATGATGTTAGCGTGCTCCGGCACGAATGCTGAAACCCTATGTGAGTGCAGGCCAGAGGGGGAGTGGGGAGGGGGGGCAATCGTACTCGGGCCCGGTTCATGGCAACCTAGCCTAGTGTGAGTACACCCTAAGAGCCTTTCATATAGCCGGCCCCAAAGGTGCTGTGCAACTTTCCTCCTACTAAAAGGCGACTTAACTTAGGGTGAGTTGGTAGGATGGGTTTCGTTATCTGGCAGAGCTGGAAGGATCACCAACCATGCTATTGGTCTGGTGTAGACTTGCCCCTTTATATCCACATCAGCAGACCTGACATGTCCTTCCAAACTGTGGTGCGTCCTGATGACTTCATCAGATGTCCAACAGGCCAGAGGGCCCTAGGCATCTGTGGATCTACAATCATAACAACCGTTTTCTCTGTTAGATCTGGGGGTGAGGACTGCCACTTTTGCCGTGTCAGGAGGTCTGGGAGGTAGTTTCGGATTAACCTGGGCCAGAAGTTATCCACCAGGACTTGTGAATGCCTCCAGCGTCTGCGACTCAACAATTCAGACTCCGGGTAGATTACCTGTGGCAAGGAACCATCTGGCCGCCCCATGAGCAAACTGTTTGGGGTTACTGGGTCAATGTCTGCAACATCCGAAGACACATACCCTAAAGGCTTTGAGTTAAGAATAGCTTCTACCGCTAGGAGGACTGTCAGCAGGACTTCTTCAGGAACGGACTGAGCTTCCACAGTAGTATAAAGGGCTGACTTTACAGACCTTACCTCTCTCTCCCACACTCCTCCGAAATGTGGGGCTGCTGGAGGATTGAAATTAAATTGTATCTTCTGTCGAGCAAGCTGTTTCTGTAAGTCAGAAGCCATTCAGCGAAGGCTTCTCTCAGCTCTCTTTCACCCCGTTTGAAGTTTGTTCCCCTGTCTGACCACAGTTCCATTGGTGTTCCTCTTCGTGCAACAAACCGCCTAAAGGCCATCAGGAAGGAATCAGTATTCATGGTACTGAGGAGGTCCAAGTGCACCGCTCTAGTAGTTAGGCACTTAAAGATTATCCCCCAGTGTTTTTCTGTGCGCTTCCCAATTTTAATCAGCATTGGCCCAAAGCAGTCTACACCACATGAGTAAAAGGCAGGTTTGTGGAGACGGAGACGGGCAGAAGGCGAGTCTGCCATTTTAGGAATAGTTGGCTGTGCCATCCATTGCTGACATTCTGGACACCCATGCTGGTGCCGACGAATGGCTTCACGGCCACGAATAATCCAATAATGGTGTCGGATTTCGGCAAACACACGCTCAGCTCCTGGATGATGTAGCTTGCAATCATAATGCTTAATCAGTAGACGGGTGACTGGATGATGAGCATCCAATACAATGGAGTGTAAGGTACATTCTTCTATGGACTCAGCTCTCCTCAATCGACCTCCCACTCGGATTAAACCACTAAATCTGTCCAGTTCAGGACCTAAGGTAAGAAGATTACTGTCAGCAGACACTGGTTTCCTTTCTCCAAATGTTGATAGTCATTGGGAAAAGACTCCTGCTGTACTCCCTTGAGAATAAGGATCTCAGCTTGATGATAATCGTTTGCATCGGGAAAGGAATCAGAGGTAGAGTTTACCGGAATTTCCTTGGCAGTGGCATCCAGGAGTTCTTGCCAGGTGTGATAGTTCCAAGCATCTGGTATACTGGATCGGGGTGGTACTGCAGTGGCACCGCATAAGGCAGACTTCTGTAGCCCTGTGGAGTCATCCGTCAGGTCTGTTCCTGGCATTACTGGCCAGGTGGCTGGATCTTGGAGTAAAAACGGAGGTCCTTGAGACCATCTATTCATCCCTGAAAGAACATTCAGTGGTCTGCCTCTGGTGAGGTCATCGGCAGGATTGCTGGCAGAATCTACATAGCACCAAGAACAATTTCCTGTTAGTTCCTGGATTTCGGCAACTCTATTGCCAACAAAAACTTTGTAATGGCAGGATTCCGAGTTCAGCCAGGTAAGGAAAGTGGAGGAGTCTGTCCACAACACCGTGGTCTTTGCAAGGTCAGTTCCCTCTGAAGCAATCTGGCTAACTGAGCAGCCACAAGAGCTCCACAAAGTTCCAATCAAGGAATGGAATGAGAACGTTTGGGTGCTACTCGGGATCGAGCTACCAAGGAAGACAGGTACACTTGGCCTCTTTTGTCAGTGGTCCTCGTGTATGCCACGGCTCCATATGCCTGTTCTGAGGCATCTGAAAAGATGTGAGTTTCATGTATGGCACCATCCTTCTCCACCTCAGGAGGGACATAAGTCCCAGGGAGGGTTATGCTTGGTAGGTACTGAAGTTCATTCTCCCAGACGCGCCATGACTGCAAGAGTTCAGGTGGTAAGTTTGGATCATCCCAACCCCGCTGCTTATTCCATAGTTGCATAATGATGACCTTGGCTTGAGTAGTGTATGGCAAAAGAAGTCAGAGAGGATCATATTGAGTGGCTAGGACCTTGTAGATGTTCCTGAGGGTGGTAGACTTATACACGACAGGTCGGCTCTTGAATGACAGTCTATCAGTCTGCCAGTTCCAGTGTAGACCTAAGGTTGACTCTGAAATGTCGGTCTTGTCTTGAGCTAACCAAAGTTCCAAGCTCTCAGCTTGAGCTTCTGTGGGTAAGTGACTCAGAACTCCGGGAACATTGCTGGCCAACTGTCGTATCTCAAATCCAGCTGTAGAAAGCATCTTTCTCAATCCGTCAACCAGGTACCTCGCCGCTTCAGGGGTGCTCAGACTCTGAAGGCAATTGTCCACATAAAAACATTTCTCTACTGAGAACCTGATGGACTCATCAGACACACTGTGCTCGGTCACATGGCGCTGCAGAGCATAAGTGGCACAGCACGAACAGCATGCAGTGCCAAATGGTAACACCTGCCATTCGAAAACTTTAGGTGGTCCCTCCACTTTCAGATCACGCCACAGGAAACGCAGTAGGGGACGATCTTCAGGAAGGAGGCGGACCTGATGGAACATCGCCTTGATGTCACCACTTACTGCGACTGGATGCTCCCTAACTCTGATGAGCACACCTAACAATGATGCGCCAAGTGTAGGGCCAGGCAGCAGATACTGGTTGAGACTCTGCCCATGATATTGGTGGGAACAGTTGAAAACAACACGAGCTTTCCCATTATGACTGACAATGTGGTGAGGTATATACCAACATTCCTCAGAGTCTGTTGTTTCTTTATTTACTTCCTGGACAGCTCCTGTATGCTTGAGCTTCTCCAGCTCAGCTCTGTAGATCTCTGCTTTCACCGTATCCTTCAACAAACGTTTCTCAATACTGCGCAGGTTAGGCATGACTGATTCCTTAGGGGCATGCAACTTAGGCATATCTTTCTACCGTAGCAAGGGTGTTGCAAGTCGAAAAATGCCATTGACTTCTGTGCGGATGGTCTTGGTTTCGAGTAACTTTAAAGCCTCCTGATCTTGTTTAGATCAAATCACCTCTTTCTCATCTCTGTGTGGAACAGCTTCTATCTGCCAGAGTCTTTGGACATTCTTAAAGAGCTCATCTTGAGGTGGAAGGACTGATGTCAGCAGGCATTGTTGGGAGGATGCAGGCCGCCCCATGAATGATGCCGGGCCCTGGAGGGTCCATCCAAGGAGTGTGAGGACAGCAGCAGGTCCACCTGGAGAACCTATTCTGACAGGTTCAATTGGGGTAATGAGATGGGGCTGATCTGACCCAATCAGAAGTAAAGGCTGAACATCTTTCATTTGCAGCATGGGAAGACCATGTAAGTGGTGATACTTCTTCTGCAGCTGATCCACAGGATAAGACTGTTGTGACAAATTGAGGCGATCAGCAGTGAAGGCATGTTCAATTTTGTAAAAAATTTGAGGCTTGTGGGTTGAGGATACTTGAAAGGAGATAGATGACCCATGAAGAACTTCAATGTCTTGTCGAACAGTATGCAAGGAGAGATCTTGAGATACCCTGTATACCGAGGGATTTGGCAGCACTTGGGAGCAAGATGGTCCTCTCAGAGCCGTCATCCAGAAGTGCAAATGTATCTAAAGTGCGGTCTTCATAATGAACATGGATAGGTACTACTTTCAGCATGACACGGTTCCCAACCACTGGTTTTTCCAGGTAAAATCTGTCTGGAGAGGAATTGGTAAGGCAGGTTTTCTCAATAATAACTAAATACTCTTGTGAAAAAACAGAGGTGTTAATTATAGGACCTAAAAACTCTGCTTGTAATAACCTAGAAGACTGTCTAAGACTTGATGGTTGCTCTGTCAATTCTTCGTCATCAGTTAGGAACCTAGGTGTGCTATTTGATCGCAATCTTTCCTTAGAAAGCCACATTTCTAGCATTTGTAAAACTGCATTTTTCCATCTCAAAAATATATCTAAATTACAGCCTATCCTCTCAATGTCAAATGCAGAAATGTTAATCTATGCATTTATGACCTCAAGGTTAGATTATTGTAATGCTTTATTGAGTGGTTGTTCTGCACGCTTAGTAAACAAACTACAGCTAGTCCAAAATGCAGCTACGTTCTCAAAACTCAGGCAATTTGATAATACCTAGAATATCAAAATCAACTGCGGGCGGCAGATCCTTTTCCTATTTGGCGCCTAAACTCTGGAATAACCTACCTAACATTGTTCGGGAGGCAGACACACTCTTGCAGTTTAAATCTAGATTAAAGACCCATCTCTTTAACCTGGTTTACACATAACATACTAATATGCTTTTAATATCCAAATCCGTCAAAGGATTTTTAGGCTGCATTAATTAGGTAAACCGGAACCGGAAACACTTCCCATTCTGTCACCGATGGAGTTTCGGTTCCTTGCCGCTGCCACTTCTGGCTTGCTTAGTTGGGGTCACTTCATCTACAGCGATATCGTTGACTTGATTGCAAATAAATGCACAGACACTACTTAACTGAACAGAGATGACATCACTGAATTCAATGATGAACTGCCTTTAACTATAATTTTGCATTATTGACACACTGTTTTCCTAATGAATGTTGTTCAGTTGCTTTGACGCAATATATTTTGTTTAAAGCGCTATATAAATAAAGGTGACTTGACTTGACCTGGGAAGATCTAACGTTTACATGGTGTAGAGGTCGAAGATGTTTGCCTTGACATAGGTTGCAGGGCTTCTTCAGGTCACACTGAGCAGTGTGGTGAGTCCTGGCACAGCGCCAACAACGATTATTATCTCGAATCCAGTCTTTGGCCTGATCAGTGGAAAGTTTAGCAAATGCTTTGCATTGACTCAAATAATGCTCTATGCTATCACAGAATGTGATATATCGCAGAACCGTTTCATTTCACTTGACTTGGTCCTTTGTGTAGTACCCTTCTGAGGTGACAGGGAAGTGAAATTATGAGCCAACTCCATGAAGAACGGCTACAGTCCTTCTACTCTGTACAGGTCGGAAAGTCTGACGGTCTTGAACTCCTCGTGAGGCAATTTCAACATCAAAGTCATGGCACCAAGCTTCATAGCAGAGCCAGTTTGAAAGGTCATGCAGAGTATCCCCACGCCTTACATCAAGGGCTTCTAGAACACTGGCAATTTTTCTCAATGCTAGTTGGTGGGGCTGACCAAACTTCTCATGGAGGGCCACCATGGTGTCAGTAAATGCATCTGCAATCAGCTTAATGAAAGGCATCTGCAATCAGCTTAACTTCATTCAACTTTAAATGGTCCACCAGTATTTGATACTTAAAGAGTTCAGTCCCTTCTGGAGGAAGCAAATTCTCTAAAGCAATTCAAAGTCTGGCAAATTCGCTTGAATCTGGCCGGCTGAACTTGGGGATGGTAGGGGTAGGCCCTCTATAGACACACTATGACCCTGAGGTGTGGGTAAAATGTGGTATATTGGATTCTACTTTAACTGCAGGTGTTAGATGACTCGGCTGAGCTGGCATGGCTCCATATCGAGGAGAAGAAACTGGGATTTGAGCCTGTGAAGGTTTCCGATATAAGGACTGTGCAGTTGAGGATAACAACTCTCTGAGGTATACAGGGGTTGGTGGCGGAGGTAGCACATCTTTACTTTGAGAATAAAACTGAGGAGGCAGATATGCTTGGGATGATTGAGACTTGGAGGCCTTGGAGTACCTCGGTAGATCTCGTTGGTAGGTAGCTGTGCTGGGTTTTGATAACTTTAAAGTATCCATGCCCCTTCTCAGTTCTAACTTGGGCTCAGGCCAGGGTGGAAGCTCAGGCCATTCTTTATCATCAGCTGGTGTGGCCTGCTCTGTCTGGTCTATGTGGCAGGAAGGACGGGATGTCAATTTGGGATCTGATAGCACTGGAGGACTATCATGGCTTTTACTTGGACTGAGCTCTGCTCTCAAGGCTTGAGCAACTTTAACTAGTTCTTCGAACTCAGTACTAACTGCTTTCAACTCCATCATGTCATCTCTGCGAATGGCTTGTAGCTCATTATAGTACTCAGGCTTAGGGTATCTGGGCTGCTGGGCTGAGATGAATGACTGAGGTAGGTTTTCACTGTGCTCTGCAGAACTGAAGCTTGGTGATCTCAACCGAGGGCCTGTGTGAAGAGCAGCATCATCACAGAGGTAATTAGGATTGTGCCACGATGACTGGAGAGGTGTCAAATGGGCTGGTACCTCCCAGGGGGGTGAGATAGTATGTTCAGTTACAGCTCTGCCACCTACATACTGCACTCCGAAGTCATGGAGTCAAACAGGTGGACATGTTTGGCGTTTTGGTCTGGATGTTCCAACGATCTCCCGGAATGAATACTGCATCCAGCTCGAAGGACCAGTTACTGGAGAGGAAAGAGACTGCTAGGCTTGGGTTCTAATTATCAGCAGTATGCACTCCTGGTGTGTCGGTCAGGACACAATGAATGAGGAGACTGGAGCTTCTTTCCAAAGTGTATTCAAAATTAGTCTAAAAATAACAAAACATAACAGTATAAGTAAAACAGGTTCACAAATAAATCAGACACTTCTTAATCGAGAATAACAGCATTTTCAATATAATCTAAATAACGGCTGTAGTTGTCAATATGCAGAGGATGCAATTAGAGACAATATAAATATTGATATGGTCCCACAAAATGGTTTCAGTCTTAATACATTAATAAATCCAGGTCCATTAAACCATGCATCAATTCTCAAAAATTATAATCAAAAAGGAATACTGGTTAATCCTTACACAGTGTCAAGACAAAACCAATTACTATGTAAACTGTAACATCAAACTCTGTATTTAGCCGAAATTGCACATCATATCTTGTTTATCTATCGAACGATGACATGTGAATCGTTACATGCCCATACATGCCTGTGTAAACTACAATGTTAAATAATACACTTCAAACACATTTAAAACATATGCAAACTTAGAGAACTTACTTTATTGTCATGAACTAACACTTTGAAACACCAAACGCCGACAAACATCCAAAATAACAGGCAGGAACAACTTCAGTGCGCAGCTGAGGAAAAACTTGAGCGCAGCTGCCGTTCTCTCAGTAATACAAGCAGTCATGAGGCAGCAAACTTGTACAATAATGCCTCCTACTGCATGTATCTGGAAATACACTCTACAAACTATCATAATAAGAGTCCCTTCAAAAAAAGACCTAATTTCTCTAAGAGCCTTTCATACACCAATACAAATAAAGGATTTTTTTAAATCTTGGCAAACTGAAAAGAATGAACATTAAAAGTATGAGCATGTACAGCACTCAATACTTAGTTGGGGCTCCTTTTGCCTAAATTATTGCAGCAGTGTGGCGTGGCATGGAGTCGATCAGTCTGTTGCACTGCTCAGGTGTTATGAGAGCCCAGGTTGCTCTGATGGTGGACTTCAGCTCTTCTGCATTGTTGGGTCTGGCATATCGTATCTTCCTCTTCACAATACTCCATAGATTTTCTATGGGGTTAAGGTCAGGTGAGTTTGCTGGCCAATTAAGCCATTGTCCTTAAACCGGGTACTGGAAACTTTGGCACTGTGTGCAGGTGCCAAGTCCTGTTGGAAAATGAAATCTGCATCTCCATAAAGTTGGTCAGCAGCAGGAAGCATGAAGTGCTCTAAAACTTCCTGGTATACGGCTGCATTGACCTTGTACCTCAGAAAACACAGTGGACCAACACCAGCAGATGACATGTATAGAGTGAGAATCATGCCAAAACCTCACACACACACAAAACGTGTTTACTCACACCCTACGATTCACAAACAAACTCAGTGTGGTTTGCAAATGCAAAACATCACTCACAAACTAATGCATTTTGTTCTGCAAATAAAAAACGTAGCTATCAAACAAATACAGTACGTTTTACATATACAAAGAAACGTATTTCTTCAATGACAAAAATATCCTCCAAGTACAAACTAAAATCTTTCAAGTACAAAAATAAAATCCTTCAATTAAAAAAAAAATCCTTCAAGTACAAAACAAAATCCTTCCAGTACAAAATAAAATTCTACAAGTACGAAAAACTGTCACGTGACTTTTGGCACAAATTTTTCGCCTTGCTGATCCACACGCAAATGCCTTCAGATCCACACACATGCTAGTAAAATGTCATGTAATGCGCACTCCGACTTGCTTGGCGCCGTCACCGACATGGAAACAGAAGAGAAGAAGAAACGCTAGCGTGAGGGACGTTTTGAACACGATGAGCAGCCAACAGGTGAGTTTGCAGTCATTGCTGGTGAAAAATCAGCCTGAAGGGGTTGTTATTCGCTATAACAACCGCCTCGCTATACATAATCCCGCTTATTACATTGCACAAAATATTGATTTAAAAATGAGTTTATTGATTTTAAAAACGAGTGTATTGCTTCCGCTAAAGAAAATAGTCTGTTCCGCGTCCATAGCAACGGTCTGTTTTTCATGGCAAGGGTGTGTTTGGACCTCCAAATCAACCCTGGTCTTCTCCTGCTAGTGTCTCATAGAATATAGAGGCTTCATTCCATGTCAAATCAGTCAGAATCCAGGAAAGTGGTTGCAGCAACATCTCAGATGGAAGAGGAATTATTCTGAAAAAATAAGGACTCAGTTCACTTTGAACGACTCAGCATCAGTGTGGAAAAGTCTAAAGAAGATCACCAATTACAAGACACCACCCACCAGCACTGTGGAAAATCAACGACTGGCAGACGATCTGAACAAGTTTTACTGCAGGTTTGAAAGAACACCCATCACCTGCCCTGAACACCTCTCCACACAACCGTTCACACCAATAACAACTCCTGCAACCAACCCTGAATGCCTCTCCAAACAACCGTTCACACCATTAACAGCTCCTGCAACCCATCCTGAACACCTCTCCAATCAAGCACTCTCACCATTCACACCTCCTGCATCCCCCCTCTCCCCCACACCTGCAATACAGATCAGCGAGGATGCGGTGCGCCAGGTCTTCCGGAAGCAGAAAAGGAAAAAAGCACCAGGCCCAGATTGTGTTACACCAGCCTGTCTGAAATCCTGTGCTGACCAGCTGGCCCCCATCTTCACAAAGATCTTCAACAGATCGCTGGAGCTGTGCGAAGTCCCTTCATGCTTCAAACGCTCCACCATCATCCCCATCCCAAAGAAATCCAAAATTACAGGACTAAATGACTACAGGCCTGTGGCTCTAACGTCTGTAGTCATGAAGTCATTTGAAAAACTGGTGCTGGCCCACCTGAAGGACATCACTGGACCCTTGCTAGATCCTCTTCAGTTTGCCTACAGAGCAAACAGGTCTGTGGACGATGCAGTAAACATTGGACTGCATTATGTTCTGCAACACCTAGACAGACCGGGGACCTATGTGAGGATCCTGTTTGTGGACTTCAGCTCGGCTTTTAATACGATCATGCCAAACCTCCTCCTGCCCAAACTAACTCAGCTCTCCGTGCCCACCTCCGTCTGTCAGTGGAGCAACAGCTTCCTGACATACAGGCAGCAGCTAGTGAGGCTGGGAAAATACACATCCAGCACCCGTACAATCAGCACCGGAGCTCCCCAGGGCTGTGTTCTCTCCCCACTGCTCTTCTCCCTGTACACTAATGACTGCACATCTAAGGACCCCTCTGTCAAGCTCCTGAAGTTTGCAGATGACACCACACTCATCGGCCTCATTCAGGACGGTGACGAGTCTGCTTACAGACAGGTTAAAGAGCTGGCTGTCTGGTGCACTCTCAACAACCTGGAGCTTAACACGCTCAAAACAGTGGAGATGACTGTGGACTTCAGGAGAAACCCCCCTGCACTCCCCGCACTCACCATCATGAACAGCACTGTGACTGCAGTGGAGTCATTCAGGTTCCTGGGCACCACTATCTCTCAGGACCTGAAGTGGGACATTCACATTGACTCCATTGTGAAAAAGGCCCAGCAGAGGTTGTACTTCCTTCGCCAGCTGAGGAAGTTTAACCTGCCACAGGATCTGCTGAAACAGTTCTACTCCACCATCATCGAATCCATCCTCTGCACTTCAGTAACTGTCTGGTTCAGCTCAGCTTCTAAATCGGACCTCAGAAGACTACAGAGGGTAGTCCGGACTGCTGAGCGAATCATCGGTTCAACTCTCCCATCTATTCAAGAACTGTACTTATCCAGAGTGAGCAAAAGGGCTGGCAAAATCACTCTGGACTCCTCACATCCAGCACACTCCCTCTTTGAACTGTTGCCATCTGGTCGACGCTACAGAGCACTGAGCGCCAGAACGACCAGACACAGGAACAGTTTCTCCCTCAGGCAATCCATCTTATGAACAGCTGATACACACTGAACACACTACACTTTATATTTATATACACATACACTTAATTTATCTAACACACATACTTAGTATACACTTAAATTTTGCACATAATATACATGTACATACATAACTGCATTTTTGTAATATACCTGCCTACAATTGTCAATTTGTATATTGTCATTCCTTGTCTACTTATTTGTATTTTTTGTATTTTTATATTCTTTTATTATGTGTTTTATGTTCTGTCGCTGTCATTCTGTTGTACTGCGGAGCTTCTGTCACGAAAACAAATTCCTCGTATGTGTAAACATACCTGGCAATAAAAGCTCATTCTGATTCTGATTCTGATGAAGAGTTTTTCTATATTATGTTTGGGTCCCAAAACTAAGGCCTGTAAAAATATTAATATTTTTGTCAGTCCTTGAGATTGTCATTCTTATAGCATCAAAACACTATCAGAGAACCATGTTTGGGCATTAATATCTTAAAGTGTTATTCATAGCCTCACCAAACTTTCCAGGATGTAAGACAAACATGTTCTTAGTTTAACTGAACCAAAGTTTGTACTGCATGCCTATTGAGATTCTGCAAGGCCCTAGGTTTGGGTAAATGGCTAAACCCCTGATACTTATGGGATTATAAACTCATTTTCTGCATCTGTATGATATCAATCATTACATTTTCTTTAAGCACAATCTTGTATTAATCGTGTGTCAATATTTGAGGTCTCTATCACTAATGGTCATGAAGATATTAAGAATAAAGCAAAGTGTAGTTTTTGGTCATTTTAAAGGGTCCTGTTCAGTTACACCAGTATTTTTGACCTCATACATTTTTCCTCTTTTCCCCTCTCTCTAGGAACTGCTTGCACAAACAATGTTAGAGAGAATCCACACACGGCTCCAGCATATTGTCAGTCAGCAACACTTGACCTGGATTACCTTGAATTTGTGTGTTTTCAGGAGGCTGTTCTTTTTAGTGCTGCCTCTAACCAGGTTCTCATCCCAAAATGCATTTTAGATGCACTCACAGAGCTGCACAAGTTGGTTAAGAAAGAGAAAACCAGGTCCCCATAGTAAAAAAAAAAAAGAGAAAGATGTTGTATTTTTTGGTTATTCCAACCCCCCAGATGTTTTAAGATTGTATTCACACTACAATAAAAAATAATACAATCTACATGTGTTTGGTTTGAACATTCATTACGACATTAAGAGAGCTGAAAGTCTTAAAGTCCGCTGCTAGCACTGCTTGAGGAAAGCTATGCTTCCTGCTGCCGCTGGCAGTCCTAACAAGGGGCATGTCTGCTGGTCTGATTTGATTAAACAGAGAAAAATCAAACATTAGACCACCTCACTGATTCAGAAATATTTATTTGTGTAACTGTAATATCTTACAAACCAGTTATTAGCAGGGGCACTGTTCTGTAAATAAGTGTTCTTTTTCTATTTGTGCTACAATTGCATTGAATCAGGTCCTTTGCTGAGTATGTTTTACTGTAAGCCTAGTAAGTGATGGACATACTGCACAGTAAGTAGGTACATGTCTGAGCCATTAGATTGGGAGTGTCCCAGGGGATTTATGGCTGCCCTTCATGCTGCCATTTGTTCATCACTCAGTACATCGCCCCAGTCCAAATGTGGTAGGTACAATCCCTGAAAAGACATGTAAAGTGTTTATGTAGGGCAGTGGTTCTCAAACATTTTTACATCAAGGACCCAGACCTCATTTGATAACATTTTGTAACAGACTCCAGAAATACACAATATTAATTCTGAGACTGAATAACATTACTTTCTTTGTCAATGTATGTTCAAATTAATGTCAATGGGATGCATTTTTGGTGAAATTTATAAAGACATTTGTGGAAAAATAGTCAATTTCTAGAAAAAGTCAGAATTAAAAAGTTGTGTGTGTATTTATGTATACCCCCCTTGAACCTCCCTCAAGGACCACTGCCAAACCCATTGCCAAGTTTATTCTTAAAACTGATTGAATATACTTTAATTCAAATAAAATCTTCGCACATACTTCATGTGTATAGTTCTTTTTAGCAAGGGTAAAACAAGCAGGTTATGTCCTAATTTTCAGCTTTAAAAAATGCAGCACCCATATACAGCCTGCTGCTGTGATATGGATGCAGAAAATGAGTTTATAATACCCTCAGTATCAAGGGTTTAGCCATTTACCCAAATCTAGGGCCTTGTAGAATCTCAATAGGCATGCAGTACAAACTTTGGTTCAGTTAAACTAAGAACATGTTTGTCTTCCATCCTGCAAAGTTTGGTGAGGCTATGAATAACACTTTAAGATATTAATGCCCAAACATGGTTCTCTGATAGTGTTTTTGATGCTATAAAAAATGACAATCTCAAGGACTGACAAAAATATGAATATTTTTACAGGTCTTGGTTTTTGGGACCCAGATATAATATAGAAAAACTCTTCATCTGAGATGTTGCTGCAAACCCATTCCTGGATTCTGACTGATTGCTATGGACGCGGAACGGACTATTTTCTTTAGTGGAAGCAATACAATCGTTTTTAAAATCAATAAACTCATTTTTAAATCAATATTTTGTGCAATGTAATAAGCGGGATCATGTATAGCGAGGAGGTTGTTATAGCGAATGTCATGCCGCTTGAAAATGTGTTTGTTTCAGCAGTTCAGTGTGGTTTGTTTATCTTGTAACCATAGTAACTTAGTACTAGTGCATGTGGGGAAATAGGAAGTAAAATTGCCATGCGGTAATCAGCTACAGGAATGTGTGAGCTCTATCAGTCGTTCTGAGTCGATCGCTTTTCCTTTTTCCTTTTTGCTAAGGCAACGTCTGTAAGTATTTCTCATCGTGTAATATTTGGTTACTGCTTACTTTTAAGTTAGTAAGATTATTGAGACGGTTAAATTAGTTTGTTTATTGCTGCTGGTTGTTTCTACTAGCTTGATTGTGTTTATCATATAGGCTACACTGCTATGTTAGTTAAGTGGTGCTACTTACACTGTTATTGTGTATTTGAGTTTGATTAATAATATAGACATCTCATTGTACTGTATTGCAGTTTCACATAATTCCCAGTAAACTTCATGGAAATGAATCAACTGTGTCCTGGAGTTTCTTGGGAGTGTTTAAGCTGAATGGAACATAGCCCATGACAGTGAAAAGACGGCATCACAGCTAATGAGGGACACAAGGATTGCCATCCTACAGAGCAACTCAATACCAAGAGATAAGCGGCTAACGCTACAGCTCCCTGTCAGCTACATACTAGCTTCCTTCTCCTGATATTGAAAACGCGGTGAGTCACAATGTCACAACGTAACAACAATAAAAAAGGAAATGGAGATAACCAGACTGAGACTGTGCGCTCAAGAAGCAGTCGCTCATCTGGTACATCGTCCAGCTCGAAGATGAGCATGGCCGTCGCCATGGCAAAGGCAAAGGCCGAAGCAGCGCAAGCTAGAGCGGTACATGCGCTAAAGGAAATTGAACTTAAAGTGGAGCAGGCACGTGTTCAAGCTAATCTTGATGCATTAAATGACGAAAAAGAAAAGGATGCTGCCATTGCAGAGGCAAATGCTCTCGTGGCTGGTTTACAAGATATGGGCTTTGAAGTATGCAGTAAGGCTAACAGCCCAGTCCCCCAATCGGTCAAAGACCAGCTCGTCGCCGCCTATGTGTCGACACAAGCCAGCCTATGCAGCAGGGGTCTATCCGTCAGAAGAGGGAGTGACTATGCTTCGCCAACGCTTCATCCTCCACACCAACCAATCAATGTTATCCCTTCAACACACCACCCACTCAATGCAAGTCAAACCCAAGCTGCTGCTTCCGCTGACATTATGCCACACCAAGTTCCTCAGACCAGTGGGGCACTGCCACAACAAAGCTTCAAGCAGCCTCTCAACTCCTCAGCTTGGTGGGAATCTTCCGCAACAGAACATCAAGAAAGATTCCTCATCTCCTGCACACCTGCCTGCTCACAGGACGCCTTATGGAGGTAGCTATGGCCATTCTACGTCCACTGGAGACCTCATCAAATACCTTGCTCGCAGCCGCCTGGTGACTTCAGGCATCACCACATATGATGACCAGCCAATGAACTATTGGGCCTGGAAAACATCGTTCCTGAACGCTATCGCCGATCTAGACTTGTCTGCTGCAGGAGAACTCGACCTCCTCACCAAGTATCTGGGAAAAGAGTCAGCAGAACAAGTAAGAAGGATAAAAACAGTCAACATTAAGGATCCAGCGATTGGACTGAACATGGCATGGGGGCGCCTCGACGAAATATATGGCTCGCCAGAGGCCGTCGAGCAGGCTCTGTTCAACAAACTAGAAAACTTTCCAAAAGTCACACCAAAGGATCCACAGAGACTCAGGGATCTAGCCGACCTGTTGTCAGAGCTACAAGCTGCCAAGGAAGATGGCTACCTTGCAGGCTTGTCATACTTGGATACCTCCAGAGGAATTAAGCCTATCATTGAGAAACTCCCATACAACATGCAAGAAAAGTGGCTTTACTTTGGTACCAGATACAAACAGGAACATTTCGTTAGCTTCCCACCCTTCTCCGTGTTTGTAAACTTCATCGCCATGGAGGCAAGGGCTCGCACCGATCCAAGCTTTAACCTCTTCACGCAAGCTCCTGCAGAGAGAAAGAGTAAATGGGAGAGGCCCATAAAGACATCGGTTTATGTTCACAAGACGCAGGTCTCAGGAACTGCTAAGGCCGAGTGCAGAGAAAGTATGGAACGAATTGATCCAAATAAATACTGCCCTTTGCATAAAAAGCCCCACCCTCTTGAGGAAATGCAGAGGCTTCCGTGAGAAGAGCATAAACGATCGCAAACAGCTTTTGAAAGAGCATTACATCTGCTTTCGCTGTTGCTCCTCCACAGAGCATCTTGCAAAGAACTGCACTGCTGAGTTAAAATGTACAGAGTGTGAGAGCACTGCTCATGTGACAGCGCTCCACCCCTGCCCACCTACCTGGAAATCTAAGTCGTCCCCTTCCACTTCAGAGGACGGCGGCGAGGAGGACAGAGCAGACATCCAGGAGGTCAAGTCGACGTGCACTCAAGTATGTGGTGAAGGATTGAGTGCCAGAGCATGTGCCAAGATCTGTCTCGTCAGCGTGTTCCCAAATGGATGCAGGGAGGAGTCCAAGAGAATGTACGCCATACTGGACGAGCAGAGCAATCGCTCCCTGGCGCGGTCGGAGTTCTTCGAGGTTTTTAAGATCTCCGGAAGCTCCTACTCATATACTCTCAAGACCTGTGCGGGGCGTTCAGAGACAGCGGGGAGGAGAGCCAGCGGATACACTGTGGAGCCGGTGGACAAGAAATTGAGCATTCCTCTGCCTACACTCCTCGAGTGCAACCAAATCCCTAACGTTCGCTCCGAGATTCCTACGCCGGAAGCGGCCTACCATCATGCCCACCTGAAGCGCATCGCCGACAAGATTCCGCCTCTGGATCCAGACGCCAAAATACTCCTCTTACTGGGTAGAGACATCTTACAGGCACACAAGGTCCGAGAACAGATAAGTGGCCCAGGAGATGCACCGTTTGCTCAAAGGCTTGACCTAGGATGGGTTGTCGTCGGCGATGTGTGTCTTGGAGGTGCCCACAGACCACTTGAAGTGAGGAGTTACAAAACAGCCATCTTAGAGAACGGTCGTACGAGTTATCTTCAGCCATGCAACAACCAGATCAGAGTGAAAGAGGTATTTGGTCAAGTGCCTAAAACTCAGCATCATCCTGCACCTACCTCCACCTGTGGCTTAATGATGCTCAGTGGAGACTGCCTGGGGCAGACTGTCTTCGCTCGTACTCCCGACGACCACAGACTCGCTCCATCCATGGAGGATCTAGAGTTTCTGAAGATAATGGAAGCTGAGTGCTATCAGGACAGCTCCAAAAGTTGGGTTGCACCTTTACCCTTCCGGTCACCAAGACAGCGGCTGCCTAACAACAGGAAACAGGCTTTCGACCGTCTTGTCTCACTCTGGCGCTCATTGGAAAAACGACCACAGATGAAAGCCGATTTCCTAGAGTTTATGGAGAGGATGCTTAAGAAGGCACATGCAGAAGTTGCCCCGCCAGTGCAGCCTGGACAAGAGTGCTGGTACCTGCCCCTGTTCGGTGTGTACCATCCTAGGAAGCCAGATAAAATCCGTGTGGTTTTCGACAGCAGCGCGTCATGTGAAGGAGTGTCACTCAACGATGTTTTGCTCACTGGGCCCGACCTTAATAATAGCCTTCTAGGTGTTCTTATGAGGTTCAGGAAGGAACAGGTGGCGATCACCGCCGACATTGAGCACATGTTCCACTGCTTTGTCGTTAAGGAGGACCACTGCGATTTTCTCTGCTTCCTGTGGTATAGAAACAACGACCCTACCTCCGACATAGTGGACTATAGAATGCGAGTTCACCTCTTTGGGAACAGTCCCTCGCCTGCCGTTGCAGTGTATGGTCTGCGACGGGCAGCTAAGGAAGCAGAAGCCGACTATGGCAGTGATGCAAGAAGATTCATCGACCGCAAGTTCTACGTTGATGACGCTTTAAAGTCCTTCGGCACAGAGGAAGAGGCCATCAGCATCCTCGGGCGAGCACAGAAGATGCTTGCAGCTTCTAACCTCAGGCTGCACAAAATTGCTTCAAATCGACTGGCAGTCATCGAAGCATTTCCAACCGAAGATCGCACCAAGGACGTCAACAACCTAGATCTCTTTGTTGATGATCTGCCCATTCAACGTAGCCTTGGATTGTTCTGGAACATGCGCACAGACACCTTCATGTTTCAAATCAAAGATGATCAGAAGCCATTCACTCGCAGAGGGGTACTCTCAACCGTGAACAGCCTCTACGATCCTCTAGGGTTCCTTGCACCCATCACGGTTCATGGAAGACTGATACTCAGGGAACTCACCATGCAATCAGAGGACTGGGACTCACCTCTTCCCAAAGACATGGAGATTGAGTGGACTAGATGGAAACAGTCACTCCAAGACCTAGAGGGGCTCCAGATACCACGCCCCTATACGTCCTTCTCCACCGCAGGTGCGCTAAGAAGAGAGCTCTGTGTCTTTGCAGACGCATCAGTCAAGGCTATAGCAGCCGTTGCCTACATAAAGGTGACAAGCCACCAAGAACAGACTGAGATTGGATCGTCTTCGGGAAGGCAAAGTTGGCCCCCCAACCTGGTTTAACTATCCCTAGACTTGAGCTCTGTGCGGCTGTACTCGCCATTGAGATCGCCGAGATGGTAGTCACAGAGATGGACACAACATTCGACAACATCACCTACTACACAGATAGCAAGGTTGTATTAGGGTACATCCAGAACCAAACAAGGAGATTTTATGTCTATGTACACAACAGGATCCAACGAATCCATCAATCACCTTGTTCTGGTCAGTGGAAGTACGTCCCAACGCACCTCAACCCAGCTGACATTGGGTCAAGAACTGAGACACCAGCTTTGCTTAGCAGCACAACTTGGCTCAAAGGACCAGCCTTTCTCCATGATGCATCTTCGTATTCACCTGAGCTTCCAGAGACTTATAACCTTATTGACCTTGACACTGACTCTGAAGTGCGTCCTCAGGTGGTGACAAGTCTCACACATGTTACCAGAGATGTGGTGCACCCACAACGCTTTGAACGCTTCTCCAAGTTCAGCACTCTCCTCACGGCCATAGCGCACCTCATCCACGTGGCTCGTTCCTTTGCCCACTCCACCCAGAATGAATGTCAGGGCTGGCACATCTGTCGCTCTACAGAGGAAGAGTTGCTAAGGGCCAAAGTGTGCATTGTGAAGAGTGTCCAGAATGAGTGCTATGCAGAGGAACTTAAGTGTATCAACTCAGGATCCAACATCCCATCTTCCAGCAGCCTGTGGAAATTGCACCCCATCATGGACCACGATCAACTTCTTAGAGTGGGAGGTCGGATTGGAAAGTCAGATCTGAGCACGGACGAGGCTCATCCCATCATCATTCCTGGCCGACATCATCTCGCAACCCTGCTTGTGTCTCACTATCATGAAGCAGTGAAACACCAAGGAAGACATCTGACCAAAGGTGCCATTCGAGCGGCAGGGTTCTGGCTGGTAGGAGCTAAACGCTGCATCAGCAGTCTGCTTCACAGATGTGTCACTTGTAGAAGGCTGAGGGGGAAGACTGAACATCAGCAGATGGCAGCTCTGCCGGCAGAACGGTTACAAGTGGCACCTCCTTTCACCTACGTAGGTGTCGACGTCTTTGGACCATGGGACATTGTCTCACGCCGCACAAGAGGAGGAGTCTCCAACTCTAAACGATGGGCTGTGATGTTCTCATGCATGTGCTCAAGGGCAGTTCACATCGAGGTAATTGAAGCAATGAGTACCAGTAGCTTTATCAATGCCTTGAGGAGGTTCTTTGCAGTCAGGGGCCCTGCAAAGCAGATTCGCTCTGACTGCGGAACTAACTTCGTCAGCGCCTCTCGTGAGCTGGAGATGGACAAGACTAATCCAGGCTTCAACAGTGTGGAAGAGTACCTGGACACACAGAGCTGCACCTGGGTATTCAACCCGCCCCACGCGTCCCATATGGGTGGCGCCTGGGAACGCATGATTGGCATTGCCCGCCGTATTTTGGACTGCATGCTGCTTGAGCAGAGGAGGTCTCACCTTACACATGAAGTTCTGACCACACTTATGGCTGAGGTAGCTGCAATCATGAATGCTAGACCGCTCATCCCAGTATCATCGGATCCGGAATCGCCTGTCATCCTCACCCCAGCAATGCTCCTGACTCTCAAGACAGGATCTGCTCCTCCTCCTCCGTCAGGAAGCTTTGAGGAAGCGCATCTCATCAGAGAGGAATGGAAGCGGGTTCAGGGCCTAGCAGACATGTTTTGGAACAGGTGGAAACATGAATACCTCAAAACATTGCAGCTTCGGCACAAATGGCAAGGAAAAAGGCAGAACCTCCAGGAAGGAGACATAGTTCTCTTGAAAGACAATCAGGCAAAGAGAAATCAATGGCCTACGGGCATCATCACAAAAACCTTTCCAGGAGAAGATGGACTGGTCCGGAAGGTTCAAGTGGAAGTCGTCAAGGATGGAACCAGAAAGGCTTTTTCTCGGCCCATTAAAGAAGTGGTTCTGCTTCTCTCTCCAAAGACTGATTCTGTTAATTAATGTGGGCTCTTTAAAGACCCCAAGCGGGGAGTGTCATGCCGCTTGAAAATGTGTTTGTTTCAGCAGTTCAGTGTGGTTTGTGTATCTTGTAACCATAGTAACTTAGTACTAGTGCATGTGGGGAAATAGGAAGTAAAATTGCCATGCGGTAATCAGCTACAGGAATGTGTGAGCTCTATCAGTCGTTCTGAGTCGATCGCTTTTCCTTTTTCCTTTTTGCTAAGGCAACGTCTGTAAGTATTTCTCATCGTGTAATATTTGGTTACTGCTTACTTTTAAGTTAGTAAGATTATTGAGACGGTTAAATTAGTTTGTTTATTGCTGCTGGTTGTTTCTATTAGCTTGATTGTGTTTATCATATAGGCTACACTGCTATGTTAGCTAAGTGGTGCTACTTACACTGTTATTGTGTATTTGAGTTTGATTAATAATATAGACATCTCATTGTACTGTATTGCAGTTTCACAAAATTCCCAGTAAACTTCATGGAAATGAATCAACTGTGTCCTGGAGTTTCTTGGGAGTGTTTAAGCTGAATGGAACATAGCCCATGACAGCGAATAACAACCCCTTCAGGCTGATTTTTCACCAGCAATGACTGTCACAGTGTCTGGGTTGTGTCCCTGGGTTTCCACTAGATGTCCCCCTTTCTCACGGTGTCTGTCACCTTATCACTTCCTGTTCCCTTATTTGGTCACCTTCCTCCTTGTTAGTAATTGATTGTTCCCCACCTGTCTCCTGTTCCCTCATTATCCATCTGTGTATTTATACCCGGTCTGTCTGAGTCTGTGTTACGGAGTCCTTGTTTAATGTCCTATAGTTATTCATGTCCGTCGCTTCTTGCCTTGCTTTGCCTTGTCTTCGTGTCTTGTTTATGTTTGATATTCTGGTTTTGACCCTGCCTGGACTGTTTACCCCTTTGGATTACCCTTTAATAAATGACTTACCTGCAATTGGTTCTATCTCCGTGCCTCATTGGATCCCTGCCGTGACAGAAGGACTCCGTCACACTAGGAACCAGCGGTATGTCATTTTTCCGTTCCCCAGCCAAGATGGCGGAGCGGCGAACCAAGTACCTTCGGTTGGTCGCCCTCCGCCAAGAGGGCAATGAAGTGGGTGCCCTGGCTCAGGTGTTCTGGTCCCTGGCCGAGGGCATGGGCTACAACGATGTGGCCCTCAAGGACTGGATGATCCAGTGTCTCATGAGGAGATGGCGCAGTTAGAGACACTGGAATTCTGGGAATTCGTGCGCTACCTGCAGCATCGGCTTCGGTGGGATGACCCAGCCACTTCGGTCTCTTCCGGCGGGGTGGTCGTCAGCCCAGCACCACTGCCCAGGATGGCAACCAGCCAAGCGCCACAACCCAAGATGGCCACCAGTCCAGCACCACTGCCCAGGATGGCTAACAGCCAAGCGCCACAGCATAAGATGGCCGCTAACCCAGCGCCAATGACCAAATTGGCCACTTTTCCAGCGCCACAGCCCAAGATGGCCGCCAGCCCAGCGCCAATGCCCAAATTGGCCACCGGTTCAGCGCCACAGCCCAAGATGGCCGCCAGCCCAGCGCCAATGCCCAAATTGGCCACCGGTTCAGCTCCACAACCCAAGATGGCCGTCAGCCTAGCGCCACAGCACCAGATGGCCGTCAGCCTAGCGCCACAGCACAAGATGGCCGTCAGCCAAGCGCCACAGCACAAGATGGCCGCTAACCCAGCGCCAATGCCCAGATTGGCCACCGGTCCAGCGCCACAGTACAGGATGGCCGCCAGCCCAGCGCCAATGCCCAAATTGGCCACCGGTTCAGCGCCACAGTACAAGATGGCCGCCAGCCCAGCCCCACAGTACAAGAGGGCCGCCTGTCCAGAGTCATGGCCCAAGATGGCTGCTTGCCCAGCGCCGTTGCACAGGATGAGAGTCTCAGTTGACCCTCCGGAGTCGAGTCAGGTGCCAGTTGACCCTCCGGAGTCGAGTCAGGTGCCAGTTGACCCTCCGGAGTCGAGTCAGGTGCCAGTTGACCCTCCGGAATCGAGTCAGGTGCCAGTTGACCCTCCGGAATCGAGTCAGGTGCCAGTTGACCCTCCGGAATCGAGTCAGGTGCCAGTGAACTCTCCAGAGTCGAGTCAGGTGCCAGTGAACTCTCCAGAGTCAGGGCTAGTCACCGCTGATCCTCCTGAGTCAGGGCTAGTCACCGCTGATCCTCCTGAGTCAGGGCTAGTCACCGCTGATCCTCCTGAGTCAGGGCTAGTCACCGCGGATCCTCCTGAGTCAGGGCTAGTCACCGCGGATCCTCCTGAGTCAGGGCTAGTCACCGCGGATCCTCCTGAGTCAGGGCTAGTCACCGCGGATCCTCCAGAGACTAGGCTGGTCACCGTTGACCTTTCAGAGTCAAGTCAAGTCACCGGTGATCTTCAAGGACTGAGTCAAGTCACCGGTGATCTTCAAGGACTGAGTCAAGTCACCGGTGATCTTCAAGGACTGAGTCAAGTCACCGGTGATCTTCAAGGACTGAGTCAAGTCACCGGTGATCTTCAAGGACTGAGTCAAGTCACCGGTGGTCTTCAAGGACTGAGTCAAGTCACCGGTGGTCTTCAAGGACTGAGTCAAGTCACCGGTGGTCTTCAAGGACTGAGTCAAGTCACCGGTGGTCTTCAAGGACTGAGTCAAGTCACCTCTGATCTTCAAGGACTGAGTCAAGTCACCTCTGATCTTCAAGGACTGAGTCAAGTCACCTCTGATCTTCAAGGACTGAGTCAAGTCACCTCTGATCTTCATGAACAAAGGCAAGTCACCAATGATCTTCATGAGCAAATGCAAGTCACCAATGATCTTCATGAGCAGTGTCAGGCCAGCACCAATCTTCTGGAGTCCAGTAAGGACACCAGGGGATTACCAGAGTTTCGTTGTCCCATTGATCCAGCCGCACGGAGGTCTGCTCCGCCTTGGGGGGCTTCCGTCCTGACCTCACGGTTGTGGTGGTCTTCTGCTCCGCCCTGGGAGGCTTCCGCCCTGACCACACGGTTGTGGTGGTCCTCTGCTCCGCCCTGGGGGACTCCAGTCTCCACCACACGGACGGTGTGGTCTTCTGCCCCGCCCTGGAGGGGCTTCATGTTGTTTTTTGTTTTTGTGTTCACTCCTGTCCCTGTTCCTCTCTGAGAGCCTGGCCCTCCGTCCCTCCCCCTGAACCTCCTCCGGTCCTCCTCCCTCCTGGTCTCTCTGTTTTGTGTCTACACTTCTGGTATCTGTTCCCCATGATTTTTTTTTTCTGGCCCTCCGTCCCTCCCCCTGAGCCTCCACCTGTCCGCCTCCCTCCTGGTCTCTGTTTTGTGTCTGTCGTGGAGCGTCTGGGAGCCGCTCCGTAGAGGGGGGGTACTGTCACAGTGTCTGGGTTGTGTCCCTGGGTTTCCACTAGATGTCCCCCTTTCTCACGGTGTCTGTCACCTTATCACTTCCTGTTCCCTTATTTGGTCACCTTCCTCCTTGTTAGTAATTGATTGTTCCCCACCTGTCTCCTGTTCCCTCATTATCCTTCTGTGTATTTATACCCGGTCTGTCTGAGTCTGTGTTACGGAGTCCTTGTTTAATGTCCTATAGTTATTCATGTCCGTCGCTTCTTGCCTTGCTTTGCCTTGTCTTCGTGTCTTGTTTATGTTTGATATTCTGGTTTTGACCCTGCCTGGACTGTTTACCCCTTTGGATTACCCTTTAATAAATGACTTACCTGCAATTGGTTCTATCTCCGTGCCTCATTGGATCCCTGCCGTGACAATGACTGCAAACTCACCTGTTGGCCGCTCATCGTGTTCAAAACGTCCCTCACGCTAGCGTTTCTTCTTCTCTTCTGTTTCCATGTCGGTGACGGCGCCAAGCAAGTCGGAGTGCGCATTACATGACATTTTACTAGCATGTGTGTGGATCTGAAGGCATTTGCGTGTGGATCAGCAAGGCGAAAAATTAGTGCCAAAAGTCACGTGAGAGTTTTTCGTACTTGTAGAATTTTGTTTTGTACTTGAAAGATTTTAGTTTGTACTTGGAGGATATTTTTGTCATTGAAGAAATACGTTTCTTTGTATATGTAAAACGTACTGTATTTGTTTGATAGCTACGTTTTTTATTTGCAGAACAAAATGCATTAGTTTGTGAGTGATGTTTTGTATTTGCAAATCACACTGAGTTTGTTTGTGAATCGTAGGGTGTGAGTAAAACATGTTTTGTGTGTGTGTGTGAGGTTTTGGCATGATTCTCACTCTATAGACATGGCACCCAAACCATCACTGACTGTGGAAACTTTACACTGGACCTCAAGCAACGTGGATTGTGTGCCTGTCCTCTCTTCCTCCAGACTCTGAGACCCTGATTTCCAAAGGAAATGCAAAATTTACATTTATCAGAGAACATAACTTTGGACCACTCAGCAGCAGTCCAGTCCTTTTTGAAGCGAGACGCTTCTGATGCTGTCTGTTGTTCAAGAGTGGCTTGACACAAGGAATGCGACAGCTGAAACCCATGTCTTGAATACGTCTGTGCGTAGTGGTTCTTGAAGCACTGACTCCAGTTGCAGTCCACTCTTTGTGAATCTACCCCACATATTTGAATGGGGTTTGCTTCACAATCCTCTCCAGGGTACGGTTATCCCTATTGCTTGTACACTTTTTTCTACCACATTGTTTCCTTCCCTTCGCCTCCCTATTAATGTGCTTGGACACAGAGCTCTGTGAATAGCCAACCTCTTTTGCAATGACCTTTTGTGTCTTGCCCTCCTTGTGCAAGGTGTCAATGGTCTTCTTTTGGACAACTGTCAAGTCAGCAGTCTTCCCTATGATTGTGTAGCCTACAGAACTAGACTGAGAGACCATTTAAAGGCTTTGCAGGTGTTTTGAGTTAATTAGCTGATTAGAGTGTGGCACCAGGTGTCTTCAATATTGAACCTTTTCACAATATACTCATTTGCTAATTTGGGATTTTCCTTAGTTGTCAGTTATAATCATCAAAATTTAAAGAAATAAACATTTGAAATATATCAGTCTTTGTGTAATGAATGAATATAATATAAAAGTTTTACTTTTGAATGGAATTAGTGAAATAAATAAACTTTTTGATGATATTCTAATTATATGACCAGCACCTGTATATATGTGTGTGTGTGTGTGTGTGTGTGTGTGTGTGTGTGTGTGTGTGTGTGTGTGTGTGTGGGCATGTTTTTGTGACATATCAGGACATAACTTTGTATAATGACATGGGTATGACACAGGTATAACAAGGAGAGGGTGACTTATGAGGACATAACACATGTCCCCATTTTCCAAAACGCTTATAAATCATACAGAGTTTTTTTGAGAAAGTAAAAATGCACAAAGTTTCCTGTGAGGGTTAGGGTTAGGTGTAGGGTTGGTGTGGCGATAGAATATTCTACAGTATAAAAACCATTGCGGCTATGGGATGTCCCCACTTTTCACAAAAACAAACGTTGTGTGTGTGTGTGTGTGTGTGTGTGTGTGTGTGTGTGTGTGTGTGTGATTAATATTACGACATAGATTAAACATGCACTTGAAGTTTCACTTTTCAAGCAGTCAGAAATGTATGTTCCCAGCTGACTGCATCTACTCACATTCACGTGATGGAATAAAGAGTCATCCGCTATCTTCTGGTGGAAGGCAAAACTGCAGAAGGTTCAGGAAAGTTGAAAATCACAAATTCTATTTCGAACTTTGAATTAAAAACAAACAAATAGACATCTGCCTGTTGTTTGGTTAGTTACCAGATGAAAAATACCCCAAACCCCTCTAAAACCAGCCAACATATCAGCCTAAAACCAACAAGACCAGTAAACCACCGTAGGCTGGTTTAAGAATTTTAATTTTTCAATATTTTGATGTATCTCATACTTACATATTTGCACACACATTTTTACCTTCGTGTATGCAATACTCTATATAATAATTCTACATAATAACAGAATAATCTGTTAAAGAATTCAAGCGCAATGGAACACGAAACTTTCGTCTCAAACGTGTTGACTTTTGCCTCAAGACGATATTTGAATTACGTGCCTGGACACGAGGCGAGAGCGGGACTGAAGGAAGCGGCGTGGGACGCGCCGGTTGGAGAGGACGGAAGTTTTTGGACGAAGCGAAGGCAGATTGCAACCGAACTGTATTGTGAGTGTAACGATGGGAGATAGCTCGGATGGTAGCGATAATTATGGAAGGGTTTCAGATATGGAGATTAGCCAAACAAAAAAGGCAAGGAAAAAATCTTGGTCTGAAGCGAGTAGTGGAGGGGAGGGTAGACAAGTTAACAAAAAGATTAAAGCTAAATCTAAGGGGAACAGTAGACCTGACTTAGATGATAAGCAGGAAGAGTGGAAAGTTATTATCACGCTCAGTAATGATAAAGGTCATTTTCACCCAGTTCAAGTGACCAAAGCAATTGAGAAGGATATGGGGAAAATTAAATACGCTAAACTACTGAATAACAGAAGAATTCTAATTTCAGCAATAAATAAGAAGCAGCAGGAAATGATTTTGAAAATGAGTAATCTTGGTGGTGGAAAGATTAAAGTGCATGTACCAGGAATGGCAGCAAAGCTAAGAGGAGTGATCTCAAATGTTCCACTGGAAATGTCTGTGGACGAGGTAAAGAGTGAGATTAAAGGTGGGAAAGTATTAGAGGTGAAAAGGCTCCAAAGCAATAAAAGTGGTATTAAATCAGACAGTCTATCTGTATTGCTTGTTTTTGAAAAATCCTTACCTTATGAAGTTCAAATAGGCTGGATCAATTACAAAGTTAGGGAGTATATCCCTCAACCATTGAGATGCTTTAAGTGCCAGAGAATGGGTCATACAGTACAACAATGTAAATGGAGACAAAGATGTGCGAAATGTGGAGGAGACCATGAATATGGAAAATGTAATAAGGATACCAAGCTAAAATGCTGCAACTGTGGAGGTGAGCATAGTGCTGCATATGCTGGATGTGTGGTCCAGAAACAAGCTAAAGAAGTACAAAGGTACAAGGTTGTGAATAAGATGTCATATGCAGAGGCTATTAAAAACATAGGCAACTATGAAACAAAGAAAAATAGTCAAATAGAGAGTCATGAAAACCTCAATGAAAATGTAATATATGGAGCAGCAGGCCTACCTCAGAGGTTAAACATAAAGAGATGTCAGCCAGGAAAAGTAGGCCCAATACCCATTGCCATACAGCAACCATGTAAACATAAGTGTATAGTGGAGGAGAACACCTTGATGGTAGAAAAAAAGAGCTTTGTAGCTTTTATATGTAAAGTTGTGAATGTTGCCACACGACAAGAAAGGAAAAGTGACAGGATCAAGACAGTGGTAGAAGCTGCAGAGGAATTCTTGGGTATCAAAGATTTAAAAGCAGAAGATATACATGGCATGCTAAGCACTAATAATGATGGAGGGTCTCAGAGTATTACTTAAATTTATTATGGTATTCCATCTGTTACAATGGAATGCTAGGAGTCTGACTGCAAATGGACAAGAATTTAAGAAGTTTATAGTAGAGTCTGAAGTCAAACCTGATACTATTTGCATTCAAGAGACCTGGCTAAGGCCTCACCTTGATTTTATTATACCTGGTTATGAGTCTGTTAGGTTTGATAGAGGTGGGAATCAGGGTGGAGGATGTGCAACATTTGTAAGGAATGGGATACCATTTAGAAGAATAGAAACTACAACAGAAATAGAATGTGTAATTACTGAAATTTATAAATCAGATGGACACTTAGTAGTAATAAACTTATATAACCCTTGTAAATCATTAAACCTAGAAACATTAGAGGGAATAATAAGTAGACAAGGGAACCGGAAAGAAATATGGTGTGGAGACTTCAATGCACATAATAGTCTTTGGGGAAGTAAGCATACAGATAATAATGGAGGAGCAGTGGAGGAAATGATGGATGTTAGGCAATTAGTTTGTTTAAATAATGGGAATGGTACAAGAATTGATATACGTTCTAACACACTGTCTTGTATTGATCTCACTCTGGTCTCTAATAAAATGTCACACTCTTGTGAATGGAAGGTGATAGAAAGTACAAGTATTGGAAGTGACCATTTTCCAATATTTTGCTCTATAAATATTGAAATAGATCTCCAAGAAAGGCCTAATCATAAGAAATGGGAGTTTGAAAAAGCTGATTGGGAAAAATTTAAAAAAATATGTTGTATTTCAGCAGAGACAGTCTCAATGCAGGGTGATATTGAGGAATGTGCATCTGAGGTTACACATTTAATAATGAATGCAGCATTAAAAAGCATACCATTTAAGTCAGTTGGGAGGAATAGGAAAATGGTCCCATGGTGGAATGATACATGTACAAAAGCTATTAAAGAACGAAATCGGGCAATGACAATGTTAAGAGGTAATTTGAACCAAGATAACTTAATTGATTATCAGAGGAAAAAGGCTCAGGCACGAAGAATAATTAAGAATAGTAAACAAAATGCATGGAAGAACTATTGTTCTACTATAGGGAGGGAAGTTAAAATAGGAGAAGTGTGGTCAATGATGAAGAAAATGAGTGGGAAAAAAGTGTATACTAAAATACCTGTATTAGAGGATGATGGAATACTGGCAATAACAGATATAGAAAAGGCAAATGCATTGGGAAAGAAGTTTGCCAGTATTCATAGTGGGGATCATTTGGATGATATACATAGATTACATAAAGAGAAGGTTCTTAAAGAAAATAGAGATGTGTTTATTAAAAAAGATTGTGAGGAATGTACTATGGATGCAGAAATAAACTTGAATGAACTAGTGATAGTATTAAATGATATTAAGAATACTGCTACAGGAGAAGATCAACTAAGTTACATCATGTTCCAGAAAATACCTGGGAAAGTATTGCAGATAATATTACAGTTATTTAATAAGATATGGGAAGATGGTAAAATACCAAAAAGCTGGAAAAGAGCATTAATATTGCCATTTAATAAACCTGGGAAAGACCCGAATAATGCTGGTAATTATAGACCTATTGCCCTTACGTCACATCTCTGCAAGTGGATGGAGAAGATACTAGTCAGAAGACTTAACTGGACCCTCGAATATAGAGGATTATTCGCACCATATCAAAGTGGATTCAGGAAAGGGCGTTCCACAATGGATGCGGTGGTGAAAGTAAGCAATGAAATAGAAAAAACTTTTAAAATGAAAGAAATAATGAGTATTGTGTTCTTTGATATTGAAAAAGCTTATGATTCCATGTGGAGGGAAGGGCTGTTAATTAAAATGAACCAAATGGGAATAAGAGGTAGGTTTTATAATTGGGTCTTAGACTTTCTGTCAGAAAGAAGATTTAGAGTTAGAGTGGGATCAGGAATTTCTGAGGAATTTGAAATTGGTAATGGAATTCCACAAGGTAGTGTTATTAGTCCAGTTTTATTTAATGTTATGATCAATGATATTTTTATGAATCTGGACAGAAGGATTGGATCAGCTTTGTATGCAGATGATGGGGCCATCTGGGCAAGAGGACGAGATCCTATAAGGGTAAGAAATAAAATCAAGGAAGCCATAGGAAAGGTAGAACAATGGTCGTATAGCTGGGGCTTTAAGCTTTCTCCAAGTAAGTCTTGCCATATGATATTTACAAGGAAGAAAGGGATAGAAAAACAGAACCTACAGTTATATGGACATAATATGGAAACAGTAGATCATTTTAAATATCTTGGTATGTGGTTAGACCAAAAGGGAACATGGAAAATACACATTGAAAAGGTGGAATCAAAATGCAAGAAAGTCATCAATTTAATGAGAGCAGTAGTGGGGAAAGACTGGGGAGCAAATAAACAATCACTAATATATATTTACAGGGCTTTAATGAGGTCAACAATCGATTATGGATGTTATGTATATGGAGCAGCAGCTAAAACACATTTACTGAAGCTAGATAGAATTAGTAACAAAGCATTGAGGATATGTGCAGGTGTAATGAGATCAACACCAATTAAAGCAATACAGGTTGAGTTAGGAGAAGTGCCGTCAGATCTGAGAAGAGATAAGCTCATGCTTACATATTGGAGTCGCTTAAGTGGATGTGGACATGAAAATCATGCAAAAAGTGTTATTCAATAATGTTGGGAGTATAGGTCTTTTAAAGGTAATGGCTTTGGATGGGTAACAAAGACAAAATCAGAGGAATATAGAGTGAAAAATATATGGTTTAATTCACCTATACCTATTAGTAATATACCTATATGGTTATTTACCAAAACTGAGATAGACTTAAACATTTTGGAACTAAAAAATGAATGGGAAGAGAGTGAGAAAGGACACCTGGCAAGTCAATATATAAGGAACAAATATTATAGTTACTTAGAAATTTATACAGATGGATCTAAGGATGAGAAGGACAATGTAGGAATAGGAATATAAATACCAACAATGAACATAAGTATTGGAAAAAGATTACCTGATCAGGCTTCAGTGTATACGGCAGAGATGATGGCGATTATTGTAGGACTACAGTGGGTTGAGGAATTAAAACCAGACAGAGTGGTGTGTTGTGTTGATTCTGTAGCAGCTTTATATAGTATTCAAAATATGAAATCTAGTAGAGAAGATCTAATGCTAGAAATCCAACAAAGTTTATTTAGATTACAGAGACTACAGATAGATGTGAGATTATGTTGGGTACCTGCTCATATAGGAATAAAAGGGAATGAGGGAGCAGATAAAATCGCAAAAAAATCAACCAGGACAAATGATAAAATAAATATACCCCTTGGAAAAGGAGAGGCTAAGGCAATAATCAAAAAAGAAATTATGAAAAAATGGCAGGACAGGTGGGATGTGGATAAAAGTGGAAGGAAATATTACAGATTGCAAAAATCTATTAATGCACAGGGGGTGAATAGAAGTAACAGAAGAGAGGAGAGTGTTTTAACCAGGCTAAGGTTTGATCACACAGGATTAAATAAAACATTGGTTTTAATGGGTAAAAGCCAATCTGATGAATGTATAGAATGTAGGTCCAAGGAAGATGGTGAACACGTATTATTGCATTGTAAGAAATATAGGGATGAGAGGATGAGACTAAATCAAAAGATAACTCGGGTAGGAAGAAAGTGGAATATTGAAGGTTTGTTAGGCACAACAGGAGATGGGGTAAAGGATGCACAGAAAGCAGTTGTACAATATTTGAAAAATATAGGAATATATAATAGGATTTAGGTAGTATTTTTTTTTTTTTTTGATTGATGATATAGTCATGATAATATCTTCTCATGTTACATACTCCTATACAGTAGGTGGCGGTATGCACCTTTTATAGTCATGGTTGCAATCTGCCATAAAACGAAAAGAAGAAGAAGAAGAAGAATTACGTGCCTGTGAGTTTTGTCCCTACCTGGCATCCGTATCAACTTGGTCAATCCAAGATGGCGGCCACCGCAGTCAGAAACGTGAGTTGTTTTTTACCTAAATAAAATTTCCCTTGATTGAACCTAAACATAGATGTATTGTGATGTAACTGGTATATTATAGTGCTATTACCATGCTGTCATGGAATCGTCTATAATTTCGCGGATAAATGACAAGATATGGTGAAATTGTACAATGGCTAACCTGATCGTCTTTATGGTGTGCGTTTTCTTCGAAACACATAGCAGATGTAACATAGTTGTCTTTTGCAGGATCTTATAGACAATGACCTTCCCACAGCTGTGCGTCTTCTCAACAGTCTCACAGAACAGGTTTGTAATGTAACAGAGTCTGGATACTTTGCTTTAGATTTTATTTTGAGCACAGCACCACAGATGGCTATAATAATATAATACGGGAAGATGTGATGGTGATTGACATCGTCTTGTTTTTCAGGTTGCTTCAGTAACAAGTCATGTTCGGGACCTGATAAAGAAAGTCAGAGAGAAAGAGTATCAGACTTCTAAGGTAGAACTTGCGTAACGTAGATATTGAATACAGTCCCGATAATCAAAACTGTTTATGATATTTCTTTTCCTTTTCGCTGTAGGGTTTGTCTTTTTTGGACGTGAAATATCATATGTTACTGTTTTACCTTCAAGACGTCACCCATTTGATCAGTTTGAAGACAGAAGGAGAAAGTCTGAAGGACAACAGCGCTATCCACAGGCTGGTCACCATCAGGACGGTACGACACATACCTCAGAAGAGGCGATATTCCCTTAAATAAACCAAAGTGTGATATCCATTTTTGTCTAATTCCTCATTTTGAATAAACAAATTCTCAGTTTTAACAATACTGGCTATTCTGGCATCAAATCAAATATGTCAATACCATAAAAAATATAAAACCTGTTTCAATGAATTAACTTTAGTTTAGCTACAATATTTTAGAAATAATCCTTGTTTTGGTTATTTCTGATTTCCATTCATAATGTAAATTCAGTTAAATGGGGAAAGTCGTGGCCTAGTGGTTAGAGAGTTTAACTCCTAACCCTAAGGTTGTAGGTTCAAAACTTGGGCCGCAGCATAAATTGCTGCCCACTGCTCCGGGTGTGCGTTCACGGTGTGTTCGTTCACTGCTTGTGTGTGTGCACTTTGGATGGGTTAAATGCAGAGCACGAATTCTGAGTGTGGGTCACCATACTTGGCTGTATGTCACGTCACTTTTCACACTTTTTTTTTATTTTTATAAATGTACAGATCAGGTCACATCAGTTACACACCATTTCACAAATGCCGTGCCTATGTTTAAAGAGAATTTATCCCTCTCTGTCTACAGGTTTTAGAGAAGATGCGTCCCCTTGATCAAAAGCTGAAGTATCAGATTGATAAATTAGTGCGGACGGCAGTAACAGGCAGCCTTGGTAAATATTTCATTCTTACATTTTTTTTGTCATCGATTGCACATTCATTCACTGACTGGTTTGATGGCGTTTCTTCCAGCTGAGAATGACCCTCTACATTTTCGGCCTAACCCTCAGAATCTGGTCAGCAAGGTAAAGCTCTTATGTAATATAAGATATATTAACAATGTATGTGTGTATACATTTGCATGGGTATGTATGTTGTATATATGTGTAAAGCAAAATTCTATAAATGTATACCTAAAGATTGCTGTGTGTCTTCCTCACATAGCTGAGTGAATCAGAGGACTCTGATGATGAAGGCGAAGGAGGAAAACCAAAGGGGCTAAAAGAGCCCTCATCCAGCAGGAAATACATTCCTCCTCGAATTGCTCCAATGCATTATGGCAAGTCTTTTGATTTTGGTGTAGTGACCTATAATTATATTGATAGTTGATACTCATCCCAAACCCTTCCGTGTCCATGCACAGATGGAGACATGACAGAAGCAGACCGGCAGAAGGAGCAGATCGACAAACAGAAGAGAGCGGCACTCCGCAGCTCTGTGATCCAGGAGCTCCGGCAGCAATACAGCGATGCTCCTGAGGAGATCAGAGACCGCAGAGACTTCCAGACCGAACGGGAAAGCAGAGAGGAGATGAACAGGTGCGTGATATGGAGGTTTATGGAATTATTCTATTCGAGTTTCTGGTTGTAGATTATTCAGTATACAAGCATTCAGTAAATGTTTCTTTTTCCCTAATAATTCTGGAAAATATTTTCATAAAAGGAAAAACTATGAGGAGTCCATGTTGGTGCGTCTCAGTACGCCGCGTGAGCAGAGATTCAGGAAAAGAGGAATGGTGGGAATGACGTCACAGCTGAGCAGCATCACACGATTCAGTGACATCACCGCCCTGACCGGGGGAGAAGCACGGGTGAGCTGGCCAATGGCATCATGGGTAGTTTTACATGTGTTTTATAAGTTCCAGGTACTATTGTTGTGGGTTTTTTTTAATGTTTTTTTAAATTTCTGTAACGGGTAAAATACCCTCTCTCTCTTTTTTTTTAAGTTTGAGTGCATTTTCTCTTTTGATAGGATACTGATAATCCAAAACCCAAGAAAAAGAAGAAAATGATGAAGAAAGGCAAAAAGAAAGGCAAGTATTTGTTTTGTGTGTTATGTAATGTAAATGCTTTCAAAAATACAAGTGTCCAGTGTTGTGTATTAATAGATATTCTATCTTTTCAGTTGTCAGGAAGCACAAGTAAACCACTGATGCCAAGAAGACGGTTTAAGATGAATTACAACAAAACGATTCTTTTTAAAATAAATAAATAAATAAATCTTCCTTTTGAGACATTTTTTTCTCTTCCATGAACATGAGTGTGGACTCTTATGTTAAAAAGTTTATCACAGTGCCAATCGGACAAGGCAAGGCAAGTGTATTTATATAGCACATTTCATACACAATGGTAATTCAAAGTGTTTTACATAAAATGAAACAAAATAATTAAAACGGTTAAAAATAGTAAATGATACATACAATACGGTGCAGTCAGTTTGGACGTAGCAGTGCTCATTCAGTAAAAGCACAGCTAAACAGATGTGTTTTGAGTCTGAATTTAAATATGGCTACTGATTTCGCACATCTGATCTCTTCTGGAAGTTGATTCCAGTTGCGGGTGGTATAACAGCTGAAAGTGGACTCCCCTTGTTTTGTGTGAACCCTTGGTATTTCTAACTGACTCGATCCGAGTGATTTGTTAGGTTTAAATCCAGTTAGCATATCTGCAATGTATTGAGGTCCTAGGCCACTGAGTGAATTATAAACGATTATACTACTGGTGTACGGTTGGGTGTGCATTATTTTTCTAATAATTCAACGGCCCATTGTAAATTATTCCTTACATAAAAGTACTTGAAAATCAATCCTAAAAGTAACTGGAAACCAGTGTAAAGACATGAGGACTGGTGTGATATACTCCGATTTTCAGTAGTTCTAATCTACCTTTATTTGCATATCTGTTTCTAATCAAATAAGGTGACTGAGTGGCATGCTTATTTATTTTTCAAGAAGCGTATTCAGCGGTAAAACATTCTTGTAAAAGCGGTCACGAGGAGCTTAACATTTTTACACTAATTTCAGCCATTTTATATTTAATCAATTAATTGGATCTATTTCGTACATTATGCTTAATCTGGTGAACAAAAATGCTTTGGTTTAAATAAATGAATTCAAGTTAAAATGATCATGATTTAGTCAGGAGTTAAAATGTATTCTTTTAATCCCAGGTAGAGCCTGTATTCATAACAGTGGCTGTTGCTTGTACTGAGTGTTTTTAATGTTCCTTGTCCCATTCAGATCATAGGATTGCTGCAGTAAATGTAGCAAATCAAAACAACCCATGGGTTCCATATAATATACAATTCTACTGATGTGTTAGAACTACAGTATAAGTGTTTTAAAGTAAAGCTAAGGGATGACCTCAAAATCAGGACATCAGAACTATTTGTTCAAAGTTTGATGTTTATTGTAATGGACTGGGTCTCAGTCTAATAGGTGTGCTGTATAACATTACAAACGTGAATTCAAGATAAAGGGATATATTATCCACGATATACAGTGGATATGAAAAGTCTACACACCCGTTAAAATGCCAGGTTAATGTTATGTAAAAAATGTGACCAAGATGAGCCATTTCAGAACTTTTACACCTTTAATGTGACCTGTACAACTCACAAACTAATCCTTGTTTTGTTTTTTTTACAAAAAAATGTGTCCACACCTTCTTATAACTGGGGATGTGGCTGTGTTCAGAATTAAGCAATCACATATTAAATAGAGTTAATACACACCTAACAATTTAATATACAAAAAAAAAGTTTTGCTGTTCTAGTAGGCTTTTCCAGACATTTTCTCACATCTTACAGCAGAAGCCATGGTCCGAAGAGAGCTTCCAAAGCATCATAGGGATCTCATTGTTAAAAGGTATCAATCAGGAGAAGAGTAAAAAATAAGGCATTAGATAAACCATTGAACAGTGAAGATGGTCATCATCAAGTGGAAAAAATAAGGCAGGACAGTGATATCACCAAGAACTTTTTGGCCAGAATTCCAAAAGGTATGTTTGGCGCAAAATCAACAGCACATAATCACAGTGAAGCATGGTGGTGGGGGTAGCATCATGCTTTGAGGCGGGTTTTTTTTTTTTTTTTTTTTTTAGCTGAAACTGGGGTCTTGATCAAGATGGATAATTCTGGCTTTTGCCATTTTCCCGAACATATATCCATTGTGACATTTTAAATTCTGGTTATCGTATTTTTTCAACAGAGTTTTAAGTAAAACTAAAGCATGGATATTTTCCGGGTCTCTGGGAACATATTTCAGGTTGAAATGAGTAAAATATATTTGGCATGAAAACACCAAAGGCATAATGGTGGGTTTAGAATGAGTGACCCGTTTGGCCAAACCTTCTGATAGTTTTCTCACACCGTTAGAAATTTGTTTATTTGTGCTCACTTGATTATGATTTTAACTATTTAGGTTTTATTCCTATTTTTAAATTTTCACACAACCATAGGAACCTCATACAGAAGACGTAGAAATGACAAGTGGAGCAAACATTACACAATGCTCTCAAAGAAAGACCAAACATTTCAAGTACTTTTTACACAATGTCTTTTATTTATTTTTTTCTAATTACAGACTCATGGGTTAAAAAAAATAATAATAAAAAAAGGAAAACATCTTTTTCTTTTCGTCCATACCCACTCCATCTGAAAAAGGAAAACGAACAGAAACGAGAAACCCCTCTCCACACAACCCAACCCCCCTCCCTCCCCCCGAAATAAAGCTCCGGAGCCCTCCTTAAGTAACCGATACCTGTAGCCCACGCGTTAGCGCTCCACCATGCCCTAACTGCACTGTGCACTGAGAAAAACAAGAACCCTCCTCTTCAACCTCTTTCTGGCCCTGCCTCTCTCACTCACTCGCAATTTAAGCAGCCATTGCTCTATCATGGATCTGCCTTCATGATATATAAATTTGTGGTGGATGTGTGCGGTGTCTGTATTTCTGTGTTAACATGGGCCTGGTGCATCTCAGTATATTCATGTTGGTAAAGCTCAGCGCTTGTTATTGTAATAAATGCCTCCCGCAGTGGGCCGGTGGTCGCCCTGTCCCCCTCCCCCGCCCCCCCACACGGAGAGGATGGGGTGAGTGTGCATAGCGGGAGCAGAAAGAGACAGAGACGCCGCCGAGACGGTAGGGGGCGCCGCAGCCACGGGAGGAGGGGTAGTCAGCCTCCACTGGTCCTGAAACCTGAAACGACAAGAAGTGGTCTAATATACAAAGAGAGAGCAAGAGAGACAGAAGGGGGGAGGAGAAGCAGCACACGAACAGGGAAAGGATGGTCGGGGATGGCATATGGCAGCATGAAACAAAAAAATAACTTTTAAAACACAAAAGAAAAGATCTGAGAGCTCAGGCAATGTCATCTTACAATAGTCGTATTGTGTGGAAGATGGTTCAAGAACAGTAAAACGTAAAAACGCCAAACTCTAAAACCACTGTCGGAATAACACAGGTGGAGGAAGTAATCCGAGTGAGGGATGAGCAGGAAAGAAACCAGTGCTGGGAAGGAAAAGGGATTCCAGAGAGCACAGAAAAATAATAAGAGAATATGATCTCAAATAGCACAACTTTGTGAAAACAACAACATTCTTGCTATTAAATTGTTCACATATTCATGTTACAATCATTAAAAAAAAAAATTAACATTTTTTTTCCTCTGTTTGCCTTTTGAGTGCAAACATAAGAGGGGCTGTTTGCCAGACAAAAGGACACACATCTGCAGCCTGAGATTACATCATCTTCTCAAATGTAAACAAATGCCACCAAATCTCCCCAACGGCCATATTGTACCTTACCAGGGTGATCGCAACACCTCCTCACACGCACGCGCACACACAATCGCACACTGCGGCCAGTCAGTCTGTCTTTCCTGGAGAGGCCCCCCCCCCCTTTTGTCTTTTTTTTCTTCTTTTTTTTTTCTTCCTTTTTTGATAGGGGTCTTTTTTTCTTTTATATAGGGATATGGGATGATAGTAAAGGGGGATTTCATAGGGGGGCGGGGAGGTATTAGTAGGGGGAGTACCACGATGTTGTTCGCCCTCGGCCCCTGGAAAAGAGAGAGAAAAAGAGGGTGAGTTCTTTTTTGTGGTTGGTTTAAGACGACGGACACCAATTAAATTTTTTGGGGGGTGTAAGTGTCTGTGTGTCAGTAATATGCATTTAAAAGGGCCTTATCGTTTGAGGACAAGGTGAACATTTATGCACTCATATTTCAGGTATACACATTAATTCAAAAAAGGAAATGCAATGTATACCCCTCTTCTTCTGATAACACGTTTTAATTACTGATTAATGCAAACATGTATAAAGAATCCAGTAAATGTTTTTTTAATAAAAAGGGAAGCTGAGGAAGATTATCCAACAGCAGAATGTGTGTTTGTTATATTCAGGCTTTAGAAATGATCTTGTGTCCAGTGTAGGGGACAGTGAAGCACGCTCTCCCTCTTTCTCTCTCTCTGAACAGGGCGGCTCCTGTGGTCTCTTTAAAGGAGAGATCCTGGGGACATGAACCCTCCAACACATGCACACACAGTTACAGTCAATGACACACAGCTCTCCACAGGTGGACTGGGCCACACACACACTCGTATACATCAATAAATCCACAGACATCCATTCAGGCAGCCATAGACACTCTTCATTCACACAAACCCCCTCAAGGAACGTCCTGTGAGCTTTATGGCACAGAATCCTCTGTGTTTTCTGTTGGATACTAAAACAGTCAATATCAGGCTGCAGGAATGAACCCTCCATTCTGGAATCATGCAAGGGGGTGAAAATGAACCGAAATGGGCTTTTCTGAACCAAACTTGCCTGAGTTCAAAACACACACTTGCCTTCAAGTTATTCAGAGCTGAGCTTGACATCCAGCTACATACTCAACCTAGTTTATCTTTTTGTACGGTCTAATCCCATTGGCTAACTTAAATTTACTTTATTCATATAATAACCTACTTAATATCAAATCTATTTCAAATCTGTATATCAACTCGGGTGTGGGATAAAAGAAATTTAAAAAACAGGGCATTTTTACAAGGCATTAACTCAAGCTCCACTCCAACAAAAAGAGTCAAAGTGTGGCAGTGCACGTACAAGAGTTTTCCAAAAAACTGATGTACAAGATTCTGATTCATAAAATGCTTTCACCCTACCAGATCTTTTAATACAAATGCTTCCAACAATCTTCTATTTATATCCCTTCATCACCAAAACTAATAAAGCCAAAAGAAATCGAGTGCAAAATCCACCCAGAGGGCCTAACAGGATTTGGATTGTGTCCCAAAACCTTGTGAAAGGATCTAAAGAGGACAACGGGCCTTTTTAAAATTCACCACTGTGTAAGCAGCCCACTTGGTTTTGAGACACAATGCAGAAATGATCTTCACATTGGGAAGCAGACTGACTTCCAAACCTCTGGTGAGCGCGAAGGCTCATTCCATGCTCAGAATCTTACACTGCAGGAGAGAAATGGACAGCGATGATGACGATGGCTGTGCATGCGTGTTTAATGGTTTGTAATACTTCCTCAGTTTTCCTTTTAACATGACGACACACAGGAGCTTGTACAGAGAGTGCAGACTACAAATAAAAAATAAAACTGATACAATTTTACAAAACTTCATGTTGTTATAAATCCGATAACCTGTGTGTGAACGTGAATTTCATATTCTGATACATATTTCTTCTGAAACATTTTTCCAGAAATGTCTTGCATGACAAGATGGGATAAATAAAATATATAACAAAATGAAGCATCAACATTTAGAAAGACTTATTTTGGACTGTTCCCTGTTGCCCCCACCCCGATGCACACACACTTTCCCAGCAGCACTCTCTGTCAGGATGGAGCCTGTGTGTCAGTCACTGTCAAACATGCAAGGCTGGCATGGAGCTCACCTGAAGGCCCGTCCTCTGCCTCTGGGAGGGGTATAGCCACTGTAGTAGCGTGCACGTGATGAGAAGTTTCCTCCCCGTGAGCGGAAGCGGGCCCGAGGGAAACCGCGGTCTGTGGTGCTAATGCCAGGACGATTTGTTCTCTTGGCCCCAACCTGTAAGAACAGTTGGGAAATGTATGATTACTTTAAAAGACTGCAAGAAATTCTGAAATGTATACAAACCCTAAAAAAAACACCAACTTTATTAAGGGGTAAGAGAGAACTGAAAACATATCTGATGCATTTTTACACATATAATATTTGTTGTTGCTGAAATTTTATTTTTAATTTTATGTTGACTTTAAAAGTCAAAATGCATTATCAGTATTAGTTAGCAAACTTGTAATGCCTTGTCTCACCTTAATTTGCCTTCCTCTGAATAAAGACTCATCCAGTGCCATAGCTGTCCTAACAGACTCCTTGTCTGCAAACTCTATATATGCAAACCTGAAACATGAAGAGTGCAAACCATCAAATGAGGTCAGGTGAGGTCAACTGAAAAGAACAGGAAAGCATACACTGAATCCGCTATTAATTATTTATTGTTGTAACTAAGCATATATATATATACACTAATGCATGCATCAAAAACTAAATATGCATATTGTTACAAATGTATAAAGATATGAACAGAACACTGTGTTCAAAGAAGCTGTGATTAAAGTTTTGCATCAAAAGTTACCCTATGCAATGTGGCAGCTTTAACACTGTACACCAGAAAAAAAAAAAACTCACACCTCACAGTCTCAAGATACTGAGCGGCCCCATTCAAAAAGAGAAACAAATCTATTCATATCGATTCTGAAAATAAAATTTATTTTAAGGTTTAAAATAATAAAAAATGAAGTGTACTTTATTAAGCAAAACTACTGCAGAATATTTGTGAATTTCTTCAATGGCTACTGTTCAGTTTGTGGGTTGAGGTGATGTATCAGTGCCTTCTCTAAACCTACGGTGCCTACCCCCAGCAGATGCTGCACGACGGAGAACAAGAAAATAAGATGGCAAAGAAAAAGACGAATGTCAAAGATAAGGAGGTGGAGGTTAATAGGGAAAAACAAACTGAGGAATGCATGAATTACCCTTTAGGGTGTCCTGTAAACTTGTCACATAAGATGGTGACTCTGTTTACGGAACCACAGCCATGGAAATGCGCCTCCAACTCCTCTGCCGTCGCACCGTAATCCACCTGCAAAAGAAAATCAAATCACCACCACTTCTAACATGTCATTAAATCAAGCATGCTATAAAAAATATTATGGCATGCGACAAACTCAATTTTATATGCAACATATGAATGTAGTATTAAATCAAGCAAAATGCATGCAAAATTAAATGCAACAAAATACATATATACAGCTCGTAAACCAAGAAGGAGTGAGAATAATCGGCCATACATTTCCAACATAAATAGATCTGCCATCTGCTTCCATCTTCTCTTCAATGGACATAATGACAGGGCCAGCTGCAAAGAGAAAACACTGTATTGCCATGCAACTCTCATCTATCGCCATATGCAAGCATGTGATTTACCACAGAATCCATTGTCTTCAAGTTTACTGCATAGCTTCATGGCTGAAATCTAGGTTACGTTCTGTTTCTAGTCGTATCTCGATTGACCTCAAATGGTCCAGTGCTAGTTATTCTTCTCCCTCTAATGCAGTCCTATTCATCAGCACTGTCTGTTCTGCAGTGCTCTCCTTTTTTGCTCAATCTTCCCCAGACTTGCCCGTTCACCCTCCCTTATTCATTCATTTAGTCTCACTCACCAGGTGGAGGACTGAGATTCATCTGTTTCTCCACCTCGTTCTGTAGCTCCTTCAGTTTCTCTGCCTCCTCCTCCATCTCTCTCACCCGGGCTTTAATTGCCTCCAGCTCCTGAAAAGGCAAAAGTATTAACATATTAACTTTATCCATCAAAAACATGGTATATTAGTCATTTAACAAAACAGGAACTGAATGTTTTGCATAACTACATCCTGAATAAATTATTTTGGTGTCCCTTATCGACAGCCACATTGGATCTATAGTGCATCAATATCATGTGTTGCTGCTAAACCCATTTTGAAATGCACAAGGGATTTCTTTACCAGAATGCACACACATTCGTTATTCTCACCAGTGATCGTGGACACAGCATGCACATGCACTTTCACAAGTGATCGTGCGCCGAGCTCCTTCGAACCACCATTTATTACTGTCCAGTCAGCAAGACGCCCTAAGCATGATGCCATCCGTGACCTCGTGCGCGAGAGAACACACTTTTGGTGTGTGTTTAAATGCACGCACGCGAGTTTCAGCAGTGCTGCATTGCAGGGCAATGGGAGTCGCACTGTATCGCGAGTAAAGTAACCCAGCATGCTTGAGACGTCCTCTTTCACGCAATTAAAACAAGATTTTCCATGATGCGAGCGACAGTGACTAATTATTTAAATACTACAGATCCTCACTGCACGATTAAATAAAAGCAGACATGCATTTAGCATGCAAATGCGTGACCTACTATAGCTCCAATAATGTTAATGGAAAGAAACGCACCAGCCCAGCCCAGCCCTAATGGGCCACCTCCATCACAAAATCACCCACAAATGATGCAATACATCACGAGCGGCATTTAAACTTTAACGCAAAAAAATCATCACGGTGATACAGATGTGCATTAACGTTAAATACAGTGCGCTTTACCCCCCAACAACTCTGTAGTTTTCCTTAATGTTCCCAATTTGACGCAAAACCTGAAAGTAAAAAAAGCATCTCACGCATCTTTTTACATGTCACACACGTCGCATAAAGATTTATTCCATTGCAGAGGCCAACAACAGTCACGCGCAGTTAACATTACCAACACGACTTACTTTAGCACGCCAAAAATATAACTGATCCGAAAAGAGGCGTGTTTACCGTGAGCCGTCTGCTTCTTTGCGGATGGACCCACACTGCTGCGGCTAATGGCGGCCTGTCCTACCCTCGCCCCTGTCTCTTACATCTCCCGTCTCGCATTTTTGCAATGAAGATTTTTTCCCCCCCGCTAGGTCGACACAGATCTGGCGCAGAGGAACCCAGACCGATGTTGCGCCAACATGGCGGCCAACAGCACGCATGTCACTCACTAATTCTACTGCACTGCGTGAACCACAATGGCGGACAAACCGGTTTCGCGTTAACACGAGTTCTTGAATTTCGTATGGAATTCGCATATTTCTTCTAAATGTGAAGTTGGGGGAGGAGTCGATATAAAAACATTAACAAAAAATGTAACTAGTTATTAAAGCGAGTATAATGCGTCCTTCACCCACCGGATCTTCAATAGCGGCCTCTCCCTCGTCTAATCCCGGTTCTTCATCTCCGACGCCTGGGTCTTCAAGTTCTGAGTGTCCCGGGTCTGAGTCCAGCAGGGATTCCTCTGCCAGTCCGTTACCAAACTCCGCCATCGCCTGATTCCCGGTGGTCCGACGCGCCTCGTGGCTGCACTACAGGCCGCGACTCTCGAAGGGGGGAGCGAGAAAGGGGCAGGGGAGGGAATAAAAAAACGGCGGAAAGCGCCGTTCACTAAAGTTAAAATGGGGAATAAAAGCCCGCCTCGCTTCTTCTGGAACTCAAAAGTGTCCTTTAGCGAAAAAGCAACAACATTATTTATCCAAATATAAGTAGGTTTCACTTCATCAATATGTCGCACTTACTACTCTATTTACATTAGAAGACAAATTCAAAATAGCATTCTGTATTCTTCGCGAGGGCGAACAGAAATGGAAGCCGTGGGCGGGGACTCCGAGCACTGCAGGCGCATCATCGACGGGTGATTGGAGAATTCCTCACTTTAGACACGCTCTCTTAACGTATCGAGAACGATTATTGGTGTTCTCTTGGGATATTTGTCTGCGCTCGCCGCTTAGACTTTACAACAGCGACCGTGATTGGATAAAAGCAGCGTCGATCACGGCTGACAGACCGTCTTTAGCTTGAACCCATAGACTGTATTAAAACGACTGAAACTGGATTATAACTACTATGCAACGTTGCCATTTCCACACAATATAATCCACTATGACTTGTATTTGATACACACACACACATTTAAACTTACTTCCAGAATACAGGGCCATATTTAAGATTCATAGTACTTGGCCTAAATAGCACAATAAAGTACAACCAACCATTTAAAGTAGTTCAGTTGTCAAATATCAGGAATTTGACTGTATACACTGTGCTTTATTTATCTATTTACTTATTTTCTCTTCTTCCTTCTCAGGATGTTTGTTTTCGTCTGTTGATAAATATCCCCACCTACTGTCAAGTCCAGTCAAGTCACCTTTATTTATATAGCACTTTATACAATATAGATTGTGTCAAAGCAGCTTTACACTGTCACACAGGAAAATAGTTGGTCTATAATGCAAGAGGACAATAACAAACAGTCAGTTTTTCAGTTAAGGTCAGTTCATTGATGATTCACTGATGTCATCATCCAGTTCGGCTTTCTTCCAAGTGTCTGTGCAGTCAAGCCAACAATATTGCCAGAAATTAAGCATCTCATACTGAGTTGTTACTTATTGTACAATTTCTTACATGTTTCTCCCTTTTACATTCCCCATGTGTGCACGCAAAAGACACATTTAATTATTAATTTTGATGTCCAATACAATGCAAACATTTTATTTTAATATATATATACATGGCAATGAATATATATATATATATATATATATATATATATATATATATATATATATATATATATATATATGAAGAATGTCCATATTTAAAGTACATTTTCTAAATGTACTCTTGTTGATTTATGATTTATGCAAGAGTGACTTATTTTGGACTGATCTGGCAACAATGCGATCCACAGTGGAATTCTTAAATCTTCAGTAGAACTTAACCCGAGGCCATTAGAATTGTGCATAATTGTCTTACCCACTATGTGACATGAATAATAATATCTCCAACTTTTCAGGCCTACATTTTCCGCAGTTTTTATTTTGTCTACCACATCAAGCAACATTTGAAGCCCATAGTGTTAGGTGACAAAATATGCTTAAAATATTGTACTAATTTCTCTGATAACCTCCCTGACAATATGGTCCATAATAGTTATATTAATTATTAGTGCTTCCAACATACAACTTAAACATACAATTTGAATATATCAACATAAATTATAATGGTAATTTACACAATGAAGAGAAACAGCAATACATGAACTTCAATTTATTTGTTTTCTGCATAAGAAAAAAGGAGAACCAACAAAAAATGAAGGTACAAGTGAGGGGAAAACAAGCTTAATCAATATTCAAATTTTTCATAAGACTGCCACCATTATCGTTCAATATTCATATCAATGACACCCCAAAGTCTGAGATGCCATTAAAACCATTAAGAATCAATAACAATCAAAAGTGATGACAGTACTGAAAAGTAGTAAGTAGTACAGTTATAACAAGTGATAATCAAGTTTCAATGAAAAAAGTGAAAAGATAATATAAAAGCATTTCTCCATATTCTACCGATATACTCTGAACAGTGCAACCCCGCGTGATCCCACGTCCTGTAGCACTGCACTAAAACAGTCCATGATCATTTCATATGAGCTACAACTTGACACTAACTTGTGTTTGCTGGGATATAGTGAAAACAACTTTTCAATGAGCTTCAAGTGTTCCAAGCGGAGTTTTATCTGTAGCTCATGTTTAAACCCTGGACTAGTTCAAAGTGTCAAGGCATGGGAGCTCCATTTGTGGTTTGCATTCCTAACACTTCCAATCAAGATTGCTTTTTGGTTTCTTTAATGAGACAAAGCAAGAAGAATAACTTTGGAATATCATTTTCTTAATATAGTTCATTAAAAAAATCTTTTTTAGTTTTGCATTTTGTTAAAGTATTAATAGTATCAATAATAATATACAAAATAAACCAAAAAGGAAAATCGTCTTTAGTATTTTATGTCCTTCAAATCACACCTCCTACTGCCCTGATGAGTAGTTTTCAGGTCCACTAAAGCACCCGGTCTTCTCTCCTGGTGAGTTGTAGAAAAAAAAATACTTGATTCTACAACACAAATTGCTTAATGAAAGAACAAGAAAAAAAGATGACAACTCTCTCCCATAATTTTAAAATGCTTTGTTTTTGCCAAAAATAAAAGAATGTTGGGTTTGATTTATATTGACAAGCTTACCTCCTAATAATTCAAACCAAATGAAATGGTTTATCAGAGGGTATAAGGTATATAATTTCAATGTTCCACAAATCCATATAAAATTGTGTAAGTACAGACTTGACTTTGGCTTCGTGCACAGCGGCTGATCCATTTTTATTGTATTTTATTTTTTTGTCTGTGTTTAACTATGTGCAATGCAAACCCTTTAAAAATAACCTTAAAAATTGATTAATACCTCATAATAGTTTGACATACACTAAGATTTCACCATACAACAAAATTATGTTTATTTTGCGGAACACGAAAACCTTAAAAAAAAGAAAAAAAAAAAAAAAGAAAATGTTTGAGACTTTAAAAGGGTCAAAGTGCTATATGATGACCATCTAACAACTTTCAATGACACCTCTGCTGATGACTACAGGATTGTCAAGATGGTTGCTCAAAAATAGCTATCGTTGTTAATAACGTCCTCATTTCATTTCGTCTGGGTTCGGAACACTCCCAAATTCTAGACTACACATATTCTCGGTCTAATTTGTCATTTCATTACCATCTACTGTTATCATAGTCAAGAAGTTTCTTTCAACTGAGCCAAAAGGAAAACTTAAGACGATTGGAGATAAATCAGCTTAGAAACGACTCTTATATATGTTTTAAAACAGGCTAAAGACCACCCTGGCTCAAGCAAAAGAAGTACCACAAACATAATTGACAACCCAGAGCACTTTGGTTGAGTTTTTGGGTGCTTCATTACCATAGAGTCTCCCAATCAATTCATTACCATAGAGTCTCCAAATCAAAGTGTTTTGTGTAAATGTGAGTAGAATATTACCCAACATAATAGGAGTTTAAAACGAGATGAAATTGTGAAAGATGGACCATAATTACATAAGCATTAGCATGTCCATGATTACCATTTCAGTAGATTATTAATAGTAAAATGATGCTGTGGCAATATGTCATTAAAAAGAGTCCTGTAAGCAAAGACTCTATATAATAATGTTAAAAATGTCTCACTGATATCCAAGGAGAGAGAGCGAAGATGGCCAGAGTCAACTGGGCCTGCTCCAATTTTAGAACCTCAAAAGAACATTAGCTTAAAAGACCAGCACCCATCTGTCTATTGAAAGCCAACAAGTCTAGTGGGTCTGCAGACAAAACCAGCTCCAATTCATTGTTTAGCTGGAGCTGCTAGCTGGTGATGGGGTAGAAGACTGGCTGGCAATGCCAGTAGACCCCGTACCAGATCCATTGCTGACCAACGATGCTTGCTGACCAAAGTTAGTGGTTCTCAGTGTGGCAAGATGTCGAGCTGAGAAGACATGGTCACGTGCTGCAGCCCTGGATTCGAATTCAACCCCGCAGGCCTCACACTTGCCTCTCAGAGTTTCGCGGTTTGTTGTCTGGCCGATGATATATGATGGAGTTGGTTCCACAAATGTCAGTTGTACAGGTTTGGGCAGGATGGGACGGTTGGCTCGGAGAGCATTATATTGTAGGTAGCTACCCGAGCTGAAGTCTACCTTTTTAGAAGAGTCACTGGGATTAGGAGACTGTGTGAAGACGTAAAAAAAAAAAAAGACCATGTTAGTGTCATTTCATTCAAATAAAAAGTAAAAAAAAAAAAAGTTAAGCAATATCAATAAAAATAAAAAGAACACTGTCTTAAAGGTTCCCCAGGGAAATCAAAATTTGGTCATTTATTTACCTGATGAGGCTCAGTAACCACGTGCACCAAAATGATTAACTTATTCTTACCATCTTTTTTACTTAATTCATGTAAAAAAATAAAAATAAAAACTCTTGGTCTCAATCATTTTCCACCATGTCAAATGGAGTAATAGAATTTTAATTAAAGATGACTCTTTATTACTGCAACTGCATCTGGCACATATCTTGTGTTGCGATGACTTTAGAAGACCTCTGAAGACCACTAAGGCCAATGACATCATAGCAAAATACTACAATTTGGAATGAAAAAAGCTGTTTTGCAGTATTAATTAAAATGTCCTCACCATTTTCTCTTGCTGAAGCCTCCAGCGTTTCTCCTTGGCACGTGTATTTTGGAACCAGATTTGCACAACCTTTAGTGGAAGCCCAAGCTCTGTCCCCACCGCCTCACACTCCAGTGCATTAGGATGAGCACATGTCTCATAGCACGACTGCAGGATGGACAGCTGAAGACAGTTCAGATGAGTTCGAGGGCGTCTTGGGGTGGAGTTCTGCTGCATGTAACTTGTTTCTTTTTGGCTATGACCAGAGGATACTGTAACTGTCACAGGGGATGGCGTGGTAGGGGTGGTGGTGGTAGTGGACGTAGGTCGCTGTGAGCTCAGGCCTAGCTGTTCTCTTGACAAGGTGTTGATCTTAAACGGACTTTTCAGAGACCAATATTTGAGCCCATTGTGTTTCGGAGATGCTAATACAGAAGACTTGTTAATTGGTGTAGTGGACAATTTTTGCACCATATGGCTGGTGGTCCCAGACTCGACCCCTCCTTGGTAATCATCGTCCCCTTCATCAGTATGGTCCGACTCAGCTCGTGCCTCTTCAACCTTTTTCGGAACAGATCGAGATGTAGTAATCCCACTTACAAGCAGAGGGACTGCAACCGGTGTGGCCACTGTTTTAGGAGCTATTTTAACCATTGTAATGGGAGTTACTTCTGCTTTGGTCTTGTGAACTAATGAAGGACTGGTGGACACAACGGTGAAAGAGGGTGTCTGATTTGGTCTACTTGGACCTTGAGTGGGAGTTTTCAGGGGCTCCTTGACCTCTTTCACCTTATCCGTCTTTGGAAGAACATTTCCAGTTTGGGGTTTTGCAGAGGCCCAGCCGGAAGAGGGACTTGTGTTAGTTTTAGGAGGGTTTGAGAATATGGGCTTTGAGAGTGGCCAGGTGAACTTAATGAGTGGTTTCCCAACAGCTGCCAAAGTGCCATCACTGATAAAACGGACCTCTCCCTTTCGCTCTCTAGCCCTCATATTCTGGAACCAGATCTGAACCACTTTCTTTGGAAGGTTCACCCACTCAGATATTTGTTCAAATTCATGCTTTCCTGGGTTTGGATCTTTGAAATAACATCCATAGAGAATATCAAGCTGGTCAGCATGGATGATGGTCCTAGATCGTCTCATGTCCCTGAACCGTCTGACTTTTGGCCTCTTGTGCTCCCGTTCTTTTTCTCGTTCCTTTTCTTTTTCCCTTTCCATGAGTGATGAGCTAAGTTTTTCTGCTGCCCTCATGTAAACAGTGCTAGTCTTAGCCAAATTATTGCGATTAGTTAAAGTACTGTTTTTGGAAGAGGGGATAGCAATGGCAGAATCTGGCTTCACCTGAACAACAATAAGACTTCCATCTGTAGGTCTCAATCCCAGACCATCAAGCAAATTACTTTTCTGTATAGAGGGCTTGTTAGCTGTGGAGCCAGATGATGATGTTGATGATAATGTAGAGCTGTGGTTTTTCCCCATGCTTAGATCCAAAGCAGACTCACAATTATTACCATTTGATAAAAAGGAGTGTGTAAGAGAGGTGGCTGAGGGTGAATTAAGGGGGTCCGAAAGCGGTGCCAGGCTTCGAGTAACTGCTTGAGTGTTTGAAAAGGCTATTTTACCCCCATCACCTTCAGAAACACCAACCCCAATAACTGAAGGAAGCGAGAGTAAATATGGACTGTATAATTGGGTGGAAAGTTGAGTCAGAGACAGGGAAAGGGGCAGTGACTGCAAGATTCCAGCTGGAACACCCTGATGATCAACTGCAACTGAAAGAGGAGTAGGAGGGTCTGCTTGTGCCTCTAGCTGAAGATCAACATCTACATCTTGCTTCTCCCGCTTGATCTCCACCTCTTCCTTATCAATCTCACTCTTTCTTTTTTTCCTCTTTCTACTTGGTTCATCATCATATTCATCCTCTGCATCCGAGAGAAAGACTGTAGTAGAGCGAAGAACCTTTCCACCACCACCTGGCCTTTCAGCTGTTGGCTCAACCAGTAAAGACTGCTTAATTGGGCTACCGGACTCCTCCCTCATAGAGCTGCTTTGACTTTCTTCATCAGTAACGATAACAGACGTGTAGAACTCTTCATTTTCAGAATCAGAGGTCAACAGCAGTTCTCTTGGGCTTCCCTTACCAATTCTTTGTCTTTCTGCACTACTGGATAGGTCAATGGCATGACTACCAGTTGCTGGTGGACTGTATCCATCTTCACCCTCATCTATCATTAAATTACCTTCTTCTTCCTCCATACTTCTGTCTCTTTCATCATGGAAACTGCCTAATCTCTCTCTAGATTTGGATTGCCAGGCACCTAAGAACCACTTGCGTACTTCTTCTCCACTTAGCCCTACCTCCCTGCCAAGGGCTTCGCAGTCCTCCCGCTGAGGACTAGATGCTTCAGCATCATCTCGTGACTCTAAAAAGGCCCACAGAACTTGAGACTGGAACTCAGTGAGTACAGGCCGACCAGAAGACAGGAGGGGTTGATCTTTTGCACTTCTATGACCTAAAGATCTTAAGGCAAAATTAGTGTTACGAAAGGTACATGTAGCAGCAGCAGAGCTGTTAACGGTATGTGTATGGCCGAGACCCTGGTATGGATCCAAAACACATGACATCGGACTATCACCCTGAATGACTGGGGCTGCTGAAGATTTAGTTACTTTGGAGTTTGCATCTTCCTCTTCACACATCGTTTCCCCAGTCCCCTCGACTTCCATTTCCCTTTCTTCTTGATCTTTTTCATTAGATGTTGTACCATCACCCACAATTTTCTCACTTTGCTCCTGTGTATTCTCACCCTTAATACACATCTCTTTTTTTACCCCATCGATTTCCCAGTCCTCTACAGATTTTACTGACATTTGCTGATTGAAAGGCTCAACTTTCATCTCATTGCATACTCTCATGTCTGCACCTTTGTCCGGTGTCTTGATGGTCTCCTCTAAACTCATTTGAGTGGTGGTTGGCAGGCCAAATGCAGCCCACTGACTTTGCAAGCCACTGAGTCTTTGGGCCAAGAGAGCCTGTTGTGCCGAACTGAGACCAAGAACTGGCACTGCCTGCTGCAAAAGCTGGTTTGGAGACTCTGGATTCTGGCCCTGGATTTGGGTTTGGACTCCATTCAATACCAGGGGCATGAGCATCTGATGCTGGGGTATAAGCTGTGGGGTAGCTGCTTCTGATGTTGCAGATGTCCCGGTTGTGTAGAGAGAAGGAAGAATGGAGTGTGGGAGAGAATTTGAGCTGGAAGTCAGGAGAGTGAGAATAGCAGACATGGCTTGTGCAGAAGCCACCGGAGAAGAAAGTAATGAGGGAGCTAGCTGATGCTGCACCTGCTCTCCGTTTTTGGTTGTTACTGCAGATGCAGTCAGGTTTGCTTGGGTGACACAATTGCTGGTGGTGGTGTTAACTAACTGTGTGGTGCTTCCTACAGTGGTCGCAGCCAAGTTTGTAACCATGGATCCAGTTCCTGTATTTGCTGTGGAACTAGAAGTGGCATTCCCAGCACTCCTGCTGCGACTCTGGTGCAACACAGATTTTAAATGACTTTCTAGGGTGATGGCATGATTGTAGGAGACACGACAGACGCCACACTGATATGGTTTGTTGGAGACGTAAGGTCGAGACAGGAAAGGGGTTGAGTCACTCTCTTTTAGTGACCCCGTTCTCATTCTCTGAATATGGGTGGTTGAATTATAATGAACACTCAAAGCCGTTCTAGTGGGAAATGACTCCAAACACGCATTACACTTGAACGGACGGTTATCACCTTCAGAGGCAACATTGTTTTTACAGACAGATCTGCCATTGCTGACAGAAGCCTCTGATGTTTTTATAGTTTGGTCCGCACTGTCCTGATCTGACTCCATGACCCCCGCTTCACTTTCTTCATTTCTCCCTCCCTCCATCTCTTCATCCAGCTCTTTTTCCTGAGAAGAACCAGCCTTGTCACCTGTATCTGTAGATTCACTCTCATTTTGGGAAGCCATTGAGGGGGATTTTGTGTTCTCTAAATGTTTCAGCTGGGATGTGGCATCTGGTGAATTAAATGAAAATTCAATATTAGTAAGCCTTTAAAAAAAAAGTCCAAAATATGTTTTGTAACACTTAACAATTGGCTAATTATATGCAGAATATATAAAACAGGTCTTGGACAAGGAATCCTGTAGTGTAGTAACGCACTTCTCCCGATCAGCAATTTCACAAATGTTCCACTAATCTTTTTTGTAAAAACAACAACAACAAAAAAGTTAAATATCAAAAATTTAACCAAAGCTAAAGTTAACAATAAATACACACACTAAAAAATTTATTATAATATATATGAATCCATAAATCAAAAGGGATTATTGCCTTTGCAATATCACAACACAGATAAATTACTATGAAACTGTACATGTTATTATAGAGGATGCTTAAAATGCAACACTCAGGTTATACAATACATAACAGGGGTCGCTGGTCCATCCCTGACCTTATAAAGCTTGAAAGCCCCATCCAACATCAAACATTTTGGACATGAGGTTTCCATGATTTAAAACCAGAAACTTTTAAATAAGCATTTTTTCTCTTTTTCAATCATCATGTCCAGGAGTCAGCACTAAAACTGAATACTCAGTAGGCTACAACCTACAGGTGCTTCATTGCCATGGAAACTACTGAAGTGAGGTGGTCACCAACACAGCCAATTGTGTGTCCAGTGGTGCATAGCCTAAGCCTGGTATCAATAACACTGGAACCCAGGATCTCAGTGCTGGGATAGTGTTGAACCAATGTGGCACAAACACAAACACTTGAGAATAACTTTATAGATCATCCAAACTAACCTGCATCAATTTGCACTTTGGATTCTTCATCTTCAGCAATAAAAGGGTGCTTAGGAGCAGCCTTATGAAAAGAGAAAACCAATTATTTGCAGTTATACAAAAACACTTGTGTAACACTTATAGTTTCCCTGACAACATACAACCATGTCATTACTTTTGAAAATATCTACAGAGCTTGCAGCATGAAAACTTACATTATAATATTACTAAACTATTACTTTTTTTAAGTGTTCTTTGTAAATATACTCACAATATCCAGTAACTTCTCCAGGCAAGCAGGGAGGACACTGTGTTTGTCAGTGAGGTGGTGAGAGAGATTCTCACGGTCTGGTTGACTTTCCTGACACAGAGGGCATAACCACATTGACCCCGCGTTACTGGCACCTTCCAGAGTTTCTCCTGGCTCCTCCTGAAACCAAAGTGGTATTATTATATGTAATAGTACTTTATCATATCTGGACAAATGTTTAATTACTCATTCGTTTTCAGAATTCAAAAGAAACAAATGTTCAATTATTTAATAGTATTTTTGTTTGCTCATGCTACATTCTGTGTATTGACATTTTTCAATTTTTTTTACATGTCAGTGATCTGAAAGTACTTTGAAATTAAATACATGAAATAAATGCAGCACTCTACTAAACTATAATCTTAATAGGCTAGTTCACCTTAAAAAAAAAAAATTATAACTTATTTAATAAGTTTATCATTTACTGACCCTCATGTCATTCCTAACCTGTATGACTATCTTTGCAGAATACCAAATAATATATTTTGACAAACAAACAAAATTGGACCCCACTAAGCCATATTTATCTTCTTTATTTTCCACAGAAGAAAGTCACAAGTTGGAACGACACGAGAGAGCATGTGTCTAATGTACAATCACCCTTAAAATAGTTGTTCAGATCAAATAAGGTTAAATCAAAACTTATACTGTAAAAAGTGCAATAATGGTCACAGTTAGATTAATTGGCCTTGATGAAAGCGGACACTTACGAATCAAAAAAAAAGAAAAAAAGAAACCACTTTACATGATAACATTAGGCCAAACCACCCCTTTCATCTGAGTACCTTCACAACAAAGTCTGCCATTGTGACTTGTTATTTATATAGGCCATACAGTTTGTGCTACGCACTTATAACAGTATTTATGCAAGACATCAAATCTGATTCACAGATGCAGTTATGTTCTTTTTGGTAGACACAACATAAATCCATACCACCAATACCTTGTTTATAATTCATGCATTTGAATGTATATTGCTTTATATAAGGCATCCCATGTTAATCAGATCTGATAACACCCCAAAATATGCAGGCATTTGTCTGTTCTGCAATAACTAGGCTATTTAACGTCAGAAGAGGCCTAAATGTTGACCTTGACTGGTCTTATAACATGCTGATGCAAGTGAAATCATGGTGTGGATTTGTCAACATGTTGCCCCTTTTGAATAAAGTGACATGGCCTTCAAATATCAGATAATGGATACAAATCCCCTGGAATGTTAATGGCAGTAATGTCTTTTTAAAACAATAACCCAAATAAATAACACACGTCCAGAACAGATATATAAACATCTTCATTGACATCTAAACGACTTCGTTCAGTGTACGCATGCAAAATCTTTTAAATTACAGTTTGCAGCTCCGTTTTTTTATGCCACTGTCACAGACATCACATGCCAACAGTGCTACAATGCCACGCCAATTAGCTTCCCTGCTAGAATGAAAACATGCCCTGAATCATCAACACGAGTACTATTAACTTATCTTAAAAGTCAAAGACAGACGAACCCACACGCCGCGGGACACCACCGTTCGACAGCGAGCTCATATGGCCGCCATAACTCTTGATGATTTTGTTAATTAACCAACAGCCTAATTAGCAAGACCCGTGTGCTGTTGAATCAATTGGAAACGGAGAGCTTTAGCCTGCCTCGCTAACACACACACTCCAGTGGAATCATAACAAATACCCCATTAAAGTGCATCGCACTGTTGTCTGCTGCCCTAATTACCCCTTTTCCCAACTTTAATCGCTGCAAAGCGACTGATTTTAGTGATTTCTTATTTGAAGGGGGATATTAAAACAAAAGAAGCCGTTTTCTCATAAACATTCGTGGCACTTCATATGGCTAACACAGCTAACAACACACTCAACAAATTAGTCAACTAATTATGTATCGCGTATCAAGCCGCAAATCGCCCACAAACTTCTCAAAGACGCATAATTAGAACTGCGAGAATAATTTAAAAGCAAAAACAATCGCAACGCTCGAGATGCTGCAGCACAAGACCGCTTTAATGCACTAATTGAATTGTGTAAATAGGCTTTCGGCTATCAGATGTAAAACCTCGGGCTTGATTAGTTCCTCGCCCCCCTGATTGTGGCCTGTTGGTCGGGCATTGAGACATTCCCCGCCCGCCGACCGCTCCACAGCGGAAATTGCGGCCTACATCGACTAAGCTATTTAATTAATGAATTTGGGTTGGTTCGTACAGATGTGTTAAAAACAACCCGTTTGCCTTCCCCCTTTAGCATTTATCTAACCCAATACCTTGCACTTGGCGGTCTAAGTTCGCCATTCAGTATATAATGTAGTTATTCAACGTTATAAGTGCTTAAATTATTGCAGAACGCAGTAATTGACGATGGATGAAGCGCATTGCTGCTCGAAACGAGCGACGTGCAACACAACGAGCAGCGAAAGGGGGTGGCGGGGCGAAAATGAGACCGAGGCAGAAAAGTTAGGGATTTTAACACTCGAATTGCAACTACATTTTCGCAGAGAAATGACATGCATCAAATTATTTGTCGCGCCCGGACGCGATAAGATCCGCATCACCCCCTCGATCGCAACTTCTTGATCAAATCGGCGTCAACACCGTTTAATCAACACTGAAGCAATTAGCTAAGGCTTTTACCTGCATGGTTGGGACTCCAGCGCACGCTTCCTCTCGCTCTTTAAAACTGAAAAGTTTTCACTCACTCACTCACTCACTCCCTCCCTTCGTCCGTCCTCCCTCCCTTCGTCCGTCCTCCCTCCCTCTCTCTCTCTCTCTCCCTCCCTCTCTCTCTCTCTCTCCCTCTCTCTCTCTCTCCCTCTCTCTCTCCCTCCCTCTCTCTCTCTCTCTCTCTCTCTCTCGCTCACTCTAGCATTGCTCTCCTCTAGTAAACACACGACAGCTCCCCCCCAAAAGCTGACTGCTCACTCTCTCCAAGAACGTTCCTCTTCCCACTAACAGTTTATTAAACGATTCAACACACATAAATGCATGTTGGAACGATGTTATAATACTGCCATTTATCCAATTATTTAATTTATTTAACAAATTCGTCTATAAGGCTGCAGAGGCGAAGTGTATGTATGTATATATATATATATATATATATATATATATATATATATATATATATAAACCTTGCCAAAAATATGTGTATGTGTACATCTAGGTGTATGTAGATATAGATATGAATAATACATTTCTTTTAGGCTTATTATGGTATTATTAATATTGTGTTCATTTTTATGACACCTAACAGCCGAATTAAATAGTTCTAAGATATTCAATTAAAATTATAATGCAATGTTAATCAAACTGACCAGCAATGAAAATTAAAAAAAGCTTATTTAGCCACATTAATACAGAAATAAATCCTTTTAGTGTATGACTATTATGCTATGACTTGAAAATATAGTCTGTATAATAAATTTTTTTTAAAGTAATTTCTTAATGTTCTGTAATGTGTAATGTTTTATCTATCTATCTATCTATCTATCTATCTATCTATCTATCTATCTATCTATCTATCTAGGCTTATATACAGTATATGTATACAGTTAAACCACATGTATATTTTTGGCAGTTGGTAACCGATGAACATAGTGCTGTTGAACATGTTAATTTTTATTTTATATTGCCGTGTAAATATTACAAAACCAAATTAGCTAAAGTAGCAATATGTATTATTCAATGACATATATGTAAAATGTAATATTTTAAAATATAGTTCCGTAATCATGGGATTCATTAACATTTCAACTTGGATTTTATTTTTTCAACTACAAATTAATTTTCTAAATACCGCACATCATGAGGCACATATCAAACCACTAACAAATCATATTTTTCAGTCATTTTAAAGTCCTTTTATTATATATATATTTTTTCCAGATATAGACTTTATTCCAGGGGCGTAGATTACGCGGGGGATGTGTCCCCCTGTAGGCCCCCCCCCACTTTTATCATCACGGAAATTCGTCCCCCGCACTTTTTCAGACAAGTGTGTTCGTATCAAGGGCGTAGATTTGGTTTGAACATTGGGGGGGTTGAACGTTGTATGCTGCCCGTTATTTTTTTTAAAAAAAATGGTTTTTATGTGTATTGTTATTGGATAATTTATTTCTTCCTATCTATCTATCTATCTATCTATCTATCTATCTATCTATCTGGCAACATGCTTTAACTGATTACAAATTCAACATATACAAATATGAAAGAGACAACATTTAGACATTTATTTTAAGATTTTTACATTCCACCTTAATGCATTTTAATTTTTTTTCTAAAGGGAAACACATCTTTAAAACATTAAAGGCATTAATGTATAGCCTAACTTTACAAAACTGCTGTTTTTCTATACTGTTTCCTATTTTGTTTTATTTTATTGATTGAATGGCATCTTCTTTACCTGATCACCTGCTCCTCCTCTCCCTCTGCTGACTTTTCTACCCTGCAGCTATATTTACCTCGAATCTGTTATAAAAACATGTTAAGAGATTATACACCTCATAACGTTATTAAAATTTGTGTATAATCATCATTCATAAAATTCCAACATAGTAGAGATTATCAAAAGAAAGAAATTAAGTATTGAAACCGCCAGTAGGCGGCAGTGTTTCACTGTTGATGAGTTAGCCACTTAAATCGTTAATTCATCCAATTCGTTCAAAAGTCAGATTAATTTAGTAAGAAAACAAACACCGATGTGAATACTTTTGTCGTTGATAATTACAGACACTATTGAAAAATATACTAGCAAAACAGACAGCTGCTTTGGTAACTTGTTATACTGATAGTTATAGCTAAATACATTGCAATGGATTAGCTAGCTAAAATATATGTGGTGTGTACTAACTATTACACAATATTCTCATACCTCATTCTCAGTAGATGCTTTATTTTTTTGCATCCCTCTCTGACCAGCAGTTAAACAAAGTCCGCTGTGCAGCGCTTTCTTCATTTTTGGCGTTAACATTAACTGTGTGCTCTCCCATTCAAACACCACTCGCTTGTTTTGGTGAAAGTGCGACTCATTGGTTGGGCGTTACCAATCGGTTCAATGGAGGGGGAGTATTTTTTGTCAGATTTATTATGACATACTCATATTTGATTAGGAACAAAATTATTTTTACAAAATAAATAAATTCTATTTTTTCTTATTATATTTTTCATTTGATCTACTGTGATTTTCATGTTGAAATATTGGGGGGGTTGTAACTGATGGATTTGAATATTGGGGGGGTTACCTCCCCCCCATCCCCCCCGTAAACTACGCCCCTGGTTCGTATAGAGGTTTTCAAGAGCTGGTGTGAATAAATATAGATTTAAACTCAAAGAGACAGGATAGTCTGTGCATGACCTGATGTTTTTTTCGGCGAAATGAATATCACGGAGCGCTAAATTCTCCTGGAGTGTGTGTTTCATTCATACTCGAAGCCGGAGGGCGCTCTCGCGCATAAAGTCATAACAGGAAATTCCTAATATGGGCAACAGCGTCCAGCTATCACTGTATGAAAACATCTCGGTTATGTATGTAACCTTGGTTCCCTGAATAGGGAACGAGATGCTGCGGTGACGTCACCACGTATGGGAACACCTTCGGTGTGACGAATGTCTGAAGCCCTATACATTTACATTTATTCATTTAGCTGACGCTTTTATCCAAAGCGACTTACAATTGCTATATATGTCAGAGGTCGCACGCCTCTGGAGCAACTAGGGGTTAAGTGTCTTGCTCAGGGACACACTGGCGGTTCACAGTGGATTCGAACCCGGGTCTCCGACACCACAGGCATGCGTCTTATCCACTGCGCTAACACCACCCCATGGACCATCCCGCCAATCCTATTGGCCAAATAGCGCGTGGCACCGCCCAGCATGCGTAGGCATATATATACCTGGTGCCGCGCGCCATTTACCTCAGATTTCATGACGAAGAAGAGAAGAAAGCTATCAAGGTATGGCACGGCCAGAACCGCAGCATCTCGTTCCCTATTCAGGGAACCAAGGTTACATACGTAACCGAGATGTTCCCTTTCATAGGTCACTTCGATGCTGCGGTGACGTCACCACGTATGGGAACGCTATACCATCACGCCTGACGTACCTGATAGCTTGGATCCAAGGAAGCATCTGCTCAAGCGGAGAGAACCCGGGAGCCAGGAGCCATCCTCACATCCAGACTGTAAGACCTGATAAAAGTGCTCGGTGAGGACCAGCCTGCCGCAGCACAGATATCATTCAAAGAAGATCCACTGAGAAAGGCTTGAGAAGAAGCCACTGCTCTTGTGGAATGACCTTTTACTCCTAAGGGCGAAGCGAGCCCGCGCGCCTCATAGGCCAAGGAAATAGCCTCCACTAGCCAATGGGACATGCGCTGTTTCGTAACTGCATGGCCCTTATTCTTATGTCCAAAACAGACAAACAGCTGGTCAGACTCACGCCATGGGGCAGTGCGATCCACATAAGTCTTCAACGCCCTCACAGGGCAAAGACTTAGATCTCCAGACTCTGTCGCAGCAGGAGAAAAAGCCTCCAGGACCACCTGCTGAAAATGAAAAGGATTAGACGCGACCTTAGGAACATAATTAGGCCTAGGTCGCAACAACACTTTCACAGAGCCTGGTGCAAACTCCATGCACGAGGGTGAGACAGAGAGAGCCTGTAAATCCCCAACTCTCTTGAGGGAGGATAAAGCCATGAGAAGAAGTGTCTTCAGAGTCAGGAGCTTATCCGATACAGTTTCCAGGGGCTCAAACGGATGCCCTGACAAACCCAGTAACACAATGGATAAATCCCATGAAGGAACTCGCACAGGGCGGAAAGGTCTCAACCGTCGCGCACCCTGTATAAAGCGAGAAACCAGTGGATGACGACCCACTGAAACACCACCTATATGCTCATGGTGAGCTGAGATAGCTGCCACATAAACCTTCAGGGTGGCTGGTGTCAATCCCTCCGAAAAACGGTCTTGAAGAAACTCCAGTACTGAAGCCACAGGGCAGTAAACTGGATCCACATCATGAGTTTCACACCATGTCATAAACAGTTTCCACTTGAAAGCATATAAGCGTCTCGTAGAAACTGCTCTAGAGTTCAGTATAGTCTCGGTAGTTTCAGCAGAAAGACCGGGACATATCAATTTTTCAATTCAATTCAAGTTTATTTGTATAGCGCTTTTTACAATACAAATCGTTACAAAGCAACTTTACAGAAAATTATGTTTCTACAATATTTAGTAGTAGCTAGTAGTAACTCACTCCGCTCAGAGGCCACGCCCACAGGTTCCACAGATCTGGCCTCGGATGCCAGATCCGTCCCTGTGCTTGCGATAATAAATCCCGTCTGAGGGGAATCTCCACCGGAGAGCCCGCTAACAGATTGATGAGATCCGCAAACCACGGCTGTGTGTGCCATCGCGGAGCCACCAGCAACAGCTGTCCCACTCTGTCCCGCCGTATTCTGCATAATACCGCTGGGACCAGCCGAATCGGAGGAAACGCATACAAACTGGTCCTGGGCCAGCTGTGAGCTAGCGCATCCAGACCCAGGGGTGATGGAGGGCATAGGGAGAACCATAGCGGGCAATGCGTAGTCGTGCTCGACGCGAATAAATCCACTTTCGCTTCCCCGAAAATATGCCATAGGTGATTCACCGTTTGGGGGTGTAACCTCCATTCCCCTTGTTCCAGAGCCTGCCTGGATAGTAAATCCGCTCCGAAGTTCAGTCGTCCGGGGATGTGAACAGCCCGGATCGACAGAAATCTGTCGTGAGACCAAAGAAGAATACGCCTCGCCAGTCTGCACAGAGGGCGAGAACGTAATCCTCCCTGATGGTTCAGATAAGCCATGACCGCAGTGTTGTCCGTTCTGAGAAGCACATGACGGCCGGTCAGTAGACTCGAAAAATACTGGAGAGCCAGAAAAACCGCCAGTAATTCCAATTTGTTTATGTGCCAGCTGCGTTGTGCCGCTGTCCACACTCCGTGGGCTGGGCGCCCCTGACAAACAGCTCCCCACCCGGTCAAAGACGCATCTGTCGTGACAGTCTCTCGGGAAGCACAAATTCCCAGCCGAACCCCGGTGAGGAGAAATTCGACTGATGTCCATTGTTTTAACGACATCACACACCTCCGCGTCACCGAGATCGTTCGATGCGGAGAACAACGGGGTGAAATATTCTGTCGTTTCGTCCACCACTGAAACGGGCGCATGTAAAGCAAACCCAGATGAATCACGGGAAGCGCCGCCGCCATTAGACCTAGCAGTCTGAGGCACAGTCTCACTGTCACTGTGTGACCCGCCCTGAAGTGCTGAACGCATGACGTAATCGACTGAGCGCGCGGGACAGAAAGCTTTGCTGTCATCGCGCGAGAGTCCAATTCTATTCCCAGAAAGGTAATCCGTTGAGAGGGGATTAATACACTTTTCTGGAAGTTTGTGCGTAAACCCAGGCTGTGTAAATGATTCAGCACAATATCTCGATGAGAGTGTGCTTGAGTCTGAGATTGCGCTAACACCAGCCAGTCGTCCAGATAGTTTAACACACGGACGCCCCGGAGCCGCAACGGGGCCAGAGCTGCGTCCATGCATTTTGAGAATGTACGGGGAGCTAGCGCTAAGCCAAAGGGAAGAACGCGGTACTGATACGCTTTGCCCTCCAAAGCGAATCTGAGGAACTTCCGGTGTCTCTCGATGATCTGAATATGAAAATAAGCATCCTTCAGATCGATCGTGACAAACCAGTCGTTTGGTTGAATCTGAGACAAAATAGATTTTACCGTCAACATCTTGAATTTGCTCGACCTGAGTGCAAGATTTAGACGGCGTAAATCCAGAATGGGTCGTAATCCGCCGTCCTTTTTTGGTACCACAAAATAACTGCTGTAAAACCTTGACTCCATCTGAGAGGGGTGTACTTCTTCTATAGCCCCTTTGCTCAGTAGAGCTAACATTTCCTGTCTCAGCACCGCCATGTCCATCGGTTTCATCACCGTGGGGAGAATTCCGCGGAAAGGGGGCAGGCCTTTCCGAAACTGAATGGTGTATCCGTGACAAATTGTGCGTAACACCCATTGAGAAATGTTCCCACGCGGCCCGAAACAATATTAGCGGTTTCAACATGTTCGTTTCCTGCAACGCTGTTGCACACATAGAAATGTCCGGGCACGAAAGACTCACGGTGTTCGTGCACAGGGGAAGTATATGCATAGCAGGCGTTGCGTCTCGTTGTACGTAATCCTGAAACGTGTCCACAGCAGGAATTAGGCCAACAGATTGAGCATCGGGCTCTGCCGCTAGCGAAACAGCGGCGGCTGTGCGAGCCGTCATGACGGGCCGTTCGATGACGACCCTTTGAAGTGCTCCTCGAGCTCTGAAAACTGGATCGTGCATAGTGTCTGAGGAAGCGATTGGTGTTACAGTTCGCTCCAATGCTGTTCGAGGCGCTGTTTGCGGCGAAACAGTCAGGGTTTGAGCGTGGGGACTGCAATGAGAGTGTTGGATGCGCGAAAGCGGTCCAACAGCGCTCTCTAGCGGAGGGCACAGTCCCTGGCAGGCAGCGAAAAAATCAGGAGCTGCTGTTAGGTGCCCGAGAACGAGAGGCATTGGCCGTCGAACTCAGGTTCAACCTTTTTCGCTGGCGTTGTTGAGCCGGTGGAACAACCCTAGGGCCCCAGTCCTTGCGAGGGGGCACCATAGAGGGCACTCCCGAGAGGGCACTCGCTGGCGGTGAGAGGAGGTTGAGCGAGAACGCGCGGGCGCCTGACGGCATTCAACCTCTCTGGGTCTGCGGGGAATCAGCTGGCGGAAAGCGGCTGATTGCTGTTTCGCTGCTCTGAACTTCTCCACCACTGAAGTGACAGCCTCTCCAAATAAACCGTCCTTAGACACAGGGGCATCCATGAGGAAAGATTTATCCTTTTCCTTTATATCGGTGAGATTAAGCCAGAGGTGGCGCTCAACCGTAATTAATCCAGCCATGGAACGGCCCACTGCTCGAGCAGTATGTTTGGTAGCACGAAGCGCCAAATCAGTTGCTCGCCGTAGTTCCTTGACCGCCTCAGGTGTAATGCCGTCCCCCTCGTCCAATCCTTTTAACAGCTCCGCTTGGTAGGCCTGAAGGACCGCCATAGAATGAAGCGAAGCAGCCGCTTGGCCAGCGGCCATATAGGATTTTCCCACTAAACTAGACGTGACTCGACACGCCTTCGAGGGGAGGAGGGGGCGGGACTTCCACGCCGCGGCCGAATTAGGCGCATGATGTTCGGCGAGAGTCTCTTCCACCGGCGGTATCGCTGTATAGCCATGACTCGCCATGCCCGAAATGGTGGCGAAATCCGCGGCCGCAGTGTTCGTGATGCGCGCCGCAAACGGATGTTTCCAGGACCTCGAAACCTCCTGGTGGAGGTCCGGGAAAAAGGGTAAAGGCCTCCGGGGCTGCGCAGGTGTCCGACTAGTTAGGAAACGGTCGTCCAGCTTCGAAGAAGGTTGGGCCTCGGCCTTCTCAACCTCCCATTCCAGCCCCAATGTACCCACTGCACGGGAAACCACATCCAACAGCTCACTGTAGGAGGGGGAAACACGCCTCTCCTGTCCACTAGGAGGGAGAGGGCTCGTGTCGGCCGCGAAGTCCTCGGACCCCGAGGCCGCAGTGGAAAGAACGTCGTCATCATGGCGGTCACAACCGAAGGAGATGGCACTACATGCCCCCGGTGTGGGCCGTAAATCCTCACAGGAAAAGACGACAGGTTCAAAAGTTTTCCTGTGTATTAGGGTAGGGGAGAGCGAGCGATGTGGAGAGTAATTTTCCATCGCTGAACTGTCCTCGAACTCCATGTCACACGTGTCACCCCAAGCTATCACCTCGTGCGGTGCCTCGGCAGTCGCAGAAGTGGTGTGGCGGGGGTTAGACACGGCAACATCGGAGAACACATCTACCCTAGAGCGAAGCACCCTGAGTCGCAGGCCATCGCAATGGGGGCATGAAGAAAGGCCGCTAAGCGCCTCCTGTGCGTGGTGTAAGCCTAGGCAAACTACGCACCTGTCATGAGTGTCCCCCTGAACGATGTACCTGGTACACGGGTCCTTGCACTTCCTGAAACTCATCGCGTCCGCGGAAAGGAGTATACTGCTCGTAGACGATCGCTGAGAACGCGAGACAATAGGGCACAGAAGATTCGCTTCGTACTGAAGGAATGAAATCTGAAGTAAATGGCGCGCGGCACCAGGTATATATATGCCTACGCATGCTGGGCGGTGCCACGCGCTATTTGGCCAATAGGATTGGCGGGATGGTATAGGGCTTCAGACATTCGTCACACCGAAGGTGTTCCCATACGTGGTGACGTCACCGCAGCATCGAAGTGACCTATGAAAGGGAACAGTTGTTTTCGTTTTTTCCAAGTCCAAAAAAATCTTCAGCAGGTGATAAATAACGTATATGAATAAATGCTGACATAGCATTTATTACAGTATAGAAACGATTCTGCCTTATTAGGAGATAAAAAGTGTTTGTAGTATATAAACAAATCTAAAAAAAATATTATTTGTTATTGTCCAGCAGTTATAGATTTCTAAGCCAATTAAAAGATAGAAATTAGAGAAAATTACAGTTGCCTATAGTATCCACTACCAGTCAAAAGTGTTTGAACAGTAAGCTTGTTAATGTTTTTTAAAGAAGTCTCGCCTGCATTTATTTGATCCAAGTACTGCAAATCAGTGAAATTTTGAAATATTTTTACCAGCCTATTTAAAATAGCTGTTTTCTATTTTAATATATTTTAAAATGTTATTTATTGAGATTCCAAAGCTGAATTTTTGTTGCATCATTACTCCAGTCACACAATCCTTCAGAAATAATTCTGATATTCTGATTTGCTGCTAAAAAAAGGAAAGAAAAGAAAAAACTCTTATTATGATATTAATTTGATGAATAGACAATTAATAAGAGCAGCATTTATCTGAAATAGAAATCTCTTGTAAAGTGATGTCTTTATCGTCACTTTTGATAAATTTAAAGAATCCTTGCTAAATAAAAGCATTAATTTCTATAATTTATTTAAATTAAAGAAATATATATATATATAATTTCTGTCCCCCTCACTTCTGAAAAGATGGCTACGCCCCGCTTTATTCTCAAACCCGTAACATGACGTCTCTCTTTCTTGTTTTTATTACGTTCCCTGAGGTGTAATTATAATATTACTAAAGTTTTTGGATGAAAAACATTCAAAATTTTGTGATTATGATTTTTTTTCCCGTTTCTCATCCTTTGACTTAAACAGTCAGTTTTCAAGTGTTTTCCTTTTAAGAGGTCAGTGTAACCCCCCCACTTTTAGCTAACATCAGAGAGAGAGCAAGCGCAAATTCCTGCCACTTCTAGTGGCATCCCACAGACTCAAACTTAAATGCAAGGGATAATTTGAGAAACACTGTTGTGTACAGAATGACTAATTAACTATATTTGGTCATGTTCCTGTCCTAATGAAGGACAAACAGGAACAGAAACAGTGGCAAAACACCACACAGAACAGTCCAGAATCCTGACATATCGCCCCCCTCCTGGAAGGTGCGTCCTCACACCATAGAACAACATAGGAAGGGGAAAAGGGTGGGAACTATGGAGGCGGCTCCGGAGGAGGAGGGACACCCGGTAGGGTGCCGGCAGACAGAGTCCAGGGAGGAGACAATGGAGGGAGAAGCCAGGGAGGAGACAGGAGGGGCTTGGAGCAGGAAGAGCCCAGCAGGACCCAGGCCACAGCCATAATGTCACCCCACAGTGGAGCCGACCGAGGGAGGAGCCATGGAGAAGGAATGGCCGCCGACTCCAGGGTGCCGACCAACGGCGAAGAAGGTGCCCGAGGCGCAGACGGAGAACTGATGAGCCACGGTGACGGGGAGGATCTGGAGGCCCTAGGCGAAGCCGATGGCACTGGCAACTGACATGAAGATGTGGATCCGCGAGGCCGCGGTGGAAACGGAGCGTCCAAGGACTGAGGAGGAATCTGATGAAGGAGCCTGGCGGAGAGACGGACAGACGAGCCGAAGCCAGAGGAGTGGAGTCCTGGGACGCAGGATGGTCGATGCGAGGCCAAGGAGGAGCCAGAGGAATAAGGGAGCCTGGCCAAGCTGTAGACTGCCGCGCCACAGCGAAGAGGAGGGAGCTAGGAGCCAAAGGGTCAACGGGTCGAGGCAGAGTCCAGGGAGACTCCAGCCATGGCAACCCTGGACGATGACAGTCCCACGGAGCTCGCACCGCATATATAGTGGGCTGAGGGCAAGCAAAGGGGCTGCCAGATGACAGAGGTAGAGGCAGGAGTGGGAAGGAGGACGGCATTTGTTAGCCTCCACGCAGTCGGGGCTACACTCCGGATCAGGAGCCCTCTCTAGGCTGAACATCGGAACAGGATAGAGCTCTGGAGGAGTGAACACTTGAGGGCGCATTCTATTGCCTCAGCTCTGATGCTCACTCTGGGAATGAACGAGGAGACAAAGCGTAAATGGACACAATAGTCTTTTTAATCCAACATCCAAGGAAATACACAAGGGACGATAGGAGCCCAGGTAACACCAGGGTTGACAAACAATCTCAGACAAAGACAGAGCACAGACTCGAACTTAAATGCAAGGCATAATTGGAGAAACACAGGTGTACAGAATGACTAATTAACTAAACTAGGACTGGAACACGACCAAATAATGACAAACAGGAATAGAAACGGGCAAAACACGACACAGAACAGTCCAGAATCCTGACATATACTTTAATTATTACCTGGAGATGATTTTTAAAAGCACAAATAAACAATATATTTTAAATATATGGGTAGGCTATAGGGTAAGATGTAGAATATGGTCACGCATAATAAGGCATTTTTATGTGCTTTAAGAGTACTAATAAACAGCTAAATATAGTAATATGCAAGCAACTATAGTTAATAGCTAAAGTGTTACATTAATAAATGTTTGTGTGTGCACAGCGCATTTGTGCGTAGCCTACATACAGTATTGGCTAGCGGCAGCTGGCACTGTGTGTGTTATGTTCTTTATGGGAAAATTCTTATGCAGTTTAGCTTTTTGGGTTCATATTCTGATCACATCTGCTTGCTGGTAAATAATATGCATCATCAAATCTTTAATTAAAAAAAAATCCTGTAGTTTATAGGAGAAACGTGGCAAACGATCGTGACTCCTGGCACCACTGAGAACAAACCGCAAAAACAGCGAGAAAGACTCTGACAGCTGCCATTAACGACTAACTTAGTAGCAGCTGCCAATAACTTTGGCAGATGCCACCGGAAGTGGCGCTGCGACCTGCCACTGCCAGAGAGCGCTTGCTCTTGCAGATCATTGCTTATGCATTACCGTTTTAAAAATAGTTTTTTACATTAAATAACCACGTTACTTGCAGTTTGGGGCGTCGTTGTTGGGTTCAGAACAGCCTGATCTTTGAGCAAAATTATTCTGGCAAAGCCAGCATCATACTGTGATTTGTTCTAAAAAGAGTCAACGGTGAAATGCACTGAACACATATTTAAATTAGCACTGAAGTGACTGGGTCTGGGACATTCGCTAAAAATAAACTGAATCCATTGTTCCCTGAGGTCTGGATCCTTCGGCAGCGTATTCAAACATGTTGTTTGTCCACAGCCAGGAGCGGCACATCGTCTGCGTGGCATCGATCGCAGTCTTATTGTAAACAGCAACTTCTTCAGTCAGACCCACTGGCTGCAGGTTTACTGGACACCTGTGGGCGTAATGATGCGAGGATGCAAAATTAGGCGGTGTTGTCTTGCGCTCGAGGAGGTCATATGCAAACTCCTGTTCCCCCTTGACGTCACCCTGCACCTCGGATCCAAGCGAGCCGTTTTCTGAGGGTTATTACATAATGCTATTTTTGATAACGATGGGGACATTTTAAGTTATGAAACATGCAGGATGTATTAAGCATACAAAGACCTCTTCTATGTCAAGAAATCAATGGAAATTTGGTTTCTCATATCATGACCCATTTACATGTCAGATGGTTATCAGCAAGACATGCTTTTTTTCTTAATTGTCTTCCCTGCCACCCCCCCCCCCCCATTTTTTTATGTGACAGTGTGACGGTGTAGAAGTTTAATTTTGGACATATTGTTCTATTTCTATTATATTTATAACAAAAATATGAATTGTCACTATTTTGGTAAATATATTTACTGAAACTATGACTATGATATATTTTTAAATTAAAATTATTAATAAATGTAGTAAATAAGTCAACCCGGTGTGTGTGTGTATAGACCATGCATGGCAGCAATAAAATAAGTAGGCTTAAAGAAAATGTTGAAAAATAATAATTTTCCATAAAAACATTTTGTGATGGTGTACGCCATAAATATAATACGCCTCAAAATATAAGAATAAAAAGTATGATACTTACCATTTTCTGCCCCACTATTAAAGAGACCTGAATAATGTAATTTCTGGTAAATTATGTCACATAAGGGTGGAGTCTAAATGATTATGGGCGTAGAATGGTAGAATGGTTAGTGTGATGGGGTTGAGTTCAGACTGAGGGACATTAACTTTATAATCTGTTTTTTTTTTATATAAAAAAAAATTCGCTTTTTTTCCAGAAAAAATATTTTTCTCAAGAAAGGAGGGAACACAAATAAATGACTACATTATTACCAAAATTATAGACACTGCACATTTTGTTATTAATTATTTACGTTATTACAAAACGCTTTTAACACTTCCTTTTGGTGAAGCACCAGTTTAAAAGTCTGAGGGACTGAAACGTTACCGAATCCCAGGAACGGTCCACTTATAATCATTCTTTTGCATCGGTTTTTTTTTTTTTAGGGGTGTGACCATAGACTGTATTTTTTTTATTATTAAACTTCAAAAAACACAGTCAAAGTACAGTTACAGCACCAATAATACACCTGAAAATATATAACACAAACATAATATAAAGAAAGAATAAGCATTCAAAAATCTGTTGCATGGGTTATGCGCTTATGCTGTGCGCTTAATGACGCGCAGATATTAGGCGGTCCGTAAATATGCCTGAACGGAAAAGCTGCACAGGACCCCGATTCCGCGTCTGTCTGATTTATTTTACTGTCTATGCGTCTGTCCTCATTATACTGATTGTTCATTAGGTCTACTTGTTTCTGTTTAATAGTTTGTTTTGTGTCGGAATTACTGTCCAAACCGGATTTTAACCCCAGCAGTAGTATGCAATAGAATTACAACTGTCTGTGCTAACAATTTATTTACCTGTTACAAGGTTCCGGGCAATATTTACTATTGGCTGTGTTATATAATCCATAATGAGCTGCCTACCTAGACATCATCTTTAGTCATTCAAGAAAACGGAAAAACTTACTAGACAGCTCACTTGGTTTTGAGACACAGACCTGATTTGATTTACATTAAGGATTGTCCATTACTGCAGTCTTTAATTAACAGGCTACAATTAACATGCCAATATTCAACTTTCTTGCACTGATTTTTATGTTTTATAGAACAAAATGACTGTAGAGGTTGAAATTCGATGCAGTGATGTGATGCAGAAATTAGGGGGAAACTACAAGATATTGGACGTGTTCAGATCTTCTCACTATCAAAATTAATCATTTATTCTTTACATGCACACACATATTATACTTATTATTATACAGAATCCTGGAGTTACAAGCAACAGTATTAACTAGCCTCTAGTTTTATGTTATTTTTTTATATTTAGGATATTTTTTATCTCTGTACAGCTTAATGCATTGGTCAGCGGCAGCTCCGAGACCAGATTTCATCCTCACAGTAAAAGATTTCTGTCTGATTTCTGCAGAGAGGGATTGTGGGAGTTGAAACGCCCTGCAGTTTTAGGAGCTGCACCTGACAGTGACACTAAGACCCTTTGTACACAATACAGAGAGATAACCAGTTTCCCTCTGATTCAATCAGGACTATCAGGGAACACGCTGCTGAAGGGAGTGAATCGAATTCCTCACAAAGGGAACAAATTGACAAAGTCACAGAAAATGAGGACATAGAGATCTGTTCAGCAGATGACACAAAGTGGCTAAATGATCTCAATCTGGTCTGTTTTGCCGAGTTCAAGACCGAGCGCGGCTGGATCTGGACCAGGCTGATCTCGGATATTGTGTGAGAGAGATCGAGGTTCAGGTGTCTGAAGGAGGTAACTTGCATCCAGCTCTGCAGAAGTTAATTTGATGCCACTTCATTTAGCTAAGATCAGCGTTACTTTAGTATAACTGAGATTCTTATAGTTTTTATTAATAGTTTGATTTAGTTTTTATATGTATGTTTTCAGCTTTCATAATGTTTTTTTGTGTGTTTTTGTCATTTTTGACAAGGGTTTAACAACAACATTATTTTATTTTATTTCGGCTAACATTTATTTTATTTCAAATAACAATGGCTTTAGTTTTATTTAAACATAATAACCATGGCTGAGAAGGGTTGATATCTGCTGCTAAATAAACCCTGACTAAAACATATATTAACATCTACTACTTATTAATATAATATTATTAAAATAATGTTGCACGAACCTCTTATCACATCACTTGATAATATATAGTTTTGTTGTTGTTGTCTGTCTCCACTGGTTTAAGTTGTGAGAAGAATATATTCGAAGATATCGACCTGAACACTATGCAAAGCTTCTTAATGCACATGTTTTATGAGGAATCTCTAGTGTAACATATAATTTGTAGTTTTTTAAATTGTAGTTTAATTTATGAATCATCCTTAAAAATAAGCACTGGTAACATATTTTATAGTGTATTGTGATTAACAAATAGGTTATACTGTGTTTAGTTGAGGTAAAGATTAATACAGAAAAAGAGGCGATTTAAAAATATATAGTATATAGGCAGTTATATATCATGTCAGTTTGGGTCAGTTAATCAGATATCTTATCTTGTTAGGTATAAAAAATGTTAGGATAAAAGCGTCTGCTAAATGCATACATTTACTTATTTATTTATTTATTTATTTATTTATTTATTTATTTATATATGGTTGAAAATATATATATATATATTCTTGTTCAGTTTGCTATTTTTCTAACAATATTACATGTATCATGGACAACAATGAGCTTGAGGTAGCAATTAGTAACAACTCTTTACTTAATTGTGCACTAAATTTGTTGAGTTGCATATACATTTTGATGTGTTAGATTGTTTCACCAACAGAATCATGCCTTATGTGAAAATATTAAACATTGCAGATACTTTTATTCTGATAGTAATGCTGGCTTTGACCTAAATTGGTTGGTGTGTCGTTGTAAAATTCAACGTTTGCTCAGCAGAGGGCCCTGTTATGTTTGTTATGAGCAGCGTGCCAGAAGTTAGCGCAGAGTTTAAAACCATTGACAAGTTCATTCAGATCTGTCATAACACCAGGCTGTTGGGTAATCAGTAGCTATTGAACAGAAATACAAATGACTAAAATTATCCTAATGATATAATGACATATCAGCTATCTATATCTATATATATCACACTAATTCATAAATACATATATATTTCAGATATATCTCTAAAGTAAACAGATTTGAACATATCAAGGATAAAGTGTCTTGATATTAAAAAATCTTGAAATATTTTTTTTTATTATTATTATTTAAAAAGGACTATTTTATTTTATTTAAGCAGTAATATTATTTTTATTTCGTGCATGAACAATTTTAATATGCAATTATATATATATATATATATATGTATATATATATATTACATTTACTGTAAATATATAAAAAGTAAATAGCAAGGTAAAACACGACAGGGAAGGTCATGAACGCTCACATGCAAGGCTGAAATAAACAAGAGCTGGTGGTGTGGTAGAGGGATGCAAGAGCTGTTTATTTTCAGCTTAAGTGTGGAGAGAAGACTTTTATGAGGAAATATTAGGAGAGGTGAAATATGACGCTGTGAACTCACTTTAAAGTGCAAGTATCTCCAGCTTTCGTCTTCCCAACATTAGGCCTTTCAGGTTTCTGTTATTTTATATAGACATCCCTGAGAAAAAAATGACTCTTTGCTCTAGACAGACCATCTCTCTTCTTTGTTTTGTGTTTTTATAGTAATGAAAGAAAGCCATTGTTCAAGGTTTGAAAGGATGCAATTAAAATGCAATTATTTCTGAGGACCCTTCAGATGGGAACCGGGTGACAGAGGTGTATTTTTCACATCCAGATTTGTTTATCTACTTACAATCACACATGCATCCATTCAAATCCAAGTTCTCGCAGTCTCACAAACACCCGTCTTTCTCTCTGTCCAAACAATCAGTGACCTTCCTGTCATCTATAACACTTACACAGGTGATCAAATGATGTCACATGGCGCTGTTGCTTTGAAAGTTCTCACATTTGACTCCTCGCAGCAGCTGCTTTACACTATTTTGGTTTGGCTTTGGCAGAGCCTGGGACTTCAGTCACACACACACACACACACACTTGCATTTGTGGTTCACGGTGACTCTCCATAGGCGTAATGGTTTTTATACAGAACAAACTGCATTTTCTATCACCGTACACTTCACCCAAACCTACCCCTTACAGAAAACTACTGGCAATATTTTTTTTATTTTGTTTTGTATGTTTTTTTTTTAAGTCTTTTGTTTTAGGGGGACACATGAATCAGTGTAGCAATCAGTTACTACCCAGCTCTTTTATATATATATAATTTTCAGGATGCCTGGGATCTGTTTAGGACTTTTATTTCAGTCAGTAGATTTTAGGTACAGTATAGAAGATAATTATGGGTTTTCTTTCTAAAAAGAAAAGCAACACGTCATGTCTGATTCATCATCACACTCCTCTTGAGCCTAAAGCAACATCCAAGGTTCTGGAACAGTTCTGTCACTTCACATTTCACATGTGTGCATATCTAAAGAAACCAGTGATCCAAGGACTTTAGATCTCAAGTCTCTTATTCTTATGTATCAACAGCAAACTAAAGGTTAAGCCATATTTAATTGGTCATAGACTGATGATTCATCCAGGTATGGCTTATAAATCACATTTTTTACACTACAAAAACACCGTCAGCAATTCTGTGTTTTAATTAACAGTGTCTTACGGCAAATTCCTAGAATTAATTAGAGCTAATAACATCCAATGGTCAATACAAAATAAACAGAGAAATGTTTGTGTCTGAGACCCATACATCAACATTTCTTTGGTCTAATTGAATTTGTAAACTGTGGTCAAGCTGAATGTGGAATGCTGTTTATTGTAAGAAACAATCTAGATAGAAGTATGACAGCTGTTTATGTCAGGAAAGCAGAGCCCAGGTTTGTTTAGACTACCAGTATGCGAGTCATTTACCAAGTACGCTACACTCAGATGTTGATTTTCTTAAAGTGCTTACAACTAAGGGCGCAAGAGTGATTTACTATGTATAATCCTTTATATTGTCTACTAAGTAGATGCTGGTTATTCCAGTGGGGCTAAGCTATACACAGAAATATAATTTTGCTTACGTTAACGTCTTAGTGACACTGTTTTAAGAAAACACACAACTAGCCATATCCCTTCACTGCTTACTAGTCTTAATCCAATTTCAGCAACACTTTACATTCATGGTTTAGAAGCTGGAAGAGCTTTGGCCTCTGAAGACGTTTAAGATTACACATGTGAAACTGATTCTTTAGTGTGGAGCACAGTGCTTACGCTATGCATGTCTACATTTAGTCATGCAAAAGTGAAACGCTGGAAGTATTTTAAACGGTCAGAGGGTTCAGAGCAACATGCACTGTATTACTATACTGCCTAGTGCAGAATAACCCAACAAAAGTGGATAAATGTATAGTAAAATAGCGCTTAATGCTTTATTTGCGATATCGGATATTTAATTGTTCATGCTAATTTTCTCTATGTTGGCTATTTGTAATGTTAACATTTAAAAACAAAATAGTTTAAGACACATTTAAAACATTTGATTGTAGGTTTGAGTGTCTTGTTTTATTCATTTGTTAGAAATGTAATATTAGCCATTTATCGGTTTTCTGACATAACATGGAAATAATTCGTATCGTCCAATATTTCCCGACTAAATAAAGGGAAAACAGAATGGACAATTCAGAATCAGTGAATCAATAACCAGTCCTAGAATCAGTAAAGAATCATGGAGAAATCAGACTTACAAGGCATAATATTTTATTATGCAGATAAATACCATAACTTTTCAAATGACAGAAATACGTGGGGCTCTATGGGCTTGAAACGAAAGAGATGAGTTTTTTTTTTTGCATTCAAGGGTTCAAAAAGGATTCCTGCATCCACAGCATTTCAAATCACATTGAATCATATATAGGTTTCGAGTCTTAAACCTGATGATGTGTGAGATGCAATGCTTGAAATAAAGGAGCTATTCTACTTTTGACAAAATACAACTGTGCATTTCTATAGAAAAATATCTTAGAATTCATATCGTAATGGCTGTGCTCTGTAAAAATGCTTATAAATAGAATAAACCTTATATAGTATATAAATGTTTTTTTTTCTGTTTGTGCAACATTTGTTTTTAGAAAAATAATTCCATGTCCTGCCCTGTTATCATAACTCTCCAGAAAACATATAAAAGAGCCGTACACATTGCACTGCATTGTTGCACAAAAATCCAACCAAATGAAACAAGTCCTTCAAGAGTACATTATTATGCCTTAAACATATTTGACCTCAGACTAGTTGTTTTGATTCAAATATACAGGCGTTAATGCATTTAAAGACCACATGCAAACAAAAACTAAAAGCAAATGAGGGTTTAAAGGAGAGACACTGAGTTTTCCAAGCCCTTTAACACTCACCAAACACTAGAAACAATATCTAGAATTATATATATATATATATATATATATATATATATATATATATATATCATAAATAAACCTTCTGAAGAGGGAAACTGCACATTAGAATAATAAATAAAAGTAACATTTCAGGATGTACCAAAAAACTAATTCTGCACTTTAGTGGCACATTTCAAATGAATTCCCAATGACTCTTTCAGTCGGAATTTGTATACTACAGATTTAAGACAAAGACTTCATCTCTTACGAGGCTTTTTTTATATTTCTATGTTGTTTGAGGTAAATTGAAGTAGTGTTAAAGACTCTTAAAGGCAATGTCCTACTTCCTCTAGCACCACTCGACTGTGGCACTACCTGACTTTTGATACCGAAAGCATCCAAGGTCACAAACATGCAAGCAAGCCTTTTTTTTCTTTCAAAACATCTTAGCTGCTGTCACATGTCAAACCTGACATCTGGAGCACAGTAACTCTTGCACAACATCACATGCACAATGGCATAGGCTTAATTTACAAAACACGACAAATAGCCAATAAACAACACACTTTATAAGACTTTTTGATTGCTTTTACCATGATTTGAGTGGACGTGATCAGCAAGTGGGAAACCACGTGTCCCTGTAACTCTAAACGTATCAATTCTTTTAAATTTTTTCCTTCCTTTAAATACTAGAATAAATGGGACACAACTACAGTGTCCCTGATTGATGAGCAATTAAACTCTGTAAGTGTAAAAATAAATCATATTGCACATTTTCAATAAATAATAGAACATTTTCCCTCGTCTGGATTAGAAACACTCACAAAAAAGTAGGAGTGATTTTGCTTTGCATTAAATTCAAACACGATTTTCAATGTAGCGAATTTTTCGGACTATAAGTCGCACCTGAGTATAAGTCGCATCAGTCCAAAAATACGTCATGGTGAGGAAAAAAACATATATAAGTCGCACTGCACTATAAGTCGCATTTATTTAGAACCAGGAGAAAACATTACCGTTTACAGCCGCGAGAGGGCGCTCTATGATTTCAGTGTAGACTACAGGAGCACTGAGCAGCATAGAGCGCCCTCTCGCGGCTGTAGACGGTAATGTTTTCTCTTGGTTCATTTCTCTTGGTTCATGTCAAATTAATTTTGATAAATAAGTCGCACCTGACTATAAGTCACAGGACCAGCCAAACTATGAAAAAAAGTGCGACTTATAGTCCGGAAAATACAGTAGTTAACAAATGTAAAGGAAAGAAAGAACGGTACATGAAAACAAAAAATGAAAGGTGATGAGAACAGTAGGGGAGCATCGATTCAAGAGCTTCCGAAAAGAACTGCAGTGGGTCGGTAAAGGGTGTAAGACTGGTGTGCGCGTTCGGCTGCCTTGGGCCAGGCTGGCTGCAGCAAAGCCCCCTGAACGCATTCCTCTGGCACTGCGAGCACATCTCCCAGTTACACGTCAGATGGTAAATGAGTAAGGCAGCTGCTCTTGCCCATCATGCAAAAGTGCATCATCAAACATTTCTAGTTAAGTCTCTGCCAGAAACCTATGGAGTGGCTGATATTAAGGCTTTCTGTCAGCAGGTAAGAGTCACGTTACACTGCATTCCCTTCTTCGGTTTCCATTTCAATGGTACTTAAATTTTTCCCCTCTATTACTATTTTCTTCTCTTTTGGCAGAGCTGCATGATATTAGACCACGCCATTCTCAAGGATGATGCTCTGGGTTTCAAACTCCCATATGTTGATTCTTCAGCTCCCTCTGCCCTCTGGACACTGCCTGGTGCCATGTGGATTTCAGAAAGGTCATTGACACTGTGTGGGTCGCCATCCAACACTAAAAGGAAGAAACGTAATACAGTAATACATATACGTTAAAAGTTACTGTATATCCATAAAAAAATGCAGAAGGGGCTAGTTGTCACGAAGGCTGTACCTAGCAGCTGTTTTGGATGTTGGCTTCAAACAAAACTGTAAACCACTGTAAAAAAAAATTCTATGGAATGTAGAAAGTAGACATAAACAATTAAGGTCAACTTATAGTGAGAAAAAGATACAGGAAAAAGCGCATAATTTAATAATAACACCTTTCATTTCTCGCTCGGCCTGCAATAGTGTACTGGATGATGTATCATATCTGTGCAAACGAGGTATGCAAATACATACATTGACAGGCAGGTCAGACAGTCTATTGTAGTCCTGGGACCAAGAGATATGATTGGACAATCATTTAATGGTCCTACGACTTCCGCAGGCGATATAAATATAAAAACACATTTAGACCTCTTAACTTAGTGATTGCTATCAGGATGTGAAGGGACCAACCAGCTTAACACAAAATGATTTTAAACCAGATATCCTACCCTGCCTTTAAGTTTACAATTTAAAAAAAATATATATTTTCCAATATTCGTAATAGCTGTTGGCTAAAAAATGAAAATAAAGAACTATATAATGAAGGCAGATTTCAACTCAAAGGTTGAACTTAGAAATAAGTATTTTTGGTAAAAGAGTATTTCAGGTAAAATTGATCACATTTTTATTTTGCTTTTAAATATTTAATTTTATTGCTGTAGGCAAACTATATCAACCCTATTTTGTTGATTTGTGAATTTTATTTATTTATTTTTAATTTTTTTGCTTAAAAGTCTATAGTAGGCTGTTTGACACCGGGCTCTGACAACTTACACCCCCCTCCCAAAAAAAGGAGTTGAGTATATTTATGCACATGCACAACAATTCTACCCAAAAACCTGATTTCACCCAATAATTATATGTTTCGCGAGTCATTTACTGCAACATGATAATATCAGACTCCAGTCCCATTCTCATTTTTCTTGGTTGAATATCTTGTTTCACTCAGAAATATTTCATTTTATGGAGATGAAACATGTTTCTAGTGACAACTGATGTTGCTATTAACATATTTTAACTATATTTACTGTTCGAAAGTTTGGGGTCAGTAAGATTTTAAAAATGTTTCTAAAAAAAGTCTCTTATGTTCACTAAGGCTGCATTTATTTGATCCAAAATACAGTAAAAACTGTAATTTTGTTAAATTACAACTCAAAATCAGTGTTTTCTATTTTATATATTTTAAAATGTAATTTATTCCTATGGTGTAAAGCAGAATTTTCAGCATCATTCCTCCAGTCTTCAGTGTCACATGATCCTTCAGAAATCATTCTAATATGCAGATTTGCTGCTCAAGAAACATTTCTTATTATTATCAACGTTTAAAACAGTTGTGTTGCTTAATAATTTGTGGAAAGCATTATAATTTTTTTTTCCAGGATTCTTTGATGATAAGAAAGAACAGCATTTATTTAAGATAGAAAACTTTTGCTATTAATGTATCTTTGATCGAATTTATCATTTAATATAATTAAATAACCCCCCTCCCCAAAAAAAATAAAATAAAAAAACTATTTTCACTCAGAAACTGCTTGTAAATTACACATGAAGTAAAGGGTTGAATTAAACAACATTTTGAAGTAGAAAAACTGAAATAGTGTTTTCTAATTAAATCTAAATGTTTTTTTTTTCATTTACAACTTTGAAAACTCAAGTATAACGTATAAAGATAAATAAGCTTACCCGAGATGGTAGTGTTTCATGTAAGGAAATGGACAAAAATAATTGCCAATCCAATATTCAAAAGCATCACCATGGCAACCAAAATTGAGTTAGGACCCTGGGTAAAGAGACACAGGATGTAACAATTCCAGCAACAGTCCATAAAACACACATCAGAAAGTATAAACGAAACATTTAAGCACCAAAGCACTTACAGATTCTTCGGCTACAGTTTCATTGGCCAAATCCATGCTGGCTTTCTTGGTTTCAGCGAAGCTCTTTGGTTTGATAGACTCTTGTTTCCTGATCTTGGGCTCTGGTTTGGGAGTGGACGTCCTGACCAGTTTGGGTGGTAGAGGCATCCTGGCCAGGCTAGACTGTGTCATCTCAGGCTCTTCATCTTCTGTTTCCTCTGGTGGAGGCAACTTCCTCGTCGGCTTCACATAGTAACTGTGATAAGCAGCGTGTAGCTGTCCATTACCTGTGCTGGCAGGTTTGTGCTGGGCTTCAGGGGCTTTGGGGGGCTTCGGTGGGGGCACGTCCTGTAGCTTCATGGCCGGTACAGGAGGAGGGGTGGATACTTTGGTGATCTCTGCCACAGTCGTGGCTCTCTCTTCTTTGCTTATCTTTCGAGCGACACTACTACTGTCCTTGCTTATCTTTCGAGCTACGCTGCTGTTGTCTTTGCTTATCTTCCGGCTGGCGCTGGGGTTGGGTGGCTGGCTCTGATGAGGGGAGAGAGGAGGTGATGGGGTCGGGCTTTGGGCAGGAGAGTGGCTTGGAGTCGTGCCGCGCCGATAGAAAGGGCTGCCAGAAGGCTTCTCCTTTTCCTTCTCCTTCTCCTCCTCCTTTTTCGGTGCTTCCTCCTTAATCTCCTCCACCGAATCGTTGAACTTTTGTTTGATGTAGTCAAGCCCTGTAAGAAAGGGATCAAATGTTGGAGTACATCACAGAAATGACAAAACCACAAAAGGTAGCCCAACACAGGTCTGCCAAACACAAGAACGAAGAATCTATCTATCTATCTATCTATCTATCTATCTATCTATCTATCTATCTATCTATCTATCTATCTATCTATCTATCTATCTATCTATCTATCTATCTTATCTTTCATAAGATACAATAAACTTCATACACTGTAGCCAAATCACAGGTCATCAGAGCTATAGATTAAAAGAGAATTATTTTTGTTTGTCTATAAAACACAATTTATATATACTGTAAATATAAAATAATATAAAGTAAATATAATAAATATATACATGCATTCAAATATATAATAAATTAATATAAAAATGAATATCTAACAAATATTTTTTATATTATTTGTGTAAAATATTTATCAAATTATGCTTATTACTATACTATATTAATTTAATTTTATGTTTATATATTTCATTTTTATATATTTCATATATATATATATATATATATATATATATATATATATATATATATATATATATACACACACACACAAAAACATTTTACTCAGTGAAATTATGTATAAATGTAGAAGATTTAAAAAATAAAGATAAATGTAATTTCACCAAGCTGTAACAGACCTATGTCACTCTGGTTCTTAAAGGAATATTGTTACTTAAATGCAACTTCGTGTTTCCAGTGGAAACCTTCTCAAGTCTAATCTGTAAAATAAAAGACACTTTTTGTAAATTGTTGTAATTCTCGAAAAACATGGTTTGCCCGGTCAATGAAAACTCTCTGTCCATTCAAGATCAATTAACTCTAGCAAAACTCTGTAAAGGGTATAAATGGCAAAACCATGAATGACGCAGTGCTGAGTCTGCATAATAGAGCTTTCCGGGAAAATCATACGGCTCCAACTGGCTTGAGCCCAAACAATTTAACTGCAGTTTAATTCACTTGACATCTCTGGCATCCATGATGACCGACTTCAAAGAGTGCGACGACATTCTTAATGTTCAAATGGCTTAAAGTATCCTCTGAAGATAATTTCTCATAATAACTTGATAAGAGCTCATGCTTTATGGAGGATCCATTCTGTTTCTTTCTGTCTGAACAGAACTCCTGTCACAAGTTCCCGGCATTGTTTGTGTGTTTTACTGGTCTAAAGGGAACACGTTAGCTCAGGCATAATTCACTGCCAAACGCCCAAGCCTGTTCTATCATTTACAGAAGACACTTACATACTTATGTGACCTGCTATTAACTAAGTTAAGTCATTTTGATCATATGATGTTTAATGTTACAAGCCTTTGTGTAGAGTGTTCTTCTCTAACCACTGGCAAGAACTGTTAATCTTGTAGCTGCGGAGCAACTTAAAAATAAAGTCCACATAATGCTCTAAGATTGCTTTGATCTCCCTGTAATCCTCAAGTGGAAGACTGCTACCCTGGGATGGCACAACAGTAATATACTGAATGCATAAGCATAGGGTTCTGCATTTTCTGTGAATGGGGAATATTGTTATATATCAACATTATATTCATAATGAATGCATACACCAAATCACTACAAGTGAATTACAAGCACAGAATGTAGGGAAACTGTGTAATGAAGTAATGAAGTGTAATATAAAATCTACATAGGTTAGTAAGGATAATGTGTTTCTTGTATTATCCATGACGGTTATAAAGGATAATCCTGGCTATATTCCAGCACCACTAGACAGGCCTATGTGGATCTGTTTAAGTCCTCTGGAGCATTACACCCTCGCCGACCTTAAATTTGACCCGAGTGCCAATAACGAGAGAGGTATTCATTTGATAGTTGTTGCGACAAAAAGGCCTCATTTTCTAAGGTTGTGCCAGAGTTACTCAATTATATCCTTTGTGGTTTAGATTATGGCACATGTGTGACGCATTTATGAAAAAAATAAGTCTCAGCCTCAGACGTTACACCTACGGACCGTTGGCTAAATGTCTGATGCATATGGGACACAAAAGTGGGAACACTTCAGGAGTGTCAAAGTCGTCATCGGATTTCTGCGAGACGTGTGTGTCACGTTTTTTAACGTTCTGCCTGGAAACAAGAATACTGTTGAGCCAAACCCCCTCACGAAATTAGAAAGCCGCCATGTTTACAACTGTGATAAGTGAAAAAAAAAAGTGAAAGTGAAGTGAAAGTGAAGTGACATTCAGCCAAGTATGGTGACCCATACTCAGAATTTGTGCTCTGCATTTAACCCATCCGAAATGCACACACACAGAGCAGTGAACACACACACACACACTGTGAACACACACCCGGAGCAGTGGGCAGCCATTTATGCTGCGGCGCCCGGGGAGCAGTTGGGGGTTCGATGCCTTGCTCAAGGGCACCTAAGTCGTGGTATTGAAGGTGGAGAGAGAACTGTACATGCACTCCCCCCACCTACAATTCCTGCCGGCCCGGGACTCGAACTCACAACCTTTCGATTGGGAGTCCGACTCTCTAACCATTAGGCCACGACTTCCCCTAAATGACAAGCGCTTATCAGGATCAACTAAACGCTGGAATTTCAAAAGTATGTGAAATAACTAAAGTTTGTGGCACATAACTTTTTTTATATATCCGAGAGTTTTACACACCGGTCTGTTATTGTGGTGACATTTCCACGCCTCGAAACGTGATGATGAATGAAACAAACTGTGATTGGTTGTATGACATGTCAGTCAAACGACCTCATGGGCGGGCCTTGGCGAATGAAAGCTGCCATGAATTCCAGACCTTCAGTCTGTGAGTCTATGAAAAAATCATTTTCTTAATCAAATTTTCAATAATAATAATAAACTAAATAATCTAAACCTCATTAAATAAGACTTGTTTTCAAAGAAGATATCTTGAATGAATTTCTCGAAACATTAACATGAATTATTAAAAAGCATAAAACTAAACTAAACTTAAAAATCAACAATACAGTTCTCGGAATATAAGTCTATCTTAAGTGAATTATTTTTTAACAAAAGACAAAGGGAAAAAAATTAGAAAACAATTTTTATCGTTTTTGTGTAACAACACAAAAACCAATGCTACTTAGTAATTAAATAACAAAATACTGGAAAATACTAGTTACCTTAAAAGAAGATCTCACAACATGATGAGGCATCAAGATGTATAATCAGAACTGTCATGTTGTCATGTGAAATTCAACTCCAAATATAAATGGTGGCTACACAACCTCACAGTCAGCATAAGGCATTTGACAAAGATCCAAAGGCTTCTCTTATGACATGAGAAGGATTAGGAAATCTTTTCACCCACAGTTAAGAGACACAACTCAATTTCCCCTGACATGAAGGCGGATGGCACTGAAGCGGTAGCATTGTCTGAACATGCAACAGATCAAATTCAGAGACGCTACAACACAGCCAACCAGAGGCATGACAAACATACACATTCGGTCTGTGCAATCAACCTTTGGTTTATTATCTACATTGTGAAGAATATTAATAGGCTCCCTAACCTAATATAAGGTGAATGTGATATTTATTAAGCACTTCATAAATTCATGCCAGTGGAGTCTCGTGGGTATTTATGAAACATGCCAAAATGTATTTCATACATTCTGATGGAATAATAATAACTGACTTATAGTCAATCTATGTACTTTCTCAATACACAATGTGTATTGAGTTTTCTTCTAAAATAAAAATAATAATTAATTAGTTGTACCTCTGGCGAATGGAGTTTGAGTCCGGCCTCGAAGTCCTTTCCCTCTCTCCACCATTTTACTATCGGTCTGTCTATACTGACCTTTTGCAATTAAATAAAAAAAATAAAAAAAATACATTTATATATATTAAAATAAAATAATATATTTTGTTTGTATTGTTTGTTTGTTACGAGAATCAGTTGTAACTGTGAGAATAATAAAATTATTCACAACTGTGATTTTAAGTAATTGTGACTATTAAGAAAATGCGTTAGTAAATATGTGCATATACACAAGAAAATTAATACATATATTAATCATTTATTTACTTCTAAATACATGTTCTTGGCCTTCTTTAATTATAATAATAAAAATATATACATGTGTGTATTTAATTGTCTTAATTGTGACTATGTATGTGTTTATGTTTATACACAAAAGTAAATAAATACAACGTAGTAAGAATGTGTAGTTGTGTGTGTGTGTGTGTGTGTGTGTGTATACTTGTTTACATAAAACAAACAGTCTCAATTGTAAGATAAATTAATAGATTACACATTATTTATAATTATAGATGTCAAAATCTGAGCCATCAAGGTTGTACTGAAACGGCTTAAATAAAGAGAGAAAAGGAGAGATGAATTGTTGGGGATCATAAGGTCAGGACATCACCTGGTCTCTGTGCACCTTGCATTGAGGAGTTGCAGTGACTGAGTGATTTAAAGGGAGGAGGGAAGAGGAGGTGCAGGCAGGGTTCAAAATGTCTGACTGAAGGAATGGACAGCTGCAGTTAGAGCCCTGCTCGCTGTCCTGCCATTCCAACTATCCCTCCGTTAGCTCCCTGTAAAGGACACACTCGCTCCAAATATAGCACAATTAACGTCACTCTATAAACCTCGTCGGGTAGACCATTTCAAATAGGGCCTAAAGACAACCATGGCGACAGTGCAGCGTTTTTTTCCTGATGTGTTACAAAGGCATACTACACCTCTGCACTAATCTGCCATAAGCCAGAAATGGCAATTATGAGTGCTAGTGTTTACTCCTCTGAACGCAACGTTTGAGAGCTAGTGGGAGAACCAGGCAACACTGGGGATCAGGCCAGATCATTTCAGAAAGCCACTTTGTTTTCATACGACACTTCAAATTGAAGTAGGTTTATTTCTGCTTTGAAAACATCATTACATAAAACAAAAACACTTGTTTTGAATACATTTTAAAATGTAATTTATTCTTCTGATGGCAAAGCTGAATTTTCAGCAGCCACTACTCCAGACTTCAGTGTCACATGACACTGAAAGTGTTGCTTAACTGGTTGCAGTGTTTGTTCAAACAGACTCTGTGTGCAGCTGTTACTATTTGGAAAGAAGATCATGATATGAGGGCTATTGCTTTCGTTAAACAATGTCTAGGCATTGCAAATGAGCGAACGGGAGCAGGAAATGACTCGGAATTTCTAATTAACATAGAAACATATGGACAGCATATTGCATGTGAGTCCAGTAAAAAAAACCTTGCCTAAATAAATAAACAGAGAAATGCTAACACTTGAAATGTGAATGTCTGGCCAGTTTTAGCATGCAGGGTATGTACTGAAAATGTATCATATTAAATAATCACATGGCAGTTGTGGCCTCAAGTGTGTTAGTCATTAAATCTAGTGGCACTAATTATATTCTCATTAACAAATGATATCCTCCCTTGGATTAATCTGAACCATCAGAAGGACTACTATCAAAATGAGTCTATTTGAATGACACATCATGCCCACTGAATCCAATTTATCAACAAAACTGTACTATTATTTCAAATGCATATATACTACCATTCAAATGGGATCAGTAAATTTTTTTTTTTTAAGAAATTCAGCATTCAGTATGCATTTAATTACCAAACTTGACAGTTAAGACATTTTGTAATGTTATAAAATATTTCAAATAAATGCTGTTCTTTTAAACTTTTTATTCAGCACCAACTCAGGATATTAAGATGATTTTTGAAAGATTGTGTGACACTGAAGACTAGAGTAATGGGTGCTGAAAATTCAGCTTTGCCATCACAGGAATAAATTACTAGAGCCCGACCGATATATCGTTTTGCCGATATTATCGGCCGATACGAGCCTGTTGCCGATATTATCGGCCGATATGAGCCTGTCGCCGATATTTCGGTATCGGTGAATATGATGCCGACATGCCGCCGATATGAATTATTATTTTTTTTTTTTACAGAACATATAATGCAGATAAAATGCTTGAAATGGTGTAATTACTTGGTTTGTCCAGCAGAGTGCGCTCCATTGCTTGCTACTGGCGACCTGGATGAAATGCTTTAAAGCTATGTCTATGGAAAACCACTGAAACTTTGAACAGCCATATCTCCGTAACGGCGTGGGGAATCCACACCAAATTCGGGGACTCCCTTCAGCTTGAGGAACCCTCTCAAATGCATATTGAGTGTACATCTAGAGGCCCTCTTTTGAATGAGACCACCCCTGCAACATTAGCCTCTGGGATTCAGGAGTTGCAGGTGGTTAAATTCACAGTCCGGCGCCGACCGATCTACCGATCCCGGGGGCTACCGACGCTCGTAGGGTGGCGTTCGGGATGGCTCCTTAAGGTCTCCGCTGGCGCATTCGCAAGACAGTTACACCAGTCAACACTTTCACTTCAGTAAGGCGGTCTCTTATTCAGGCGCCAGCATTCAAGCGTTGTCTTATTCCACCGTAAGTGCCCTGCGAAGTGGACTCCACATGAAATAGCACCATGATTCCAGTTCCAAGGAAAAATACTCGTTACATTCAAAGGGAATTAAAGTGCGCAGCGCAAGATGTGAATTTATATTGTATTTATTTACAGTGATAGGGGAAAGTGAGGCACAAAGTAATACATTTTTGACTTACTCAGTTTGTGTAAATCCACATGGGGTTCAGAATATTTTTATCCACAGTAATTTTACACTTGACTAGTACAAATATGTCACTTTGTTTCATAATTACAGTGTATACGTTTTTCTTTTACCCTCAAAAAAAGGAAGTTAAATGTGATAACAAGCCCTGTGGGTGGAGTACATTGTAACATCTGAGGGGCACGTTGTAAATTGACCTAATGACAGCTTAAAACGTATCTGATCGAATGATAAAAATATACAAGGCATACTAAAATATTTTGTTAATATATATATATATATATATATTTTGTCAAATAAAATAATGGCATTTTTTATTAATTAAAAATAAACTGATTTTGGAGTTTGACAACAAATGCTTGGGATGGCCCATATAAATGAACAAAAATGCTTTACATGTCTTAAAATAATAATTTCTTAACATTAAAAATTGACTTTCAGTCTTTATTCACCTGTTTCTAGCTGTTTTTCATGAAAATGAAGGTAAATAGTGTAAATTACATCGCTAATGTCATAATAGCAGATTTGTATAATTTTAAATGAATATTAAAAATTAAGATTATTATTTTTTTAATACCAGAATTTAGATTTTACTATGGTAAAATAATTTTGTTTGTTAAAACAAATCCGTGAATGAATGTCCCGAAAAGAAAAACCTTCAATGGAATAAAGTTGAATGAAATTGAATTGAATTAAATTTGAATTACATTACATATCTCTGTCACATTATAAGTGTTTGATCACCACATTGGAGTGATCATTGCAAAAAATTTGTTTATGTATATATATATATATATTCTGTTTATGTATATACTGTATAAACTTTTGAATGGTACAGTACTATAATATACACAAAGAATATAGGCCGATATATCGGTATCAGCTTTTTTTTACTCCCTAATATCGGTATCAGTATCTGCCCCCCAAAAACCATATTGGTCGGGCACTATAAATTACATTTTAAAATATAGAAAAATAGAAAATTAAATTGTAACTAAATTTGACAATATTACTGTTTGACTGTATTTTTCATTATAAATGCAGAATTGATGAGCATAAAAGACTTCAAAAACATTAACAAAATCTTACCAACCCCAAACGTAACAGTAATGTAAGTGTTCTCTTTGTATTTTCAGTGCAGTTTGTCTTAAATAGGCACACTCTTACATTACAAATTCTTACAAAACCAGTTTTGCTTCATCACTGAACAAGCCGGAATGAGGTAGTGTTAAACAATATGGCATTAGATTTCACAAATAATGGAGTTTAGACAAAAGGGTAAATCAGGTCACTAAGAGAGTAAAAACAAATGGTAGGAAAAAAGTGAGTTCTAAGCAAATCAGAGCAACAGTTCTCCCGCAACAGCTTCGTTTATTTAAGATTTTATCTCCCTAGCAGCTCTAACTAAGATTTCACAAGTATCTGTAAGACATGATTCATTTGCACAGTTATATCCTGTCCAACATGACTGTCTCCTTTTGAAAGTGATTTCCAGTTATAGATCTGCTGAAGGTTATGTACCAAGCCCCTTGTGAGTTCGACCTTTCTCCCTTGACCTCCCTGTGCTCAGCTGGCAGGAGTTTAGAGTGTAGTTTGGGTGGGGTTTGCTTCTGAAAACTGAGAAGTGTTTCTGGAACCTTTTCCATGAGAGGTGAGCGGCACAATAGAGCTGTAACTTGACATGCCTACTTCTTATCTGAATCTGCTTACTGAGAGCAATGTGCCATATGCACAACACACTCAACAAGCCTAACATTCCTCATCCAGAGAACATTCTCGGTTTGATATGGACGACATTCTTTGGCTGCTGTCAGTATTTCCAAAGGGAACTGGAACAATCACAGAGGAAAAGACTACTAATACTTCTGCTTTGTAATTTTGAGCAATAAACTTCATTTGTTTTAAAAAGGACGGTCAATGTACACTGCATAAAATAAGTATTTTTGTCTTATTTTTTAAATTGTTAAAATCACGATACATTAAAAAGCAAAATTACCTAAAAAATATATAATGTTGTTTTCTGAAAAATAAATGTAAATAAAATGACATTAAGCCTCAAACAACAAATATTTTGCCAATGGGATAAGAAAAAAAAAATTGTTTTACCTTTGCATTTAATTTTTCTTACCCCACTTTCATATATTGTATAATTATAAACTCACTTAATTTTGGTCATTTGTTTAGAAAACCAGACTTAAGTACTGTTACTTCTCAAGTAAATGTATCTTGATTTAAAAAGTTTAAATATTAGTGTAAAACAAATAAAAAATACTGAGTAAGAAAGTAATTTTGTGGAGAGTAATATGCTCATTGTGCACAATTAATGATAAAAATTATTATAAACATAAATATATAGGAGTGGAGTGATCATTGTAAAAAATATATTCTGTTTATGTATATACTGTACAAACTTTTGAATGGTACTTTACTATAATATACACAAAGAATATAGGCCGATATATCGGTATCAGCCTTTTTTTACTCCCTAATATCGGTATCAGTATCTGCACTCCAAATATATTATTATAAAATAATATATTTTAAAAAAAATTCACACAGAACAGTTCAATTATTTATAAACATAAAAAACTGTTTCTAATCCGCTATAACATCAGCATTAGAATTATATGTGAATCTGCAAGTGCAAAGTTTAAAGGGTTAGATTTGAGGAAAACACATTCCTGTAGCTTAAAACATGAACAAACAAAATGGAAGTTCCTTCAGATAAAACTGTCTGACAAATGCATAAATGTAATGAATTTTTTTTTATATGTATCACGTAGAGATCTTATGATATTTACCAAATTCACAAAACTAAAAATAAATATAAATAATTAAATGTTATTTATAGATAAACATTTTAAATAGATACGTACAATATTCTATTTTTTTTTCTTGCTGCGCAAAATGTTTTTTTTTTTTTTCTTGCTTTTTGTCACTTTAGCAAAAACATGATTCTTTATATGAGACCTGTACTGGGCGGACACAAAAAAGTGTAACTAAATTATGCACATTGTAGGTAACCTGAGAAAACATTTTTACAGTGTTGTGTTATCAATAAATTCTATAAAAAATTATATATTTAAAAAAAAAATTCACACAGAACAGTTCAATTATTTATATAATATAATATAAACACAAACTGAAGCATTTAATCTGATAGAATCCAATCAACAAATAGAATTGAACTGAATAGAATTGAATATTGGTCGACAGATATGTTTTTTTTTATACAGCCGATGCTGATGCCGATATCTTGGAAAGCAGGGGGGCCGATAGCCGATGTAATTTTTTATTTACATTTTAATTTATATTTAAGAAATCTGAAATCATTTTACAATGGATAAAAAAATAATGTGTAAAATAAACATACTTATACTTCAGATGACAAAGTATTTTTCACAAATAAATATATATTTAATACAAATATAATTAAAAAGGAAGTGAACACTGGGAGGTTTGTGTGCATTGGGAATCATATTTTTCAAATAAAGCCAGGGTAACACATATTTTACATACAGCACACAGAGAAAATGACATGAATATGACAGTGGGCAAATGCATAAAGCGCAGCATAATTTGAAATGAGTTTAAAGTTCAAAGCATTCAAATAACACTCACCGACCGTAACACAGAGAACACGCGATCATGCTGCATAAAAATCCACACTTCACAAGATCTCACAGCTGGATTTGATTAGTTTGCAAGGTTTGTGATATTAAATGTTCATTAGTCATTCAAAGATTTGATTAAATGACATAAATCCATATATTTGCTTAATGGTGACAGCAAACGATAAGTATTATAATGTTTGCCTTTGTATTAATAATAATATAAAAACTATTGTTATAATACCTATTAATTCCTTTGTTAAATCGTTCTATTTGATCAACTGTTGACGACAGCGAACCACAAGAGGGAGAGTGTGAGCACTGTATGACAGGCTCTGCTTTTCTCAGTGCCGTCAAATAAAAATTCCTGCCTCAAACACATCGGCCAAGCAGACAAACTTATCGGCATTGGTGATATATCGGTCGAATAATAGAATTGAATAGAATTCAGTTTTCACATGACGTCACACCCTTACAGGAGCACCCACATGGAGGGCAAAACAAGGCTTTCACGCTCAAGCAGATCCGTTCCCTCAAAAGAAAAGTTTTTTTCCGCTTGCAAATTCCACCATGTAAATAGCGAATCTGTCATGGCGAGTCTCGGTGCTGCCAGGAGTTGTAGGTGGGAGGGGGTGAATGAACAGCGCTCTCTTCCACCCTTAATACCCATGGCTGAAGTGCCATTGAGCAAGGCACTGAACCCCCAGTTGCTCAACGGGAGCTGGATCTATATCTGCCCACTGCTCCTGGTGTGTGTGCACTGTGTGTTCACTTCTCACTGCTGTGAGTGTGCACTTGGATGTGTTAAATGCAGAGCACCAATTCCGAGTATGGGCTACCATAGTTGGCAAATGTTGCGACTTTCCCTTTTCACAAATAATTTCATTATTGAAAAATGAAAGTGAAAATGATGCTGACATGCAGAGGTCAAACAATAATGACAGAGGTCAGAAAACCTAAAGGTACAGCAGCAAAACAGCCTGATAAACAAAGGGTGAGAGAGAGCCTGGAAAAAACCTAAATCAACTTTATTAGCCAGGGGAAAATCATTCATGTCTTTCTGTCCTGTACCTTCAGCAAAGCTCCACTGAGCTAGGTTTTTGTGGAGAGAAGGTATTTGTTGCCTGGAATGTAAATGAGGTGTGTGGTTATAATCTGGTGGCTTTTATCATGGGTATTTAAGTCTTATTTTCAGGGTGTGTGTGTGTGTGTGTGTGTGTGTGTGTGTGTGTGTGTGTGGGCAAGGTAAACTTTCTTCTATAACTTACCTGGCTGATGGAAGTTTGGAGATAGTTCATGAGCCACAGCTCTGGCTAAGTCTGATTCCTGACATGCTGCAAGTGCGGCCTGGTCTGCTGCTTCACTCTTAGTCCTTGCGTGGGACGTCCTGTACACACACGACAGGGAAAGTGATATCAAACATGATCATTTAAATAAATTTAAAGAAGTGTTATGCTGTGAAAGCGCTTGTGCTATGTATATTTTAAATTCTGAAATATAAATAGATATAAATGTAAATACATTCTAATTAAGGTCATGAAATTCTTTGTTAAATGCTTTACTGAATGCTTGTGCTTGAGTTATTGAAACGATGATGCATTAACGTATGTATTGATGTGGCCTGCCTTTAGCTGTGTATATGGAGGAGGAGGAGGAGGAGGAGGAGGGGAGAGGGGATCTGTATGTATGTGCACATGTGTGCTCGATGCATGTGTGTATATGGAGGGTGGAGGAGATGCCTAAATCGTACTATAGGGTGTGCTGATCCCCTGTTTTTGTCAAATCCAAATCCTGCTTTTACAAATGGATGGGGACAGAGCATTTAATCCGGTCAGGGGGCACATCCCTCTTACTCAGCAGAAAACATGCATGGCGAGAAAACTAAGACCCGTATTCAAATAAAAATATATTGCTCTTTTGGAAAAATGTATTATACATATTATGTACAGATGTAGTGTCACTTCCCAGTCCTACTGCTGTTAAGAAAACATAAGCTTGCAAGATGGGGCTTTCAGAATCTAATTTCTGAAAGAATGTAAGATCTGCCTTTTAATATTATATATAGATAAATATTATATTTACATAAATAGTATAATATTTATCTGTACTTTATTTTCATTTTAATTGAAGTATTTTATCAAATCTTTGTTACAAAAACCAACATTGCTTTTATTTAAATATTTTTTAACATACAAATAATATAAAGGGGGGGGGGGGGGGGGGGTCCCACTTCTAGACTATGTATCCCTGCCTCTGCTTCATTATTTTTTATCACTGCTGGAAAACAAAACTAATTTAAAATACTAAAATATTATTACATTAAACTAGTAAAATATAATTTGCTCACAATATTTACACAATATGGTATTTATAAAATTCCATACATATACCATATTTTATTATTTTTATAATATATATTTAGATTTCATATTTTTAAATTTCAATAAAAATTAACTTGATATTAAAATAATATATTATATAATATAATATAATATATGAATCCATAAAATAAATCATATTTTCTATCTGTATACTGTATGCTTTGGACATTATTGCTGTGCACAGCATGTGACGTTGATATTTGAAATTCTGGTGAAAACACGTAAGATTACTAAGGTCTTTTTCTCAAGAGCAAAAGCAAAAGTCTCCAAATGTCTCAAGGAGAAATAATCATGAACACAGGGAATTATCATGAAATTTTACTTTTTATGTGCTAGTTTACATCACAAAAAAAGAAGAGGAAGGTTTATGGTGTGTTGGGAATGGATCATGATAAGCTTGGCCTCTGGGTGACTTTAATGAAGCCTGCATCATACTGAAACACAAGCTTGTGGACAGGAATCAAGAGGTGACCTGCTTCTCAAATCCCTTCAAAACCCCTGACGCGCTGCAACACACACTGTTTACATCTTCTCACAGAACAGCCAGATTGAGTCTGTATGCATTAGGCGTCAGGGATTTTTCCTGTCAGTTAAGTGTTATTACTATAACCATTATGCAACCTAGCATAAAAAGCACAAGATAAACACTCAGATTAGTCCAACTTGGTGCTTCAGCTACCTCCAAATACGAGTCAAATCAAGATGCACCAGAAGAATGTGATGTCTGAAAGGAATCTTAAAGTGCTTTGCATAGAAATTAAAGCTTTTAGTTCACTATAAAGTATCAATCAGTTCCTTCCTGTGACTATGACGGATCGAGATGTTTACGGCTCCATTAAACCCTTCTTAGACAAAGTGGACATCTGTTTTAATCATTAACCATATTTAAATGCAAGAGGCCAGATGCTTTGGGAAAGTCTGGCTGCCAGTTTAAAAATAGCCCATCATTAAGGGACAAAGAAGTACTTTCTGCCCAGCTTCGGATTCTGACACATACGGGCCTCAATTTCTGATAGTCACATAATCACGATCATTGTAGAATCCTCATGCAAAAGCGTGCAAAGGAAGTGATGAAGTGTGAGGAAGTTCTAGACGCATCTATTTGGGGTACAAGACAGACTGTGGGGTTGTGAAGGCCAGTCAGTGAGTCCCTGGTATAACCTTACAGCCCACTATGACTCAATAAACAGAGCCATTAAACCTTTTTTTTTTTACTCTTAAGAATAACATTTTAACGGTGCCTGAAATACTGTATATTTACAAAAGTATGGACTCAAGTTTTTTAATTTTAAAAGGAATTAATAATATCATTCAGCAAGAATGTTTTAAATTGATCAAAAGTGACAATAAAGATATTTATAAGGTAGCAAGTACTCTGTACTCTGTGTGTGCACTTGGATGGGATGAATGCAGAGCACAAATTCCAAGTTTTGGACACCATATTTGGCCATGTCATGTCACTTTCATTTTAAAATGTATTTAAATAGAAGACAGTTAATTGAAATTGTGATGATATATCATGATATTATTGTTTTTGCTGTAGTTTTTATCTCAATCACAGTTAAATATTTCACAGTATTACTGTATTTTTTAGGGATGCACGATCATGATTTTTCATGGCCGATTCCGATACCGATTTTCTTACACAAGCAAATTGGCCGATTCCGATTTCCGTTTTTTTTTTTTTTTTAAGCAACAAATAAGAAAGAAGGAAAGTATGCATAAACAATGATGTTTATTTGGTATTTAATAGGCCAAAATGGCTTTTGGCTATTGAAAACAATAACCTAACAATAAAGTAGCCTAGATTTAATACAAACATAGATGGTACAGACATCAGCATTTAGCTTTTGTTTTTGAATTGGGTTGAAACTACATAGAACTGGCCTTAAATGAAAAGATTAACTGTAACCATGTGAAATTAAAGGCAATAACTGTATAGTTCTACAATCCAAACAACATACATTCAATAAGATGTTTCTTAATCAGCATGCAGTATTTGTTTTAGTTTTTAAATTTGGTTTTAAATAAAAAAAAAGTTTTACTAGTGAGAATAAAAAAGAGGGCTATGTTATATAAACAAATTATTACAAAATGTTAAAATCAAATAATGTTGGTGCGAATAAAACAAAGATGAAAAGTGTTTAATTCATCCAATTATAAAATAAATTAAAATAGGGTAATGATTCACATCTATATTTTTGTACTTGAGCCAATGTAAAATAAATAACTTATTGTCTCAAGTAAAAAGAATATAGATGTGAATCATTACCCTAAAAATGTTTTAATTGGATGAACAAAACACTTTTTTCAGTGTGCTACAGCAGGTGATTTTAAATCAAATTAAGTCGATGTATTTTTAAGGTAAAATTAAATTAATCATCCTATACAGAACTGATGTTTACTTCTGGCTTTTCAAACGTGTATGCAAGTTTTACTTAAAAAAAATAAAATAAAATAATAATTCAGTTTTGGCGCAGTTTAGTCCGTTTCGTTTCTCATCCAACACGCGAGAAGTTGAGCTGAACATCGCTTCACTCTCTCCCCTTGTGGAGGGACAGGTATAGTATGCTCGAGCAGGAAAGGGACTCTTATTTGTGCGCCAGTACAACAACGGCTGATCACTTCCTGCCAGTGTTGCCAGACGTACGATAATTATCGTATTTGTACGATAATTTTTACCTCTGTACGATGTACGATCAATAATGAAAAAAATCCCGTAATGTACGATAATTTTAGAATTTTGTGAAAATTGTAATGATAGTAGTTGCAGTCATAGGGCTTCTTTACTCATACAAGAAATTGGCTCATTACAGACACTATAAATGCGTTCATGTGCACCTGAGGGTGTGTTAAGAATGTAGGAGAGTGCCCTGCTTTAAAGCCAATGAGAACTAGTTGCGGTCCATGAACATCAACATCTGGCAACACGCAGGATTCCGATGACAGCGGCTCAGATGTGGAGTTAACTGCACCACGCAGCAACAGCTAAATTCTTTCTTCACTGGACGCGACAAAGCAAGGGTTAAAAATCATTTTAATATGTTTTAATATGCGCCGCGACGCAGACAGTCACTGCAAATAATGGTATGTATTTTTTCTCACTGCTTCTGTCCAACAATACGCCTTGTTATCTATTCTGGTAATTTGCAGGTCATGTCAAAATGTTCTTGGTTTAGAATAGATAAATAACACTTTTGACTCGTGTACGATAATTTTCTTCCAAATACGATAATTTTGAACTTCTGGTACGATACTTGGACATTTCCAATCTGGCAACACTGCTTCCTGCTATCTGTGCCTCGGACGTGTATCTCTGCATTTCCAGAGCTGATGGGCTGTCCGTGTCCTGCGCACATATTTCGAAATACTTCCACACAAATGGCATAGCGAATGATTACAATGTAGTCTGTGCACGCGGGTGCACTTCCGGAAAAATCAGCCGAAAAAAAGACCAAAAACCGGCCGACTGCCGATCGCATATTTTAAGCAAAAACCGGCCGGTTCCGATTTATGACCGTCAACCGGTGCATCCCTAGTATTTTTACTGTATTTTGTTTGTTTCAAAATAAATAAATGAATCAAATAAATGCAGCATCAATGACCAAACTTAACGTTTGAATGTAGTTTATAATGGAGTACAAAAGTCTCACACTGCTAGTAAAACTGCTTCTATTTCACATTTATTGAAGAATTTAATAAAATTTTCCACATCAGCATAAATTAACTGAATTATTTTGGGTATTTGGTGTACATTTAAGAATCTTAATGCTTCTTTGTTTTACATTTTATAAAAAACTAAAACTTAGGTTTATCATTTTTATATTACTTTTATCAGTTTTTTTATATTACCATTTATATCATATTAATTGTATTATTTGCTCATTTAAATCCCAGATTTTCTGTGTTGTCTCAAAGGTTTATAATGTATATACAACAACATATGAAGCATTATAAAATATGAATGAGAGACTAACAACTAAAAATCTATCTCTATATCTACTCCACCTCATCAAAATGCATTAGTTTCTGTGTGTACCTAGTTCAAGACCTCTGGGTATTTAAAACCCTGGTATGCATCTCTGCACCCCTCTAATTTTGATGGTGCACTTGAATTTCACCCCCTCTCTGTGACCTCCTTTCAGGCCAGGGCCGAGACAAATGAGCGTCTACATGCCTGTGGGATCGGCTGGTCCCCCTTCAGGCCATTGGCCTACATCGAGAATATATCTGGGATCAGTTTTGCAAGTTTTCATATAATTCTTAAGATTAGGATTCTGGTAGCACAGGCTGCCTCCAGATCACAGCAAAAGGTCCATTTGAACCCGGAGCTATTTGTGGAATATGTGCCCGCCTCTCTCTCCCTCTCTCTCTTAGTGACCTTCTCCTTCCCACATTTCCTCAGTTATACAGGAGATATTTGCATTTTATAAAACAAGCCAAAATCTGCCCTCTAAGATGTTTACGTAGTACAGAGACATAAATCAAACTCTGGGTCTCAGAGATGAATCATAACAAAAACTTGAGTATTGTGCATTTGAATAGCTAATAAAGAGAAGGTTTTGGTTACATCACTTTGAATAACAAATGCTTTAGTCTATGTAAAGGGCTGATGGAGCATTGGATAAACAGTACATAAAAGGGATAGTTCACAAATATAAAAATCATTGAAATACTTATTCATCCTCTTCAAGTCACTTCAAATAATCAGTCCGTTTAAAGGTATCGTTTAGCATGCTTTAAATTGTATACAATTATAACAATGCTTTTACATGCATGCAATGTCTAATGCCGGACTGCCAGCAGGTGGGAATGTGGAATTACGCTGACATAATTAATGGCTTGCTAAAATAAACAACAAAGCATAATCATTTATCCAAGCTGTGTTGATCTGCAAATGAGTTGAGGAACAAAATGGTATGTTGAACATAAGCCCAGCAACGTACATAAAACAATGATGACAAAAATACAGCCAGCCATTGTAATCATGAAGATGATAATGCTGTGGTATTCAGTTATCTTACTGATTCTAGGTCAAATAACAAAATGTGAGGATATTCAAGCTAGAAAAAGATCTAAAGCAGCACAAAAACAGACCCTAATATTTCTCTAGTATAAAATGAGAGAAGACTTTAGGGATGTGATGAAGGCATTGGCATCGAGCAATACAAACACGAAGCTGTGCTTTATACTTGAAAAAAGCAGATAGTTGGCACAACCAAAGAAGAGACACACTCTTGACATCACTGCATTGATCCACTCGAAGGTTTTTTAATATAGATCATCTTTCAACATTTGCAAAGAAATCTACACTAGGTTTACAATAATAATTTATGCAGAGAAACGTTCTTGGTGTAGGCATACTTTAGTGAGCAAAAAAAACAAAAAAAAAAACAAGTGTGATTCACATATTCTATCTCATCCAAATTGTCACTCAAATTCTGATACAGGGGCGGAATAAATTTGCACATTTCAGAATTTCTGACACAGCTGAAATAAGAAAAGACACCTGGTTTTCAGTTGCAGGCAAGTTCATACTCAGGATACTGAGCTGTTTAATGCGTAGATATACCAAAAAGTCTAAAGAGGCAACATCTGTTCAGCAATGTTCCCTCTAATTTCGGCCACTTCAGCAAAAAACAAAAAAAACAAAAAACTAATCATTATACCAGACCTGTACTGCACACACAAAAAATGTGTTACTTTTAACTATAATGTACTATTTATATTTGATTTGACCCTTGATGTAAATAAATAATGCACATTTTAGCTTACCTGAGAAAACTTTTTAAGGTGCTTTTAGCAATAAATTCTATTTAAAAAATAAAAAACAATCATTTAAAAAATCAGAACAGTTCAATTCTTTGAAATAAAATAATATAAAAACAAAAAATTAAGCAGATATTAATTAATTGAAATTTTGCCCATTTTGAGGTCAATTATTTATTAGGTATATAATATAACATAGAAAAAAACTGAAGCATTTAAACTGATAGAAAGATTATAATAGAATATAATAGAATAGGAAACCAACTGAAGCATTTAAACTGAGATCTGTATGCTAAATATTTTCAACAAAAAAAGGAAAATTTTTATATAGTTATCGAAGTAAAGTTTAGAGTAGAGTTTGCACACTACTACACTTGTGTGACTGTAAATGTCTTGCAACCGTTCTGCGCCAATCATCCACTATTTCCACCACTTAATCAAACCATTCTTCTTTCAAACATGATGACGTTTTATTTCACATCATTGCATTTGCTCTCGTGTTAAGCTATTTGATCTGCAGCCATTAAAGTATTCGATTTCTAATAACGTTTCATTTGACGCACATCATTCTCTTTCTATGACACCAGATCTATATCAGTTTGCCCGAGCATTGCAATTATTTCGCATTTACTAGAATTCAATCAAATGGCTTTCCCAACTTGGTTTTTTGTGTCTGTCCTGTGCGCGGCATTCTTCTTCTGAGTTGCGATGTAAGAAGTGCGCAGCTTAGAGGGAACACTGCACTTCAGCATCCATTACTAAAACATAGACAGATGCTTGGCAGTGAGAATAGTCAAAATCAGCTTTGATTAAATAGAAAATACCCAGTGCATGGGCATTTCTGCCTGGATTAGATTTTTAATCTCTTTTTGACATACTTAGAGTGGCAGTCATTGACAATTTCAAGTATTCCAGATATCACCTGCTCACAATCATCATGGATACTTGTGCTTGTCTGAGTATTAATGTGACATCAAAGCCCAAAAAAGCCACATAAGACGAATATTACTTGAGATTTTACTCGAAGCAAACCTCAACTGATATTCTACGTGTTAATATGAGAAAGTGGGAGTAGCTTATTGTTTTTTTGACATCTGTAGAATCTTTAGAACATGTAGTTTTCTTTGAAAATAATGCCCAGAACAAAATATTCACATATTCACAAAATCAAAGAAGCTACACTGTAAAAATGATTGCTTTCGTGCGTATAGGCTGCTGTCCTGAGTGGTCTAGAGGCATTTCAGCACATCACTTCACAAATACATCCACTAAAGTGAGCATTATTTGATCTCCTTAAAAAGCCCTTAAAGTCACTTGATGAATAGTTAATAGTCTTTAGCTTCGTCATAACCATAATGCATGAGCTATGTTTGAAAAAGCATAACACCAGTCTGTGCTTTTGCTACATCTGCAGTAGATGGTATGTATATAATTTGCACAGTACACACATTTCCTTTATGGACAGAATAACGCAGAAGAGCTTTTATATTATGCCAAAAAAGAGCTGACTGGGTGGAATAGTGTATTGTATAATGCAATGTGCTTGACTTGATCTTCCATTTACATGTGATGAACCGGAAGTAATGTCAACGGCAAAATGAATATCTTTTCTTCATCTTGATTCACTTACTCAGGCTGCCACATGTTAAAGGGATACTCCACCCCAAAATAAACATTTTGTCATTAATCACTTACCCCCATGTCGTTCCAAACCCGTAAAAGCTTTGTTCGTCTTCGGAACTTTTCATATTTTTCTGGACTTTGACGGTGTAACTTACTTGGCAGTCTATGGGACAATCTCAAGCCTCCAGGTTTTCATCCAAAATATCTTAAATTGTGTTCTGAATATGAACAAAGCTTTTATTGCTTTGGAACAACATGGGGATAAGTGATTAATGACAACATTTTCATTTTGAGGTGGAGTATCCCTTTAAGATATTTGCATCAAAACATTAATCACTTATTCATTGTGCAGTTTATATTGTGCAGCAAGTATTCTATTTTGAATATGATTTTCCATTTTCTGCTCATTACTTACATTACTTGTGACTGTTAAAAAGTTCCTTCTATTTAGTATAAATGTAATCTGGTCATACTACATTTGTCATTGTTATGTAACCAAAAGCATCAGTTGAGTTGCTTCACCGCTATTCACAAATTCTCTACTATGGCTTCAAGGTATAGTAAAATGTACATGGAGTGCTTTTTAAAAAGTTTTTTTTACTGGTCTTGAAAAAGACAGTTGCTAAATGGCTCAATGAGACTACAGAGATCGTCAGGGACATTAAACTTCATCATGCCGAAAGGAAAACTTTCAGGGATTTTTTATTTATTTTATTTTTAAATAAAGACTCAAAGAGTTTTCTGAGGCTCAATGGTCATGCTGATGAAGTCATGTGACCATGATGTCATTTGTTTATAGCCTACATTTATCTTTTAACTTCCAGCGACTGTATTTGTTCATTTGTGAAGATTATCCTGATGAACAAAATGTATAAGAATCATAAACCTTTATTTGTCAAAGAATTTATTTTTTTGCAATAATCCAAAAACCAAAGTCCCATTGGGTTTCTGTTAAGGGAGGCAGGGTGATGCTAATTTCTGGTTTTGCTTAAAATATATATATGCCATCACTGCAGCGCTCCACTGGAATTTTTTAAATTTATTTTAATTTCATGGAATCTTTAAGGTTGAGAACGTATCAGTGAATATCAAAGAAGTCCACGTGTTCATCCGTTAGCGAACCCTATTTATATCTGCCATGTTTTAGCAAGATCTTGAAACCTCTGCATCCGTTCAGTGAGATCTGCATCCCGTTTTTTATCTTGTGATCATTACACAATGGTCACACAGCCATCTAATTTTCGCTCTTTATTAAATTAATGAGATAAATAAATATACAGGAAGTAGAAGCAAACCATCTGCCTCCCTCACAGTAACACTTCTACTGCAGAAAAAAGCAGTGCATGGCTGACAGGATGACTGGATGCAATCGCCATGGCAACCCTACAGCACTCAGGCAGGTACTTCTACACATCATCTGGCCCTGTGTTAACAAATAGCAAGAGCTTTACAAACCAAGCGGAATAAGGACTTACGGAATACGGCTATGGCACGCATACAGGATCAAATACTGGAGAATACAAACATGCTTCTTCCAGCAGGGTGGGATGTATTACACATCGTAAATTCAAGCGAAAGCTTTGGGAGCTTAAACACACACAATCATGAAAAACCACAATCACTTGACGTCTCTTGTACAGCATTCGCGGCACCCTGTTAGAGGAAAGGTCACATCACCTGGCAACAGACTGCATTGAGCTCCAGCTGCAATTTTAATTAGGGCAAAACTGTTTTCTGCCCTCTGCTTCCTCTCCTTCCATTCACGAGCGTGCAGTCGAAAGAAGCAGGTGAAGTGGGCACGTCTCCCACTTCACTGTTTTTATTCACATGCAAACAAATCCATTTGGCCAAAACGGACAACTCCAACAGCAGCCCAAAGTACTGATTTTCAGTTCTGCCATCACAGGAATAAATTACATTGTAAACTATATACATACTTTTTTTTATCATTTTTTTTTTTTTAAAGAAGAGGAAAAAACCCCCCCGCTCATTTTGAGGACATTTAAATATTTCTACCGCCTTGCAAGGAGTAAGATACTGATTGTTTTGCAGTATGGCACTATAACAATTCTTATATCCATACTGGATCATATAGAGTTCCATAAGCTCTCTGATGAGAGCGAAAGATTTAAAATCTTCTGAATTAAATATAAGCTTAGGAAATGGTGGTGGCACTGAGCAAAGGCCTGAGATATAGCACTGGGAATTAAAGAGAGATACATTGTGATTAGTAAACAGCCAGATATTGTGAGGCTCATGGATACTAACAAAAACAAAGGTCTTTGACATGGGGTTGTCCAGTCCCTAATATTTACTGTAAACAGAAATCTTTCAGTTATTAATACCATGTGATGGTTCGAAAGGGTAGGGTTAGGCCGCATGACAATTTTTTTACATGACAGTGATGAACTCATCTTGGCTTTAAACACAATTGCTAATATCAATCACTACAGCTGTGGATCATTAGATATTAACATAAATTATGCAAGTGCTTTAATAATCACATTTCACTTCCATTTTTAAAAATGTGCCTAAATTAAATTAGAACTGTCATTCTACTTTTCCTGTAATGGACTTTGCGACTGTACAAACTAATTATGGCAGCATTTTGAGTGAAACTGAGATGGGATTGCGCATGCTTTCCATTTTCACCACAGCTTTAATTTATGTGTCCTCATTCCAGAACACATTGATTAAAAATACGATGGCTGCGTCTATCATTCTTTTTATGTGTTGCTCATATTAAGCTCTAGTCAGAAGACTTGTCTGGAGTTCAGCATCAGCATCAGCATATTTAATTTTAGTGATTGCGCTGTGCTGGAGGGTACGGTGGCTCTCACGTGGGCCTGCGTTGAGCTGGATGTGGAAAGGCTCTTCACTCATATCCTGTCAACATGAAGTAATCCCTTCACAGCATTTTGAGAGGGATTGGGTAGCTCAGGTAATGAACGGCTTCTTGAACCAATCAGTGTTTGTTCTTTCCGGTAAGTGGATTTTTCACACACAGTAAAACTGCTTTCAGAGATGGTTATGTGCCTTCTCCAAAAGCACATCCTAACATTAAAGTCCACATTATATTATATATAATTGTTGGAACATTGGCTCATGCAAACTTTGAGTCTTGTTTATTTCTTAGACTTGTTTGGAAAGATTGACCAACATATATATTTATATATTAGGGATGCACCGAATGGATTTTTTGGGGGTGCGATACCAATACCGATTCTAACAATCACTTATTGGCCCATTCCGATACCGATATTTGTCACTTCCTCTCTTATTCAAAATTTTGGCATCAAAACAGATAGTATTTTGATCATGTTTTAAACAGGGCTTGAAAACGAAAAAAAAAATTCAATCGGTTCACTCTGAGCAGAATCGATATTTTAATGTTTCTGTTCTGCGTTCCTCTGATATTATTACCGTTCCGAAACCGGTTCAGGTGGAAGAAAAACCCGTTAATAATGTTATTTAAAAAATATATATATTATTTGCCTATAATTTGCCTAATGATAATAATAATAATAATAATAATAATACAATAATAATAAAGTATAGTGTTTTCTTTACTCAAAAAGAAAAAAAATAGAAATCTCTCTCTATATATATATATATATATATATATATATATATATATATAAACAAACATACTTTTTTTAGAGAGAAAAAAAGATTATTTCATTCAGAAATAGACACACACATACACACACATATATATATATACATACGCGTAGCGTATATTAACCATGCAGGAAACATTGATAATTGATAATTTACTGAAAATAAATAAATGACTTTTTAAACCGTTTAACTCAGAGGTGCCCAATGCTGCTCCTGGCGATCGACTGTCCTGCAAAGTTTAGCTCTAATCCTAATCAAACACACCTGAAGCAACTAATTAAGGTCTTCAAGCTCACTTAAAAATTAAAGGCAGGTGTGTTTGATTAGGGTTGGAGCCAAACTTTGCAGGACAGTCGATCGCCAGGAGCAGGGTTGGGCACCCCTGGTTTAACTGATTATTAATCGGTCAAAATTAGCTGATACAGTTTGCTGCATTCATGCACTCAGAAACCGGTGACTGTGAACGAATCAGCAGAGCTTGTACAAGCTTTTGTCATCGTTAAATCTTTCTCAGACGTTTCGAAATGTCAAAATTGGGTTGCGCATCTATCTGTGCATGATGATGTCCAATGCCCCCGGCGAACGGAGCTTCTCAAAGTTGGGAATAATCAGAAGAGAGCCGCGGTCCTCAGTTGGGCAGGAAAGGCTAAGCACGTGAAGCTTGAGTGTCTAATGCACATGCACCAACGCAGAGAAAAAAATAGGCCTTTTTTGCGCTGCGTCATCAGGCCTAATTTGGTCTTAATCCGGCCCTGAAGGCGGTGCATTGCCATTGCGACTTACCTATGATGAGTTCACAGCTGAACGGACATTTCACTCGTTGGCTTCAGCACATTTGCATATGCCGTACTGCTGGAATTCGTTATTGGTTGACAGCAAATTTTAAATATTAAATGGAATGATAAAATAATGTTATTAACTGGTTAATGGCCATTTCAATTTTTCGATTCTGTTCGGAACTATAAAATTTGATTTCGTTTCTGTTTCTGTTCCTGTCAAAATTTTGTTCGTTTCCGGTTTTCATTCCTTGAACCGGTTCCGAGCCCTGGCTTTAAATCAGCAAAGTTAAAAAACCCTGCATTAATTTATACTAGTAGTTTTATTGCTGCATCTTCAAATAATTTCTAATGAACATGGATTGGATCCATTTAACATTCAGCAGGCCTACATGAATACAACAGAATAAAGATAAATATTAAATAAACACTGCTTTTTAGGTAGGTTTAACAGTTTTCAGGTACAGAATGAAGTAAACTAATGTAAAATAACACTTCACTGTATAAATTAAATGCATATTAGCGTATTTTTCAGACTATAAGTCGCACCTGAGTATAAGTCGCATCAGTCCAAAAATACGTCATGATGAGGAAAAAAACATATATAAGTTGCACTGGACTTTAAGTCGCATTTATTTAGAACCAAGTACCAAGAGAAAACATTACCGTCTCCAGCCGCGAGAGGGCGTTCTATGTCTTCAGTAGAGCTGAAACATCGAATCGATTTAATCGATAAAAATCGATTATTAAAATAGTTGTCAACTAATTTAGTCATCGATTCGTTGCTAAATAACTTTTATTTGCCGTAAGCGGCTCATTTCGTGCATATTTCAAATCTGCGGTGACCAAAGTGTGGCAGTAATGAGCCACCGGAGGTTTTACTCAGCCAGTACAGCAGGAGAAGTAGCGAATAGCCAATAGCTGGCCTCGTTTTATGTCACGTGCTTCCCGAACAGCGTCTCTGCAGCATTTAGCGGGATGTGGGAGACTGGGAGTACTTTACTTTGAGCCTTCAAAAAAGAAGAGTAACCTGTAAACTCTGCACTACTGAACTGTTTAAGGGGACGTTCATATATCGCGTCTTTTGCGCGCTCAAGTTCGTTATTTCCAACACCGCACCGCATCCAGTTAAAAACATCTCAACTTTTCAGAATGCTGCAAGCCAGAGATGGGACCAAGTCACACATGTGCAAGTCTCAAGTAAGTCTCAAGTCTTAACCTTCAAGTCTCAAGTAAGTCCCAAGTATTTTTTTCTTGGGCAAGTCAAGTCAAGTCAAGTCACAAGTTATGTCAAGTCAAGTCAAGTCAAGTCCTGTAGTAAGTCAAGTCAAGTCCAAGTCAAGTCACCTTATTATTGTAATTTTACCTGCAAAATCTGATCTTAATAAAGTTAAAAGACAAGATATAAGTAACTGTCAGTAAATTAAAATAATTTGGATTTGCATTGTAAATACTCATGTTCAGTAAACATGGAATCAAACAAAATTGTAACTTCATAAAATTATTTATTTTTCACTTCTGCCAACAGTGTTTGAAATGTTTTACATTTTCAACATTGAATCCATAAAACAAATAACAGCTAAACATCCAACAGACTCCTCTCTCTCTTTCTCTCTGTAACACGACTGACATGACATACAGCCAAGTATGGTGACCCATACTCAGAATTTGTGCTCTGCATTTAACCCATCCAAAGTGCACACACACAGAGCAGTGAACACACACACACACACTGTGAGCACACACCCGGAGCAGTGGGCAGCCATTTATGCTGTGGCGCCCGGGGAGCAGTTGGGGGTTCGATGCCTTGCTCAAGGGCTCCTCAGTCGTGGTATTGAGGGAGAGAGCACTGTACATGCACTCCCCCCACCCACAATTCCTGCCAGCCCGAGACTCGAACTCACAACCCTTCGATTGCAAGTCTGACTCTCTAACCATTAGGCCACAACTTCCCCTCAAACACAGTTTACATACAACATTAAACTTTCTTACATTTCTCCTCTCTCTCTCTCTCTCTCTCTCTCTCAAGTTCAAGTTGCTTTATTGGCATGACATTTGAGTTACAGTATTGCCAAAGCATTTAGATCCAGAATAAAATATAAAATATGATTACAATAAAATACAATTCAATCAAAATAGCATCAGCAGATAATATTTCTAATATTAATAATAGTAATTATATACAATTAAGAATATAAAATAAAACAGTTGAATACAATAAATTATCCCTTTCGTATGGTGTGTATGGTGTATAAATATTTAGCAGCTATTGTGACTGCCGTCTCATTCTCTCCAAGTATATAGAGTAGTTTCTCTGAGTCATTTAGAGACAAGAATGAACGATTCAAAGCTTCAAACTGTGGGAAGAATGTTTCTCTTGTAGTGCTGTATTTGGGACAGACAAGAAGGAAGTGTTTCTCATCCTCTGTTTGATTCAGCTCACAGTGTTTGCACAGTCTCGCTTCTCTCGGTAGCCAGGATCTTTTATGTCTACCAATCTCTATTTCCAAATCATGATCACTGAGTCGATATTTTGAAAGGATTTGTCTTTCTTTTAATGGCTTTAGTGACAAGTAATTTGCCAGTTTTGTGGTTCTGTTTGGGGCCGAATAACACTGGAGTTTGGTTTGGAGCTCAAATTCATTTTTTCATTTTTCATCTTAATTATACTTCAGATTTTTGTCAATTAGTTTCTGAATGTTGGGGTTGTGATTGGAGTCAGACTCAGTTTGGGTTTCCTTCATCAGGTAAAGCACGAGTGTGTTTCTCTCTCTCTCTCTCACACACACACACACACACACACACACACACACACACACACACACACACACACACACACACACACACACACACATCTCTCTCTCAGAGTATATCCGTAAGTCATTACCTCTATTACAAGGTATTGCACTTGCAAAACATAAGATTCGAGAGTCTTGTCTGCAAGCCGAGCACGATGTGGCCTATCCCACCATTTATGCGCCACCGGTATGCGCGCTCATAATGGAAGCAACGCGGTCGCGATGCACACGCGGTGCGACACGCTCGTGTTTTCCAATCGCGTCCGCATCGCATCGGGTTAAAAACATCTCAACTTTTCAGAGAGCCGCAAGGGCACCGCTGGTCATGTGACAAGAACCAATCAAGCAGCTTCATCCTTTCCCGTAACAACGTTGAAAGCTCAGCCAAGATGAAGGAACAGTTGATCATAGCTGTATATGGATTGCCATTTTTAAATAAATTTAGTAGCAGAGCTACTGCAAGCGATTTTTAGTGCTGCAAATCCATTTATCCTTTGCTCTTCATGGAGAGAGCGCGTCATGGTTGCTTAGCAACGGCAGACGCCTCAGGGGCGCAACTGCTCGAGCGCTTTGGAAACAAGGAGAAAGCGGCGCGCCTAGCGATTTCCACGCGTTTTTAGGCGCGAATTATTGACGACAAAAGCGATGACCCTCGGTACCCCTCAAGCTGAGATGTTGATGTGATGTGTTATCTGATCTAAGTGGGCGTGGTGTGCGTAAGGTAGAGAGGGCATGACTGATGATAGTGTCCTGATCCAGTCATGACAACACGATTCTCAGCCTGCGCTCCAGCTGAGTAATCAAATTTATTTTTAAAAATAATTTATATATTTTATATTCAAACTGAAAACATGATGTGATTAACACTCAAGTCATTCAAGTCATCCTGTCTCAAGTCAAGTCAAGTCCCGAGTCTTTAACTTCCAAGTCCGAGTCAAGTCTCAAGTATTTTATTTTTTGTCAAGTCAAGTCACAAGTCCTAAAAATAGCGACTCGAGTCGACTCGAGTCCAAGTCACCAAGTCACAAGTCCCCATGTCTGCTGCAAGCGCATCGCGGGTCATGTGACAAGAACTAACCAATCAGCTTCATCCTTTCCCGTAACAACGTTAAAAGCTCAGTCAAGATGAAAGGAACAGCTGATCATAGTTGTATATGGATTTCCATTTTGAAATAAATTTAGTAGCAGAGCTACTGCAAGCGATTTTTGAGCTGCAAATCCATTTATCCTTTGCTGAAATTTCCGCGTCTTCAAGGAGAGAGCACGTCATGGTTGCTTATCAAAGGCAGACGCCTCAGGGGCGCTTTGGAAAGAAGGAGAAAGCGGTGCGCCTAGCGTTTTCCACGCATTTTTAGGCACGATATGTGAACGGCCCCTAAGACTTTTATTTGTGCAGATTCTCCAGTACAATGTTGTTTGCAAATGTTTAGTCGTAAAAGCTGATAACATTGCTTTTTAACAGTTAATATTTAAAGCTTTACAAACATGTTCTGTGATCAGTTTGTCGTTTACCAGTTCAAAATTCAGTCGTGCAGCCTAATTATGACTGAATGAGAGAGGTAAATGTTTAAAGATATTTGAAATGCACTTTTTTTCTAAGTATTCACTGCTCTTTTTCACACAGCAGGTTTTTTGTGTGTGACTGTCCAATTTTTTTTTCTGGACAACCTTCTGATGGATTTTACTTTAAATTGTGAGTTCCATTCAGGTTTCATGCCACTGGCACTTTATTCGAAGGATTGTTTACAATTTCACAGCATAAGCTATAAAGCTGTTTCCCAGTAAATAATAAAATACAATGCACTGCAATTTTATTCTGTTTTATCCTTATTCTTCGTGAAAATATGTTCTGAAAGATTCCTTAATAAGCTTCGTTCGGGATGTTAAACTACTTTAGGAGCTCTAAGGACTGCCATGGTGAAAACATTATTTTAAATCTCCTTGTGAAATTTGCTAGAGTATGGGTCAGTGTTCTGATTGCAGAAGAGTTCGACAAAGGATTACTAACACAATAAAACAACTCCAGGTATATTTTTGATTAGGATATGACAGTGCAAAATGGTTAAAATCTCTTAAAAATCTATGCTGAAGGATAAAGACCATTTATTAATAATTTACTTGGGGAAAAAATGGAAAAAACTAAAATATAAGTACATAAACCGATTAATCGTAAAAATAATCGACAGATTAATCGATTATCAAAATAATCGTTAGTTGCAGCCCTAGTCTTCAGTGTAGACTACAGGAGCACTGAGCAGCATAGAGCACCCTCTCGCGGCTGGAGAAAGTAATGTTTTCTCTTGGTTCATTTCTCTCGGTTCATGTCAAATTAATTTAGATAAATAAGTCACACCTGACTATAAGTCGCAGGACCAGCCAAACTATGAAAATAAGTGTGACTTATAGTCCGGAAAATACGGTAATCCTTTAATTTTTTTTGTATACATTTGATTATTATTTTATTTTTGAATAGTTTAAGTATAAATATGTATGAGATGTCCTTTTCTAAGGTGGGACACTTATTTTGACAGGGCTTTTAGTCCCCAGAGCTACAGTATATGGATAATGAAAGCATGCAGTTCTTCAGATTTAAAGTCTGTCAGTTAATTAAGCACCCCCCCAAAAGGCATGAGATTTGTTTACTGTTGTTTACTAGTTAGTAATAAGTGTTTTGTGTAATTCACTAAATGTTGATGATAATGCAATCGAGAGAGAGAGTTTAATGTGAACTTCACATGCTGTGTTTTGTTAAGTGAAGTGTTTTTTGGAGTGAAAAATGACGCAATAAACTTAATAAAACATCAGTAAAGTTTTGGTCATCATTCAGATGAGGTCCGCTACACTTAAAGGTACAGGTTGTAGGACCTGCCACGAGAGGGGGGACTACCAAAAAAATAACAATCGCGTGGTTTGATGACGCTAAGAAGGAGCGTGGAATGATGGGATTTGTTGTCTTCTACCCAACTGCTGAAGGATCAGACGGAAAGATAAATCATGGATTTAATGGATGAGGTAAAGTTTTATAAATGTTGTGTTTGATGTCATAATTTTCAAACGCGAGTTCAACAATTTGCGCAAGTAGATTACAAACAAATTCAATGCAAAGACACGATCAGACTATGGATCAGACGCATCCTCGCGCTGGTCTAGTGACGCGATGGCCTGCGTTTGGCATGTATGCCCCATAATAATTATCTTGTTGATCGTTATAATAGCATACGTTTTCTGTAAAGATATGAATCAAACAACTCACCTGTCGAGTAAAACACAAGTGAGATCGGCATCTCTTTCTAGTTGAAGTTTGTCGCAAAGCTCTCTCCAACTAGAAAATGCAACACCGATATTAATCCTCGCTCTTTCTCTCCTCTTGTCCCAAACTCTTCTTGGTTTCTTTTGGTTGGCCTGTACGCTTACGTTTACGGGAGCTGTCCTTGTCGACAGAACCAGCGACAGACAGTAAACAGTAATTATGTTCCATAAATAAGTAACACAATCCACCATAAAACGTGCAAGAAGTAGTAAATAAGGAACTGCTTGAAGCAAGCTAGTGGTTTGCTGGACGCTATATATATATATATATATATATATATATATATATATATATATATATATATATATATATATATATGTATAGCCGATATACCGATGGTTGTGAGTTGAGGAAAAATTGGCCAATAAATATCGGCGTCCAATACATAATATATATATTATGTATAATATATATATTTAATATTTATTTATTTATAATACAAATCTAGATTATTTTTGTTAAGTACACTACAGTTCAATATCTTGGGATCCTTATGACTTTTTCAATAAATATTTTTGATTAGGAAACATTAACTTGATTAAAGGTCACAGAAAATATTTTTATAATGTAACAAAAGGTTTCTATTTCATAAAAATGCTGTTTTTTTAACCTTTTATTCCTCAAAGAATCCTGAAAATAATGTATCATGGTTTCCACAAAAAATACAATTTGTTTCCAAATTGATGATAAGAAGAAATGTATATTGTTCAGCAAATCAGAATATCAGGATGATTTCTGAAGAATCTCGTGACACTGAAGACTGGAGTAATAATGCTGAAAATTTAGCTTTGTATTAATTGAAAAAAAAAATACATTTTAAAATATATTAAAGCAAAAAGCAGATATTTTACAAAATTATATAAAATAGGTGAGCATGAGAGATATCTTTTAAAAACACAAGAAAATCTTACCATCCATAAACATTTGAACAGTCATGTATGTGATAACTGATATTAAAGGGTTATTTCAGCCAAAAATGAATATAGCCCATAAATTCCTCACCCTGAAGTCATCCTAGGTAGAGCTGAAGATCTTTGCCCGAAGAAGATCTTCGGTCGGGTTCGGGCTTAATTTATATCATCTTACGCGGGCTCGGGTCGGGCTTGGGCTTGCGCTCTGGTTTGCGAGGTAAACGAGCGATCATGTGATGTGTTTCGATTAGCGCGAGAAAGATGTGAAAATGAATGCTGAGTAGGTGTAACGGAGGCTTTCCTCTGGCGATTACGTTTTGGTTGAACCAGCAACTAAAGCAAAGTCTGAGGTGTGGAAAAGTTTTGACCATGTTTATAATGAGAATATTGAGTGAATAATGACGCACCATCAGTGAGTGCAGGAACGCGCTGAAGTCATCTACAGTGGATTCCATCATTTTTCTCCACAAAACATGTCATCTTAGCCTAATCTCTGTGAGTAATGGTTTTTCAAATGATAACTAAATATTAATTGAGTCTTAAATGCATAATGTGGACAGAGTATTTACGATAATGTTGGCATTATTCTTTTATTAAATATTATCTGCTAGTGCGAAGCAAATCCGGCGGAGCCTTTATCTTAATTTCGTTATTGCCAAATACCCATCTTAATTTAAAATTTATCTTAATTTAATTTGTTAAAAATGACTCGTTTTTATTGGTGCATTGGTCTATTTATAGGCTAAATGAGCCTAAGTCTAGAATGCTGAGATGTTACGATGTCACAGAGGACTTATTTTATTTCTTTATTCCAACTTCCAAGTGGTCTAGTCTACGTTAGTTATGAATAAATTATGTTAAAACATGTATAAATGACTCATTATTGACAAAAGTCAAAAGAGTTGTGTGCGTGCGCACATTTAAATAATGTCAGGCTGTAAACGGGTTCGGGCTTTAAAAAGCTGTCAATCAAAATGTACTTGTCGGGCTCGCGCCGAAACCTGTCGGGCTTGGGTCCTGTCGGGCCTAACTTTTAAGGCCTGATTACAGCTCTAATCCTAGGTGTATATTACTTTCTTCTTTCAGACGAATCCAATCTGAGTTATATTAAAAATTGTCTTTAATCTTTCAAGCTGTTTAATGCCACTTAGAAGGTGTATCAGTCCAAAAGAAGTTAAATAAAAAGCACCCCTCCATAAAAAAAAAAGAAAATTGTCTCACACAGCTCTGGGGGGTGAACAAAGCGAATCGATGCATTTTTGTAAGAAAAATATCCATATTCAAAACATAATAATCACTTTAATGTAGCTTGTGCTCACTGTTGTAGATGGAAGCTGCTTAATACTTTAATACTTGTTTTCAAGTATTAAATTGGTCATATGATGTGATTTCATGTTTTCCTTTGTCTTTGGAGTGTTAATAGCTGTTCGTGCCAACATAAGATCCATGAAGTTGCAAAGATTAAAGTCTAAAACCCAAAGAGATATTCTTTATAAAAGTGAACACTCAGCGCCTTTCTAAAATGCCCCATTCAAACCTGCCCCCACATATCTAGTCACTTTGTGGGAAGAGTTGCACAAACCCACCCAAATGTATGCACAAAGAAAGAATGCGTAACTTTAATTCTCGCTGTAGTATTGTGTCGTAGAGATGCTGTGTGTTTCGTTGCGAAAGCTAAACTACTTTATTTGGCCTTCCAAAAGAAGCAGAACTAGAAATCAGCGCGGGGCCTGTTGCGGGCGCGCCAGTTGTACCCTCCTAAGGATGGCACCTGTGTGGTAATATAGTACCATCGGGCAGGACATACGCTCACCTAAAATTGACAGACCTCAAATAGGGCTAATCATCTGAAATATGTAGGTAGTAGCAACTTTACATGGCAGCTCAATCTAATGTTAGCCTAGAAAAAAGTGCGCTGTTCTCAGTGTCTGTGCGGAGGGTGGAAGCTGAACAGCATGTTGGGCTACTGCAGGACAGATGGAGGCTACGGTGCGATCATTTGCTCTTAAAGTCATTTTTTGTCATACAGATAAGAGTAATGCATCTTTTGTATCTGTAAAGATTCTATGTTTATTCGTGTGTACTCAGAATAACAACAAAATGTTGTGCTTTTGTAAAATAATTGAAGCAAATAGGATGTGCTTTCTACCGTCTCAGACGCTGTGAACTTGAGCGCGTCACTTCTAAACTCCTTCCCTTATTACAGACATGAAAAATATATTTATGGAGATCTACAGGATCTAAACTTTTAAATTAACAAATTCAAACAGAAAACAAATATTCTCAGATTATGTAGTCCTTATGAAACATGCATACAGGCGCATACTGTGGAGATGACGAGTCAGTGTGGCAGACTCCATCTCTTAAACCGAAAACAGAAAGCACTAGTGTATCAATAAATAATTAAAACTTTAATACAGTGTACTTTCTGTTTTTCCCTAACACATTCATATAATATTTGCCGGTGCGCTGTGGTCAGCCTTTTTTGAGTGTGCTTGAGCGCTTATTAGCCTATGTAGGCAATTAAAGGCTCATTATTATGATTTATATGATTTAGTAATAAAAGTGCAACTAATAATTGACTATTGCTTAAAATGGACAACTACTAGTTGACCAGAAAAATCTTTAGTTGAGGGCAGCATGAATAATAGTAAGAAATATCAGCCGAACCTATTATCTTTCTATTTAATTATCATTTTTTCATTCATTTCATATCATTTTTTGTTTTTCTTTGCTAAATAACTGGATCGAAGTGTGTGTGTCACTGTGTTTATATCTGTGTGCTTGCATGTGGGTAACAGACAAATGTGGATGAAGTCATTGTTGCATCTGACGATAAACATTTGTGAAGTCTATTGGCACATAGGGCAGATGACATCCAGGCAGTGATGGTCTACTGTATCAACTGCTACTGGCTTATGTATTTCTGTCCAGAGCTGATAAGTTGACTCCATCCTTGCCTTATTTAGTCAGCTTGAGTTCTCTGCTGCTGACACACCAGTGAGCATAAGAGGAGAGAGAGAGAGAGAGAGAGAGAGAGACAGAGAGGAAGAGAGAGAGCACAGTGCTGTAGGTTGACTGAACAATTAAACGCTCCTCTACTCCCTCCTTTTTATGGTTAATGACTAATATCAAATGGAGCCGAGGGTGAAGAGGGTGAGAAAATGTGGGAGGAAAACCGATTTTTTTTTTTTTTTTACCTCGCTCATTCTCTCATTCAAAATCACTAGCATAACCAGAGGCAAAGCTGTCATTATAAATCAGGAAGCAAGGGCTTGTACATAATTCTGCCACATTAAGAAACTTATATGAATTACTATGTTCGTGCCACCCAACGTTTTTGAGAGTTAATAAATATTAATGCGCCCTCACATTTTTCAAATCATTGCTAGGGTCATATTTTATGTCAAAACCGAAAGCAAAACACTAAATGTTTTTATTCTTCTTAAAGAAAATGAAACAGTTTTTAGCATCTTTATGATTAAAAAAACAAACAAAACAACTTCATTTTCAAGAATTTCTGCCCTAATTCTCCTAAATGAAAATGTTAAAGTATTTATTCATAATGTGTCACATGTTGAACTACCTTATTATATGTAATATGAAATAAATATAATATGAATATGAAGCTAATGAAATAAATATGACCTGGGCATTACAGCAATACAATCTGCTAGCATTACCATTAGCCTCTGATAAATTTGTAGATCGAATAGTAGGTCTAAACTAAGTTAAAGCTCACTCTTGTCATTGATTTTCTTTGCTAACACCTGAAGTGAACTTGTTATATTCTGTAGTTGTCCTGACACTGAATCTGTCATGTTTCCTTTCACAGTGAGGCCAAGTACCCTAGTTAACCTTTCACACTACCTCCTAAAACAGCAGATTCTGTTGACCGCAGCAAAAGTCCTGCCCCTGCCCCCGACCTGTGGGATTATATTTACGGCCCTTTGAAGGGAATATACTCTAGGGTGGAGTGAAGATAGTGAGGAGTATTACTATATCAATCTTTTAATGCACTGCTAGCCATCTAATACTCTTACTCAGCTGTAACGAAATGCAAGTAATGCATAGTAAGAATGGCTTTACTTTAATTTCATAGCACTGGTAATGACCCTGGAGTGTAAGTCTTGTAACCATGACCCACTGCTCGCTGAGGGAGAGGTAACCACAGAAGACAGACCACTCCTGAGAGGGACAAATGCCAGATACTCGGCTAATGGTGCCCAGCATGTGGTATGTGGCTTACTCCATGTTAAAATAAATAAAGAAACTGTAAATAGCCTGAAAGAGTCACTCAAACCAACTGTATAACCTGTATGACCCCTTTGAACACTAGCAGAAAAGTGCAGCCTATATTCTGCGTCATGTTATTTATTTATTGATTGGCTGATCACTAACATGAGGTCAGAACATCAGGGTCATCAGACATATGAGGCAGACGTGCACATATACACATACCAACAATCATTCACTTCTATTGGTGGCCATAAAATAATATATCAACCGGGGCCTGGTAGGGTTAAAGGTCACAAACAGGTTCAGTCCCAAGTTTGAGAGACACAGGAACTAAGAATCCATGCTCTGTTACTTTATACTGATCACCTAGTTTCTATGTTGTCTTCCATTCGGACTGAAAATGTAGAAATTATTTGCAGAACCATTCAAAAATTTGTGGTCTGTAAGATTTTTAATGTTATTGGAAAAGAAGTATCTTATGCATTGCTCACAAAGGTTTCATTTATTTGAAATAGGCTAGTAAAAATTGTAATATTGTGAAATGATATATTATTACAATTTAAAATACACATTTTCTATTTAAATATATTAAAACGTAATTTATTCCTGTGATGCAAAGCTGAATTTTCAGCATCATTACTCTGGTCTTCAGTGTCACATGATCCTTCAGAAATCATTCTAATATGCTGATTTGGTGATCAAGAAACATTTCTTATTATTACCAACGTCGAAAATAGGGTTTTAATCAGGATTTATTTGTTTTAGAATATTTCAGCATTTATTTGAAATAGAATTATATTCACTTTTGATCAATTTAGGTGTCCTTGTTCAATAAAAGTTTTTTTTTTTTTTTTTTTTTATCTATTATACATGAAAACTCATTCATTTCACTGTATCTGATCACCTGAGCTGGACATACTCTGCAATACTGCAGTATTTTTCAAATATTTAGAATATCACAAACATTTAATTTACTTAAGCAAAACCCCATACTATTTTGGCTTGCTACACTGCAAGATTTACCCCCCTTTTTAAAAACATAAACCAGTTAAAAACAAGTTGAAGAAAAATCTGCCAGTGCATTGACAAAATACACTAACATTCAAGATACAATCAACTGTATGAAAAGTCTTCACATCATATTCAGTGTTGCTTCTAAGCAAAAGCTATTTTGACTTTTAATTCTACTATGTAATTGAAAAATATGTTTTCCAAAATTCTAATTAAAGCCCATTAAGAAGTTGCAAGCCCAATAATAAGTGAACTTGGTCTTGCTTATCCAGTGGGTTCAACATTAGAGTGGGAACACATAAGGACAGCCAGCTTTCACTATATTAAAATCCTTCATTGACTCACTAATTGAAAGTTTCTGCAAGTAACATCTCCAGTCCACTGATTATATTCATACAGCGTGTGTGTGTGTTTATATTCACACATAATTTGGTCTATTGAAGACTGAAGAAGATTTAAGACGTTTGGCAAAGTATCTGTTTGGTTGGTCAACGGAAGGAACATGAGCATATGAGTTTCCCAAGACCTGTTAAGGATGTTATGAATTTGTGTGCCTTGAATAAATGGTTTACAGAACACATCCATTAAAGTGTCTGTCAAGTATGGCTCTTGGCAAGGGAACAAACATCAAAATAGTGTACAGTACATGAGATGCATGACCCCATGACTGCTCCTTGTGCAGCTGAGCTATGGCCAAATAATAGACACCAATCCTCAAAAAGGTTGCTTGCACAACCTTTTGGAACTCTATTTGAGGAAGACAACTTAAAATATGACATATGGTTAATAAATGACATCTAAATAAATGCCCCATACGCCATACTGAATCATGCAGACATCACAGCTTAACAGTACAAGCAGTAACAATCTCTGGAATGTTACAGAAGCCTTGATGTGGCTGGTGCACTTGATCACAGCAGTTTCAAGTCAACCTCTCATGACTGATATTACTAAATTGTGATGATTCTACAGTTGTGAGTCATATATTCTTGTTATGTCTGTCATCATTTACTCACCTTCATTTCGTTCCAACACACATTTGACTTTTTTTTTTACATGGATTACAAAAGGAGAAGAATGAACTGGCCATATGATCCATGCTGTTAGACTCCACACTATTAAAGTATCATGAAAGCAGTCATGACTGCATTAAGTACAAACAAAATCTTTTAAAACCAAATGATAGCAGACCAAAATGTGACCAAAAATCTTTCTGTATTGAATGTATTTATATATTTATATCAATATGGAAGAGCAACTGAGATATAAAAGCTACAGTGGAGCAGTGTTAATTTAATATGATGAGTATTTAATAATATTTCGAAATAGCTTTTATTTTTGTTTTTTAGTTTAAGTTTTAGTCAGTTATGTGCTTAAGTGATTTTTTTCTTCATTATTTAATTAGCTTTTATTTATTTTTATTTTATTTTAGTCAGCCGCAAAGGCAAGTTTTTTTTTACTGAATATTTGTGAGTATAATACGGTACATACTGTACAAGTTTTATTTAATCAACAAACATTTTTTGTATAATTTTAGTTTTAGGCAAACACTGCATTTACAGGGGAAGATTTGAAATTTGGCTTCAGAAGACTTGGTATGTTTTTTATGTTTTTATGTTCCACTGAAGAAGAAAATCAAATGAGTTCAATCAAGTGATTATTTTTTGGCTTTCCAAAAGAATTTACAGCAAAGAAGGTGCCCTACCTTGACACTGCTATTTCCACTTTAGTCCTGGCGATAGCTGACGCCCTCCGAGCCCCCTCCACAGCCCTGTCCACTTTTTCTTTCGTTTTATGGTTTTTAAGAGGAATAAGCTGCTTCCTTATCCCACGCACCAACACATTATTTTTATACTTCCCCTCCTCTTTGGTTCCATCTGGGAATATTGTGCATCCGTATCCATGCCTCTTGTTGTTCATCCATTCCCCTTCGTACTTCAGCCCATTGGATCGCTCACTGACTCCAAACCCATTGCGTTTGTCATTCTTCCACTCGCCCATATAGGACTCTGTGGTGGTGGCGTCCACATGGTCCTCCATGGGGGTGTACTCATCAGGCACCTCTCCGTCTCCATAGCTGATGGTGGAGTTGGCGTCGCTGGAGCTGATGCGACTCATGGTGGCGTCGCTACGCGCCGTGCTCCGTTTGCTAGAGATGGACGTTTTGGAGTCAGATTTACGTAGCTGGCGGAGACTGCCGAAGAGGGACCCGCGGCGGAACAGGCCCTTCTTCTTCCCGGTGACGACTTCGGTGTCGCTGTGAAAATTCAGCACGAAACCACCACGGCTTCCAACTGGTGTATCGGGTACCGCATCCTGCAGAACAGCGCCATTGCTTTGCACACTTCTTAGGGAGGCCAGGGAGGTGCGAAGCGGAGAACGGATGATGGTGGCCATTCCATAAGGCACGCTCTGACGCACACCATAGCCATGCCTCATGCCCCCCATCCACTGGCCTTGATACGTGCCTTAAGAAACAGAAAGGAACATTAAACTCATGTAAATCAAGTAAGCAAACAGCGGTGAGAAACTGATGAACATAGGATAATTAAATTCTCTCGCCCCTTCAGTGATGCATGACAAATGTGTTTTAGGTTCACAGTGTTCATCAGAATCAGCCTAATCTAAAATCACTGACACAAATGACACAGACCCTGAAACTAATTTGGAAACTAATGTAGGCTCCAAAATGTAAAATATAAGGTAAATGTTGGATGTCACATTGCAATGCCATAAGGCATAGATTAAACTGTGGTAAACGTTTAATTAACAACCTTGGACAAATTATATCATGTGTAAATTATTATATATTGTTTATTTATGTACAAAAAAAATACAAATACAAATATTCATTCTCATGCCACCAGCAATTCTTCAGTGTACTTTGAAAAGATTGGGATTTATTTACACCCAATGGCAATGACCTGTGGCCTTTTTTTATGACATTCTATTAGGTTAAAGATTCTCAAAATTGAATTCTTATGGAATTGAATCCTAGTATTCAGTGGGAAGAACTTTACACATACATTGTTCAGTGCAGTCTGATTCCCGAACAAGTGATTCTCATGAGCTTGTTCTTATTAGTGAACCAAAAACATGCAGTGAGACTGGTGTGTGTACAGTTCTTGAGGTGAATTACTCTCATGATCGGGTTATTTTTTAAAGAATATATAATAAACATATCCATAAACTACCTATACACATTTCCTATTACAGTATTTTTTGTTCTCAATGTTTTGATATATATATATATATATATATATATATATTACACATGTAACATCCAGTCTATCACATGATCATTTAGAAATCATTCTAATATTCTGATTTATTATGAGTGTTGGAAACAGTTCTGCTGTCTAATATATTTGATAAATAAAAGGTTAAAAAGAACTGCATTTATTCAAAATAAAAAAAAATTCTAATAATATATATTCTAATAATATATTCTCTTTACTATCACTTTTTATCAATTTAACACATCCTTGCTGAATAAAAGTATTGATTTTATTTAAAAAAAGAAAGAAAAAAATGACTGACCCCAAATTACTGACCAGTTGTGTATATTGTTATTACAAAATATTTATATTTTAAAAACATAGCTTTTTTTTTTCTTTCTTTTTTTAACTTTCTATTCATCAAAGTATCCTAAAAAAGTATCACATGTTCTAAAAAAATATTAAAAACAGAACTGTTTCCAACTTTGATAATGAATCATCATATTAGAATAATTTCTGAATAAAAATTCAGCTTTGCATCACAGAAATAAATGATGATTTAAAGTATAATAAATGTAAAAACAATTATTTTAAATTGTAATAATATATCACAATATTACATTTATACTGTATTTTTGATCAAATAAATGCAGCCTTGATGAGCAGAAGAAACTTCTTTCAAAAACATTAAAAATAGTAATGTTTCCAAACTTTTGGTCTGTACTGTATATATATATATATATATATATATACTATATATATATATATATATATATATAGACATACAGAGCAGAAGAGAGATTTATTTTTATTGTATTTTATTCAATACGTATCACTTTATTTTAATCCTATTTTTGTTGTCATTATAATAATGTAAATTCAATTTTCTTGTCATTATTTGTGTGTATACTGCTTGGCATGTAGCTATGTACACAATCATACCATCAAAGTAGGCTATTTTAAATGGAATTTAAAAAAACTAAAACCCATGCGACTAGTTTATGTCACAGGTCCAGAAAGTTCTCAGAGATGTATTTATAAGCATACAAATTTTCAGACGAATGACACGTTTGATCCGATTCTTTTTAGCGTATCAAAAACATTCAGTCCTTTCAAAGTGTGTCCGACTCCCGAAGGAATGACTCGAATGAGTCGGCTCTTATTAGTGAATCAAAAACGATTGTGAATCAGTCGGAGCGGTTACTGAATTTAATCTGACTCGCTGAACCGTAAATCATTACTTTCGTCATGTCCGAATCGAAACGAAGCAACAGCTGTTACAGTGTTGTTGTACTTAAGGCTTAAATCAGCGTCGTAACTGACTGGTTGTTCATATGAAGCGTTGTAGTCAAATATATGAGTTTTGCTGTATGTATGAATTGATTCATGAAATACCAAACACGTTACCATATTTTGGTATGTTTAGGCTTGCAATTATAATATATGTAAACACAGAATAAAATGTAGCCTATTCCTGATTTGTTAAACCTGGCTGTAATAATGATCATTTGATAGGCTAAATCACATAATTTCTTATTTCAAACATTTCTTCCTCAAAAACAATAAAATAATTTAAGGAATCGACAACAGGAATCAAACTGCTTACGATTCTCATCCCTAAACATACAAATGACATTTGCAGTGGCACTCACCACCATCCCCATAGGTTTCGACTCCATAGCCGTCCTGTAGTCCATTGCTCCACGTCCCGTCGTATCTAGCAGGTGTATTGGTGCTCTGTCGAACTCCATAGCGACCCTTGAACCCGTGACTCCACTCCCCACGATAAACCCATTTTCCCTTGGTCTCAACACCCAGCCCGTGGCGTTTGCCCTGCGACCAGTAGCCCTGGTACGTATTCCCGCTGGGCCAGGTGTACACCCCGACTATCTCAAAACCGTGCGACCAGGACCCGGCGTACTCGCCTTGACCCTTGGGTCCCGTGCAGATGCCGTGTCCGTGGGCTTTCCCTTCCTCCCATCCGCCACAGAAAGTGCCTCCATCGTCGAAGTCGAACCGTCCGCCCGTCATTCAGAATGGGATGAAAATATAAACAGTCGTAACGTTGCCGTGCGCTTCTTCTTGTCTTTCTCTTTCATTAAACCTTCTTTTCTAAGCCGAGTTCAGCCGCGACGGTTAAACAGGGCAGAATTAATCGCAATGGAGATGTTGTTGTTTGGTATTTCTGCTTGGGTTGTGAGAGTATGAATGAGCAGGCAGGTTTAGTGCATCATTACCGAAGTCGCACCCGCTGGAACCGCCGCTACGTTTCGCCGACTCCCTCCGCTCGCAGGCGCTGCGCTGCGCAGAGCAGACACAAGCAGACCGCGGCGCGGCGCGGCACAGAACGACGCTGACAACCGTCGCGCGTCATCGCCACAGCCCCGCCTTCTTTACCCTCACCGAGGGCGCAAGTTCACAGGTTACTCTAATTCTCTCTTCCTTTACAGAAGGATTTTGGTTGTCTTTTTTTTTTTTTTTTAATTAAGCATGGAAAATGCTAAACAAATTGTGTATTAATAACCAAATTAAAAGAAGTGTCCTACAAAATACTAAGATTTATCCAGCTCAACATGTTTTGGAAAGATCTAAACTTAATTTTATATAGGATAGTTGGGAATTTGGTGGACTAGTCAAAGAACAATTTCACATTTGTTTTATCATTGTTTTTATATTTGATCATTCTGGAAGGATCTGGAAACCCATTAAAAGGAAACATGGCTGTTTGATAGAAATGCGTGTTTGTATTTTTACACAAACCTTTCAGAACAAACTAAAAACAAAAACTGCTGAAAACTTTTTTAAAATTATTATTATTATTATTAATTTATTGGCAGCTATGTTGTTAATGATGTGGCTGTGTTAAATCCTCTTGTTCGTGTGGCATTGAAGGCTTTGGCAGGTTGTTGAAAAGGATGCAGACGTGATAAAAGGATACAGGTAACGTTATTGCATGGATTGTTGAAATTTCCCAACTCTCCGACGATTTGCCTGCCATTCAATTTTAAAACTAGTGACATCAGGCTATGTTCTTCTACAGAGAGACTCCATGGGCCACTTGGGGGCCTCAGCATTCTTCCAAGGGGTCTAAAAGATAATTTAGATTTCTTTATAATAAATGACAACAATCTAACGTTTAATTAAAACGCAACAAACTGCTATGAGGTACAACATGACATTGTATTTGTTAATTTAATGTTGTTCTAATTTTAATGTGTCCCATTAAATAAATGTTTCTAATCACAAAACTAATTGTGAGTAGTTATATTAACAGCTTTGGATATTTTCTTGGACAACAGGGGGCTTTAAGACCATAACATAATAAAATATAGAAATATTATAAATATATAAATAAAATTATAATTTAGGCTACGTGTATTTAACATGTCGATAGTTAATAAAATACTATAGTATTTATGAAATTAGGCAAAAAAAGGTATTTTTAAATAATCTAAATTTTCAACAGAAAAAAACAAAAACAAATCTCAACCTGTTACACCAGTTTGTAATCAACGGCGTAATGTAATTTGATAGAGAAGAAAGACTACAGAGACATCTGTTGGCTCATTTAATAAGTGCGCTTCTGATTTCTAATATTAAAAAAACAGTTGTTTTTATATCAGCCTATTATTAAAATAATAATTAGATTTTTTTCTTTATTGAAATAGAAAAAAAAATCTAAACATACATATTTAATTTGTATTTATATTACATTTCGTGATTATCAATGTGGATGTGTGTCCTTGGTACCACCACTGGAGGCTGCGCTGTACAACACACTGGCTGTGTATCAAAACCTAGTGCGCTGACTACCTAGACAGCATTTGTGGAAATCATATACGTGTGTAACTACCAGTTTCAAGGCGCAGTGATATCCACGGGCACGCGTCCGTCATTTCAATAAACACTGCAAGCGCGTTTGATGCGCAAGAATGCTGCACGCGCGTAACATACACTGAAGGCGTCGAAGGCGACTAGATTTGAGAGACAGTCAGCCACTGACTGATAAAATGGCGGAGGAAAACATCGGTGAATCTCAGGATGAGAAGGAAATCCTTATTAAGAAGGATGCACTGTCACAGGACAGCGGTGAGGTTGACGAGAGAACAAAAAACAAAGAGTCTAAACTGATTTTGTATCACTGGACTCAGTCATTCAGCTCCCAGAAGGTAAGAGATCCCTTAATTCAACATTTCTGGTGTAGGCAGGCCAAGAGCATCAGGGTGGATGCAGCATCTGATCTTTTGTTTTGATTGTGATATTTACATATACGATATTTTGATTATTCCTTTTCATATGGGAGTCTCAATGAAACAATTGCTGATTGACAGCATGCATGTTAATTATTCATAAATTATGCATTATTAATGATGCGTAATTATGCAAGCGTGCAGGCTGTGTTGAATTTCTCTAATCATAACACAGATGCCTTAATTACAACGGTATAATAAAATTGTAAAACATAGCATGGCCTGCTGTTGTTTTCTTAAACGATATGAGAGTACGAGTGCAAAATAACTGCTGTCTCAGTCTTTCTTTGGTATAATGTTCTAATGAAACACCCAAACAAAGGAATGTTGTGTTTCTGTCATAGGTGAGACTGGCAATAGCTGAGAAAGGTCTTCAGTGTGATGAGAATGATGTGAGTCTGCCTCTGAGTGAACACAATGAGCCCTGGTTTATGCGCCTGAACCCCACCGGAGAGGTTCCTGTGCTGGTTCACAATGACAATGTCATCTGTGACCCTACACAAATCATGGACTATTTGGAGCAGAACTTCTGTGATGGTAAACACTTAGGATTTGGGTTTAATGTCATGTGTAAAACAGTATATTTACACTACAGGATGCATGAACTGCAGTGTAAAATGCTATAGATACAAGAGTACTGAAGGGCATATAATGTTGATGAACCCTCTAATGCATGGCATTCACCACATTTCTTTCAAATCCTTTTAATCTTTCACGGTGTGATGTCACATACAATAATAATAATAATAATAATAATAATATATTTAAAGTTTCCCTTTAACTGTATATGTCATTGTGTTTATTTATTTAGTTAGTTCAACATGGCTTACCAAGTATCTCTAGACTACCAGTCAAAAGTTTGAAATAATTAAGATTTTTGTAATGTTAGTGAAAATGTCTCACCAAGGCTGTATTTATTTGATCAAAATACAGTAAACAGTAATATTATAAAATATTATTATAATGTAAAATAAAATTTAATTTATTCCTCTGATGTCAGAATTTTCAACAGTCATTACTCCAGTCTTCAATGTCACGTGATCTTTTAGAAATCATTTTAATATGCTGATTTGCTGCAATAATACTTTTATTCAGCAAGGATGCATCAAATGGATCAAAAAGTCTTTGAAAAAAAAAAATCACAGTATCATGTTTTAAACATATGAAGCAGCAAAAACTGATAATAATAAGAACCATTATTAATAGCTGAGCGCCAAAAATAATTAATATTATTGCACAGCAAAACAGCATATGAGAATGATTTTTGGAGGACCATGTGACACAAAAGACTGGCATATTGGCTGCTAAAAATCAAATTTTACAGTCACATAAATAAATTCCATTTTTAAATACATAAAAATAAGAAACAGTTCTCTTAAATAACATGATATTATTGTTTTTTTCTGTATTTTTGGTCTAATAAATGCAGCATTGAGGGTATAAGAGGCTTCTATCAAAAATATTAAACAATTATGCATCAGACGGTTCAATAAATGCATGACTAAACAAATTAACTCCTGCACCTGAATACACATTTAATAAATGCATTTACAGCACTCCATTTTCATGATGTCTGTATTAGATTTCAGCTGATTTCCAATGTGTTAATAGCTGTAATTATTTGATACTGCAGGCTTATGTTTTTTTTTTTTTTTTTTTTGCTGTCTTCAGTGCATTTGTTATCTTCTTTTCATTTTGTTGCATTTGTTACCATTGTTACCATTTTACGTTATGCATGTCTGTGCAGAAATTTGGATAGCTTGAGAGGCACAGAAGGGTGAGTCAAAATAAGATATTTGCCCTGGAGAGCAGCACATGTATATTGCAGCTACATTTTTGGGTTATAATGCATATTGTATATGTGCTTTGTTCCCTTCTTTGAATCAGAGCATACCCCAAAGCTGATTCCAGAAGAGGGAAGCACGTATTATCATCGAGTTCAGCATTACAGAGAACTGCTGGACTCACTGCAGATGGATGCATACACTCATGGCTGCATCCTCCACCCAGAGATCACCGTAGATTCCCAAATCCCAGCTTACGCCACCACCCACATTCGCAGTAAGAAGGGGACTGAGCAAAATAACTTAAAATGAGCCTTACATTTATTGTGAATACCATGAATTAAAGGAATAGCGTTAAATAACTCGAAACAAAATTTAAAATGTACTCACCCTGAAGCCATCTAAGATGTTTTTTTTTTCATTAGAACAGATTTGAAGCAAATTAGCATTACATCACTTGCTCACCAATGGATCCATAGCAGTGAGTGGGTGCCGTCAGAATGAAAGTCCAAACAGCTGATAAAAACCCACAAGTAATCCACATGACTCCATTCCATCAATTAACATCTTGTGAAGTAAAAAAAGCGGCGTGTTTACAAGAAACAAATCATTCAGGCATTTTAACTCTAAAATATTCCTTCTGGCCTAAATGCCAGTCCATAATCCATAATATCACTTCCTCCAGTGACTTCCAAAGTCTCCTTTAGTCCTCTCAGAACAAAATCTACAGACATATTTGTTTACAAATGTTTTGGACTGTTTATGCTTGTAAACTGTGATTGATTTTTGTATATTTCTCTCCCAATTCAAAAGGGAAAGCTTTTTTCATTGGAGAAAGCAATATAATGGATAGAGGATTCGCATATTAAAAACGTTTTGATGTATTGTGGATATAATTATGGATAAAAATATGCAGCTTTTCACCACATAGGAGGCTAATTGATGGATTGGAGTCTTGTGGATTATTGTGATGTTTTTATCAACTGTTTAGACAGCACCCATTCACTGCAGAGGATCCATTGGTGAGCAAGTGATGCAGCTGTTCTGAAGAAGAAACAAACTCTTCCTGTTTGGCCTAAAGGCAGGGTTGTCTAAACTCAGTCTTGGAGGGCTAAACTCTGCAGGACAGTGGCCCTCCTAGAGCAGAATTGGACACCCCTGGCCTGAGGGTGAGTAAATTATGAGAATAATAATTTTGGGTGAACTATTCCTTTAACAGCGTCTTATTTCTGTCTTATAGCACAGATTTTAAACACGGAATCTGAGCTTAAGAAACTAGCAGCAGAGAATCCCGATCTTAAAGATGCTTATATTGCAAAACAGAGGCGTCTGAAAGTAAGTAAACATTCATGCAGTGTTCAGTTTCAGCTATTTGTATTATTACCCTTCTGGGCATCTGCTCTTTGTAGCACATTACCTAAGGCCACAGTTGATCTCACTGAATACCGGTATGTGCACTTCATTTAGATTACAGGCTTGTTTACAATACCAAGAAAGTGATTGCTAAATGTCACAAAACATTATTTGTTTGAATCTCTCTAGAGTAAATTGTTTGACCATTATAACATGAAATACCTGAAGAAACTCCTGGATGAACTGGAGAATGTTCTAGATCAGGTTGAGACCGAGCTGCAGAGGAGGATTGAGGAGACACCAGGTGGGAGAATTTTTCAGTAGCCCCTTACTGCTGAACAAAGGTCCAGAGGATGTGGTTGGATCCACATCTAGGGGTGGAGATGGGTGGGTGTTGGGATCAGGTGGGTTAAGATGGGTAGGTTTAGGTATATGTAAGGTGGGAGGAGTTGGATCTGGAACCATCCATGCCCCCTGGATCTTGTGTTCTGCAGTGAGGACCATCACAAATTTTTGTTAAACAGTAAATTGTGTGTATATATATATATATATATATATATATGTATATACTGTGTAATATATATATTTAAAGTAGTGCTGTCAACGTTAACGCGTTAACGCATGCGATTAATTTTTGTCTGGTTTAACGTGTCAAAATATTTAAGGCAATTAACGCAGCATCCGTATCTGTTTTTATTTTCTGCCATCCGTTGGCTAGCTTTACATTATATGATCACGCTCTTATTCATTTAAATGCTTTTAAACATTTCAAGCGCGGCAAGACAAAAGAGAATGCGCTGTCTGTGAATGCCCTTATGTGACACACACACACACACACACACACACACACACACACACACAATGCATAGACAGGGCTCCAGAATCCAGTTCTCTTAAGTGCTTGAACTAACAATAAACATCCCAAAGTGCCAGTTTTGTCGATTATCCTCATAGGAGCGATCTTAAATGATTTATATAAAGTCTAAAATGAACAAAAAGAGTTGTGAGAGAATGAGGCGAGATCCATAGACAGTATATAAACGGTGAGATCCGCGTGTCTGTCTGCTCTTAAAGGGACAGCAGCCAATAAAGCTTCCTGTCAGTAAAGTTAAAGAACAAAGGGAACAGAGAAAATGACTCGCTGCTCTTGACTAAATAACTTTTGTAGCTTTAATAAGGATTAACTATTTAATTTATAGTTTATGCAGTGCAGACTGCATATAACTTTGATAACTTTATTAAATTTCTGTATATTTCCTAACTGTTAAGACAGGAAGGGCAGGAGTAAACATGACATTTATTATGGGTTTATGTTAGCATTGTTTTAAGTTTACTTAAATTAAAAACTTTTATATTTTTGAAGCCTAATAATAAATGTAAAAAAATAGAAAAAAATCAGTAGCTGTATTAATATCAGTAATACTGGCCTTCATTCATAAAAAGATGCCATTTAAACAAGTATTTAAAATATACTGTCTTTATGTTGTTTCTACATTAATTTGATTAACTGTGAAATTATTACATTAAAAAATATATTAAAAACGTACAAAAACATTTCTTTTTTTATTGCGATTAATTGCGATTAATCACAGAAAAAATGTGTGATTAATCTAGTTAAAGTTTTTAATCGATTGACAGCACTAATTTAAAGCAACTACATATTTTACAATTTACAAAACCTAAATACTAAGACAACTTTCTAGAAACTACATAAACAGCCATGACAGACCAACAGAACTTAAATAACTAGTGTAGTGTATATGTAAAGAGTTCATCTTTTTACATTTGTTGATTGTCACCATTGAAGCTTACAGTATGTTCAACTATTTAAAAGTATATCCTGGATGTCCTTAACCACTATCAAAAAATAAATTAATTTATTGTTACTAAATGAAAATTTACGGAGCAAGAAATCATTAGTTGTGTTGACGCACGTATTGGCTGAATGAGGCATATCGCATTTAAGGAACGAACAAATTGAAATTGCCAAAAAAAAAGTAGGTCACTTAGTTCAATTAATAAAACAATATTTGAGAGAACCTTAAAACTAGCTTTGGATTTTTAACATTTATCTACATTTTATTTTTTATGGTGCATTGTACAAGTGTTTTCAAGTGTTTTCAAGTAAAATGTGTTAGATGTTGGAACATAACTGGTTTTATACAAAATAAAATTTTGGAATCTTTTCATCTTTCCAGAAGAGGGCAGTCAGCAGGCTTGGCTCTGTGGCGACTTCTTTAGCATTGCTGATGTCTCTCTCGCTGTCACTCTTCACCGCCTCAAGTTCTTGGGTTTGTCCCGTCGGTACTGGGGAAATGGGACCCGGGTCAACCTGGAGACGTATTATGAGCGTGTCCTGAACCGCCCGACTTTCCGCAGAGTGCTTGGACATGTCAATAACATCCTAATATCTGCTGTGCTGCCCACAGCATTCAGGGTGGCAAAGAAAAAGGCTCCAGCCTTTGTTGGTGCCTCTTTATTGATTGGCTTGATAGGGGGCGCCACTTACCTGGCTTTCAGTTATTTTAAAAGGAGACTTCTCGTGTCTTGAGACAGCTGTTAGGACTGTCTCAACATAAGGTCATAAGGTATGTTTATTATCACATTTGGCTCATATACACTGTAACAGTTTTATGATTGTTGCACAAGAAGCACTTTTTTTCCATAATAAGAAGCAAAGCAGTTTGAGAAACCGACACAGTGCATCTTTTCATTGATAAGGTCATTAAACCAACCTAAATGTCTTCAGTTCATGCTCTAGGTCCTTTATGACCAGTCTGTCTTGTGCTAAAATGTCTGTATTAATGTTTGATCACAATTGCAGTAGAATCAATTACAGAAACAAAACTCTGATTTCATTAAATCAATTTTGTATAATCCAACGTAAGTTCATGAACACAACAATGTTCATGTAGGATGAGAATTTGTCTGTTCTACATTAGTATGTATCAGTTCAGACACTCAATAAGTCAAAGGATATACAACACTACTGTATAAGCATCAGTTATTTCTCCACATAAAAGTTAAATATAATAAAGCATATTTCTCAGTGATGCAAGTAATTACATAGTTGTGTGTGTGTGTTTTCATATCTTTTAGAAAACTGGTATCAATCTCAGACAGGTTTGTTAAGAAGTTTGCCAGGTCTTCTTGGGTAAATGGAAAACCTACTTGAGGTTATTTCACTTTAATAAGTCACAGTTCACATGCAATATGGGAAGGAAAAAATATTTTACAAACAACTGAGTAGAGATTATCAGACTGTCAAAAGATTTGTGTCTATGAAGCCATCACGCCAAATTTGATTTAAAGTCATGTTTCATTTTTACCTAAAACCTAGACTGATGTTGATTTCCCAAAAGCACCGTGAGCCCAAGTAGATCATAGACCCATTGCAACTAATGGTCTCAAGGATCAGCTTAGCTTTGTTACGATCGGAGACCCAGGGAAACACAGGAGCTGAGAGATCCAATCGCAGTATGGGTTTTAATGGGTAATCCAAAGAGAAATCAACAAGCAGGGGTCAAAACCATAAATCCATCCAACAAATAACAAACAGGGAAGGAACAGGAACGGGAACAGGAACTCGGAAGACGAGGAACCCGGAAGGCGAGGAAACTGGGTGACGGAAAGAAAAGGACTCCATGCAGACAAACAGAAAAGGACTGGTTAATATAGGGAGGATAATGACTAACAAGTGAAGACACCTGCATGCAATTAACAGGAGTGCAATTACTGTGATGAAGGGACAAGGCTTTGTGGGAATTGTAGTGCCTACGGTGAGGTGCCTATGGGGAAGTGAGACCACTAGTGGAGACTCAGGGAAACAGACCAGACAGTGTGACATTACCCCCTCCTCCACAGAGCAGCTACCAGATGCTCCACCCGAACCCAAGAAGAGACCAAGGAACACAGAGACCAGGAGGGAGGTGGAGCGGCGGAGGACCAGGGGGAGGGACGGAGGGCCAGGTAAAATGGGGAAACAGAGACAAGAAGTGCAGAAAACAAAAAAACAAGGAGCCCAGGAGGGAGGTGGACCAGCGGAGGATCAGGGGGAGGGACGGAGGGCCATGTCCATAGAGGGAAACAGAGAGAAAAACAAAAACAAGGAACCCAGGATGGAGGTGGACTGGCGGAGGATCAGCGGGAGGGACGGAGGGCCAGGTCCATAGAGGGAACAGAGAGAAAAACAAAAACAAGGAGCCCAGGAGGGAGGTGGACCGGCGGAGGATCAGGGGGAGGGACGGAGGGCCAGGTCCATAGATGGAAACAGAGAGAAGAGGAGCAAAAAACAAAACAACAACAAAACACAAGTCCAGGAAGGACATAACGTTCAGTGTCCCAGGGCCGAACCGACAGGGCAGGAATCCAGAGAGGAGCAAGGTGGAATTGGAGCCCTGCGGTCGAGACAGAAGCCCCCCAGGGCGGCGCAGAAGACCACCCCATCTGTGCGGTCGAGACAGAAGACCACCACCTCCGTCCGGTCAAGACAGAAGCCCACCCGGGCAGCGCAGAAGACCACCCCATCCATGCGGTCGAGACAGGAGCCCACCCGGGCGGTGCAGAAGACCACCACAGTGGAATCGAATTAACAGGAGAGCAATTCTGGTTAGGCTCAATTCTGGTATTGAGACAGGTGTGGCTGGGGTATTCCATGGAGACCGATGTCGTAAATAGAATACAAACTCCCAGAAATAAGCATCCAACTGCTCCATTTCATTTCGAGGAACTGGGTCATCCAGTCCGGTGTTGAAAGTGTCCTTTAGGGCCGCATCATTATATCCCATACCCTCAGCTAGGGTCCAGAACATTTGTGCCATAGCACCCACCTCAATCCCCTCTTGGCGGAGGGTGGTCAATTTGACTTGGCGTGCCCTTCGTCCCACCATACTGGCTGGGGAACGGGTATGAAGTCCTACACCGCTGGATCTCGACATTGATGGAGTCTGTGACGAGTGGGGCGGGGCCGAGGGACGTGGGAACGAGGAGTGAGGCCGGTGGAGTGATTGGAGATGAGCTACACCTGCGACCCACCACCGGTCTCGGTGACGGAAAGAAAGGACTCCATGCAGACAAACAGAAAAGGACTGGTTAATATAGGGAGGATAATGACTAACAAGTGAAGACACCAGAGTGCAATTAACAGGAGTGCAATTACTGTGATGAAGGGACAAGGCTTTGTGGGAATTGTAGTGCCTACGGTGAGGTGCGTATGGGGAAGTGAGACCACTAGTGGAGACTCAGGGAAACAGACCAGACAGCGTGACAAGCTTACAGAGCTTTTGAGAAACGCAGCCTGTCTTGTTTATGAATTGGACATCGGTATCGTGTCTCAGAGCGGAAGATAATTTCCTCAGTTCAAAATAACAAGGAACATCATGATTTTAAGAAATGTAGTGGAGTAAAAAGTACAATACAATGTGGTAAAGTAAAAGTTTCTTGAAATTAAAATACTCAGATAAAAAATTTAGATACTTGAAAATTACACTTAGGTACAGTATTTTGCTACTGTCCACCACTGATCCTAATACCAAGTGTTTTCTTGGGGTGAATTGGCAACCTTGTCCATATTTTTCATGTGGTCAACTTGCACAATGTGTAGAGTGCGCTCTTAGTCTTTTGCTAGACAGCCCACCCCAGAGCTTCCATGCTTCTGTGCATTAAATGGACAGCCTTGCCCTAAATGTGCAGGAAGTCACAGGTTTCTTGGATGCAGACTTTGAAAGACTGCATTATGGGAATAGAGCTTGTCAGTCCCATTTAGAGTGTTGCACCAGGGCTAGGAACCAATCTGATATAAAGGCAAAATTTGTTTTTTTCAAACGTTAATTGTCTCTCATTTCCCAATCACTCCACCGGCCCCGCCCCACTCGTCACAATCACCATGGATTTTTTGCGAGCGCCAACCTCCCGCTCTCTCTCGTGAGGCCAATAAGGAAGTGATTAAAACTGCAATTCATTGACTGGACGCTTGAGGCTGGCTGCAAAAGGGAGTCAGTTCCACAAGTGCTGCCTGCATCCGAAAACTTAGACAGGTGACTTGCTGCCTCGCTGTCGTATCAGGCAATGACTTTGCAGGCGGCGTTTTTTTACATGAAGGCACCTCACGAAATATCTCATTTCTGTATAACAGACTGCACTATGGACAAATAGGTGGTCTGTCCCGCCCAGAGTTCTGCACCAGAACTAGGAACCCAATCCAAAATGAATACCAATTTGCCAAAGATTTTTTTTTCTTTTTTTTTTTGATCAATTATAATAAAAAATTTATCTGTGCATTAATTTTGCCATAAAAAAATGTATCTGCTATTATGATATAAGATATTATTATCTTAATTGTATTTTTAAACAAACAACCAAATGTATTAATTTCTTTAGTTAGTTAATACAATAATTTCACATTTGTATTTCTTATCAAACTGGTTGGATTTTCTTTCCCAAAAAATATTAAGTTGTTTTTGCCACATAGGCTGTGCCCTGTGTCCCACTCACAAAGGTGTGCAATGCATAGAGTTGCGCTTTTGGTCCATTGCTCGCTGTCCCACCCAGAAGGCTACGGTGAATAACTTTGAGTTAAAGGAAATTGTAAATTTTTAAGGAGAAACCATCAACTAACATGTCAACATTTTTAAATCTTAAGTCTCACTGTACATTCTTACAATGCAAATGTCCTAAGCATGTAAATGGTTATTTGTTTAATGTTGGGAATTCCTCTGCTTATTAGGAGTCCAAGCATTAAAGGTGCTGAAACCCTAATTTATTTGTACTGATTTTCTGATTCTTTTTCTGCTCTAAATGTGTCTGCCCAGGCAAAACCGTACAATAGGTACTAAAAACATCAAATTTGACAGGATGGTCCCAAATCTCCCCTTCTACTCAGTTGCAGACGCACACCCCGATCGGACAATAGATGGCGCTATAATAAGTACTTTGACATTTTTGCTCATATCTTCATAACCACAAAGAGATGCATTTAGAGAAATAATACTAACTACAGACAGTAAGGACATGAAGCTTATTTCCAAAACCCTGCATGGTAAACTTTGAATTTCAATACAATATAGTGTAATATACTAACATAGGCTTATTGTTTTGTAATATTTACTATAATAACTGATTTAACATATTTCCTGCATAATTACGTTGGCTACTGTACATACGTTTTGTGTAGGATCAATTACTTTGTCAGCAGTGTGCAGCACATACCAACCTTAAAAGTTTTTTCAATATTTTGCTTATCCTGCCTGACAAGACCATAAACATTACAGATAACATTTGGAATGTCAATAAATTTAAATACACATATCCTAAAAACGAATCCTGTGTGAATGATATTTCGGTCAAGGTTTTTGCCGTAAGTGCTCTCTGCTGGTAGGGAACAGCAATATGGTCACTGGCTTGTTGTTTTTATTATATACTAAAAACTGTATGTTATATTTTCAGGCAGACTTTCTGTGGAAGAAATAGCCCCTATTTAATGTGATATGCTGCGATGTTTCAATTTCACCGATGCTGCCAACTAAATATCTCAGCAATGCTAATAATCTTCCCAAAACAGTGAAGTATGATGCAGTCCGGAAGATTCATATTGTTGAAGTAAATTAGTTTGAACTGATGTTGAACTGCATTGTATCAGATTGTTTCAACAGAATCATGAAAGATTATTTTGGTATTTCTATATTTTTGTATGTTAAGATTTAATGAAAAAGTAATAGAAATGTGTGTCTAAGACTATTATTTAGTTACTTTAATTCAGTTTTTATACTTCTTTTTTTTTTACATACATTTCTTTATCCTATAGTGGCCTATAGGAACATTAGAATACAAACTAAATCAACTTATATACTTTAAATAACTAGTTTTATATATCAATCTGTGACTTAGCTATCTAAAAGGGGACATTCCATAGGTGTAATGGTTTTTATTTTGTACAAACTGTATGTGCTATTGCCTTACACCAACCCTACACATAAACCTACCCCTTACAGAAAACGTTCTGCATTTTTACAGTTTAAAAACTTTATTTTAAACCAGTTTTATGAATGAGGATGTCCCCAACATCACACATTTTTTACAATCTCAACCCAACCCAACCCCCCCCCCCAAAAAAAACCTCATTCTGTATGATTTGAAGCCCGATGAAGCCTTTGTACACATGGAGACCTCAATTTAGTCCCCATGAGTTGGTGTATTCAGTTGTCAGTCCCCACCAGTATAGAAAAACATGTACACACAAACACTCAAACTATCCTTTGCTATCCTTGTGGGGACTCTCCATTGGCGTAATGTTTTTTTTTTTTTACTCTCCACACTGTATTTTCTATCCACTTACCCTAACCCTAACTCTAAACCTACCCCTGACAGAAAACTTTCTGCATTGAAAAAAGTATGGTGTCATTGATGCATTTTGTGTAGAACCACAATTACCATGAGGTGGCAGTATTGCTCTGTAACTCTTAAGAATAAGAAGTTAAAGGTGACCTCTAAGTGGACTGAGATAAAGCTGAAGAAATATATTACTGTAACCCAAGGCTATTCCTCATCTGATTGGACTTGACATCTTGCTACAGCTGTTTAAATCTCAGCAGGTGTCTTTCAGTTACTGAATGAAGTTTTCATCTTCTTCCAAAATTTAAAGGGGTCTTATGATGCAATTTCAAGTTTTCCTTTCTCTTTGGAGTGTTACAAGCTGTCTGTGCATAGATAAGATCCCTAAAGTTGCAAAGACTAAAATCTCAAACCCAAAGAGATGTTCTTTATGAAAGTTAAGAATCTTCCATGCCCTCCTAAAACGGCTCATTCAAACACGCCACCACATCTCTACGTCACTGTGTGGGAAGATTCGCATAATGCCGCTCCAAATGTTTACGCAAAGAAAGAAGCTTAACTTTTATTCTCATTGTAGAATTGTTGCTGCCGCTGACTGCCATGTCATGGAGACACTGTGTGTTTCGTTTTGAAAGCAAAACTACTTTGGCCTTTTAAAAGAGGACACAACTAGAAATCAGTGATTATGTTGTATTTACAACACTGTTCCAGAACAGTTCAACCCAAATATTCAGATGTGTGCAGCACTTTTTTCGTAGCACTGTTTCCTGAACCTGGGAGAGTAGACCACAATGCCATCTGTGCACAAAGGCTGTTTCTATAAAGTGGGGCAACTGCAACTTTGCAGGGATAGTCTGGCGCCTCTGACTCATAGTCTGTAAGTACGTTTACTTAAATAATTTGCCACTGATGATTCAAACTCAAGTTTTGAGCAGTCTAGAGTAGTGCTTGTTGTTTGTCGTTTCTCCAATCACAAATTCAGACATGGTTTTATGTTTCCTTATAAAACCATAAAACTGTGTATCACGCAACATGTAAAAAGACAGTATAAGTAATAATCAGTAATAATGTCCCCAATGGATGCAACAAATGCCTTGTTTGTAATGGGTTTTATTGGTTTTGTCTTGTCGCACGGAGACACTGCATCACAGTATGGTAAGGTCATAACATTTCCGTCACACGCTTGAGGTATTCAGCCAATCACAACGCACTGGATAGCTGGCCAATCAGAGCAAACCTCGCTTTTCAGAACGATGAGCTTTGTAAAAAACAACTTGTTTCAGAAAGACGGTGTATAGAAGAGCAACAATAATGTACAGTATGTGGAAAATAATGTTTTTTAACCTTAAACTGAATAGACACATTGCATTACACCAAATACACAAAATATTGTTCTTTTTAGCAACATCATATGACCCCTTTAAGACATGACTTTCGAGTGCAGTTCTTCAGGTATTAAAATCACTTGGTGTCGGGTGTGGTTCTGTCTTATAAATATCACAGATGTCATATTAATGTGTTCTGGCCAAATGTAAGATATATTGGGATGATTCACACTTCATAGAGTTCACATTTACACTGAGGCCCATTAGGTTGTCATAAAACAAATGAATCTGGAAAAGCAGAATCTCGTTTATGAATACACAAAATGTCTTAGCAAGTATTTTATAAGCTCCAGGCTTTGTGCATGCCACATTTGCTGACGTGGTGTGCTTGTTTGAACCATTTCCCATTCTAAGTGTATATTCCAAGACTAGTTTCATCTCAACATTGAAATCCAACACCACTTCTTTAGTGTCACAACACACTTGACTTGTTTGACTATAATTTGTATGAACTATTGTGTTGCTCACACAACAGTTGCTTTTAAGTAAGCATAATACTAGAGCACTGTTGAATTTATACGGGTAAACCAGGTTGAAAATGGCATCATTTTCATGGAACTGACCATGTGTGTGGTTTATATTCACTCCAGACTCATAAACTTGTAATCAAGACTGCAATGGCTTCATAAATATCTCTGAATATGGTTAATATTTGGCCACATTGATTCCATAGACTGCCCAGGACATGTCTGAAACATCTCTCCTGCTTATCTTAAAGGAGGAGCAAAAGCTTGCCCTGCCCTCAAAGAAGGAAAAACTCTGATCAGACAGACTGTAATTAGACGAAAGAGAACTGAGGAGGAGAAAGGGAGGATTTTGGCCTGGGGTATAAGATAAATATCGTCCCACACAGCTCAATGTGGAGTGCCAGCAATCCCGGTCTCCAAATGGGTGGGGTGGATGGAAACTTCCAAGGTGCTTTTTCTCAGTCCATTTGCGGACCAAGTGTCGTGCAAGAAAAGACAGACCAGAGGTGGGCAGAAAATCCAGTTTCCATGGACACGTGTGATATACACTCCTTAGTGCTTCGCAAGATCCTTAGAAATATTGCTTTATGTGGCTCTGGCTGTTGTCTGTTATTGGCACATGAATATATGCTTGATGCTCTAACCATAGACTCACCGTTCAGCACCCTTCTCCACTGCTATTTTCAGAATATGATGTCAGGTGTTTAAGTCATGGCTTTCATACGGTTAGTGTGAAATCGGACTTTTTGGCCAAACCACTGCACTGACTTTCTGCCCAAGTGCTTTTGCAAATGTACCAAGACCAAAGGGTGATTAGTATCACACTGAGGTCATAAGAGTGACCTTGTCAACACTTGGCTTCTCTTTTTTGTAATTCTTTCTGCCAGTGCCATGGTTGCAGCATCATTAATGTGCACTAATAACTAAAGCCTCCTGATATTGCAGTGTGTTATGATGGCCCATAAGAGCCACACAATACTTAATTTGATAAATCAGTAAATCGGGCTGAGAAATCAGTAAGCCAATTAATTAGATAAAAAAAGATATTAAAAAAAATCCATTAATACAATTAATAAAAACAGATAAATTAAAAATGCAATATTCAATCGAGCAATTAATGCATTTTTGTATTTAAATTGTTTAACATGAAATTATACAATTATATTTTTAATTGTATTTTTAAATTTTTTATATGCGATTATATAATAATATTTTTCATTGTATTTAAAATGTTACATATGAGATTATATAATTGTTTAGTTGAATACATTTTAATATGTGATTATATAATGATTATTTAATTATATTTTAATTGCACTTTATTGTATTTGAATGTATTGGATTGTCATGTTGTTTAATAATAACGGTAACATCTGGGAAAATGATTGACGGTTTAGCACCGCCCTCTTCCATCAAAGTGAGAAATTTATATAAGGCCAATATATAATGGGAGGGGGGGGGGGGTAATAATTGTACAATTCATAATTTAATTATCAGTGTTATTGTTAAATTGAATGTTGCAATTTGTTTTTTTTTATATTAATGGAATGTTTTTGATGATCAAACTGATGATTCTTTTTCTCTGTTTATCCACATTAATTATTTTGCAGTCATGTTTGGTGTCATTACACATTCTCCTCATCCTCAAGGAGAAAGACCATTCCTATCAAATGTGTTGGCCCATCAAAAGCCATTCTCAGAAAACAGCCTGCCTTCCCGAAATGTCTTTCAGGGTCTGCTTTATGATATTGACTGATTGGTCTGCTTGGATCCTGGGCTGTTGACACGAGTGTTAGAATGGCCCCCCTGCAAGTTTGAACATCGTAACTTCCTGATGAAACCAGTCATCCATCTGTTCATGTGCTCCTCAAATGTTTAAACAAGCACTGCATGAATACAAGCAATACCCGGAGAGCCAAGGCATCGCTGCTGGCTCTCTGCACTGTAAAGCCTACATACTGAGATTGTCTGAGCCAAGTGAAGCATACCAACTTATTTTACACCCTTAATTAATTTTCTGAATGTGCAGAAATGAACTTGTTGCCTCCACTGCAAAAAAAGCATTGCTTCAGTTTGGACTGTATGATCCCGCCTCAATGTTTTAAAATACCAGTTCTTTTTTATAATGAAAATTAAATGTTATATAAAGCATATATTTGGGACCACATATCATTGTTGGTAGATATTCAGGCTTTTGTCCTTTCTTGTTGACATGAGTCAAAATTCTTAATATAACCACAGCTGGGAATTGGACAGCTTTGGTCCAAACTGTCACAAACAATGAAATACTACATATTTTAAATGTCGAGATATTTAAAAAAAAATGAAACCATTAACATATAAAACATATTTTCCCATTTAAATGAGAGTATAACCACATATAATGTAGGCCTACTAGAAATCTTATGGACACTTTTTTTTAAAAGTGTTTTTGAACCAATCACATGAGCCATAAATTTAGTCATGTGACTAAACAGTGGCAAGAAACTGACCCTAAGGGTTAGTCATGTGACTAAACAGTGGCAAGAAAATGACCCTAAGGGTTTGTGAAGGAACTACAAGGGTTTTGTACGTTGTATTGTTTCATTGTATAGTGAATTATTGTTTTGTTTTAAAAAGTGTAAAAAATAATACCATAATAGTGTATTGTGTAAAAAATAGTCTCTCATATGATAGACCAGTTTTTGTCTGGTAGGATGGACATTCTTTTTTTTAAATGCTCTCAAATCTGTGTATTGTGAGTCTGCTTTGAGCCAAGCCAGTGCTTCTGGTCTCATGCTCCAGTTAGGTTTCTGTGTCTCCTCTCACCAGCCTGTGAATACTGATGTGTTTGCTGGACAAATATGCCAAGACCATCAGTATCTAACAGCTTTTGATCTATAGTGGCTCAAGCCATCTCATGCCCGAGTAGATACTTAAACATGCAAATGCGAACTCAACATCCAATTTATGCAATAATTAAGGCTTTTGAAAATAATGCACAAGCATTGACTTTAAAGTTCAAATCATATACTGTAGATAAGATGATTTCTGCACTCTAATGTCAGTGTCAAACTCATTTCATGTAAATACAAAATGCTTTATCATTTTCTGTTACATCCGGTGCCATGACCTACAGAATGACCTTTTGATCCACTTCTAAATGCTGCCAAGGTCCTCACAGTCCTCCTTTCGAGTCCACACTTTGGGAATGTAATGTTCTGTAGAGTCACTATCCGTGTGAGCTTTGCAAAATGGAAGATAGCCAGCACTCATGAACACCTTTCAAAATCAGAAAATAATAAATGGAACACACTTATGGACTTCACAGACATGTGTACACAAGGGTTATCCCAGCTCTAGTCTCAGCCTCAGACATCACGCCCATGAACAGTTGACTTAACATCTGATGCATATGGGGCACAAAAGTGGAAACACTTCAGGAGTGTCGAAGTCGTCATCGGATTGGTAGCATTCTACAGGATTTCCGCAAGACGTCTCTGCCGCGTTCTTTAACATTCTGCCAGGAAACAAAGATACTGTGGCGCCAAACCCCCCCATGAAAGAAGAAAGCAGTCAAGTTTACAACTGTGACGACGAGCGCTTATCAGGATCAACTAAACACTGGATTTTCAAAAGTATGTGAAATATTTAAAGTTCGCGGCATAGAATCTTTACACACTGGTCTGTTATTGTGGCGAAATTTTCACGCCTTGAAACGTGATGATGAACGAAACGAACTGTGATTGGTTGTAGGACATGTCGGTCAAACGGCCTCATGGGCGGGCCTTGGCCAGTGAAAGCTGTCAAGAATTCCTACCCGAGACTAGGATCAACTAAACTCTGGATTTTCAAAAGCATGTGAAATATTTAAATAGTACATGGCATAGATTCTTCAAAATATGTTTAAGAGTTTTACACACTGGTCTTATATTGTGGTGACATTTCCTTCCATCCCTCAAAACATGACGATGAACAAAACGAACTGTGATTGGTTGTTTGACATGTCGGTTGAAAGCTGCCATGAATTCCAGACCTTCAGTCTGAGACAGAGTTCACATAATGTTAACCATTTGGGGCAGGACCTTTAAAAAGCAGGTTTCATGATTGTAAAACACACAACAGTGTTATTATAGTATTATCTATATATATTATTATAGAATTATAAACTATTATTGTTATAAACTAAACAAAGGAACAATATTTTTGGAATGATGAATGGTAAAAACATTGATGATATACAATAAAGTCAATCAAAATCCACCGACTTTAAAAAAAGCAGCAGACGACAAAACTGTGCACACACTTAACAGAACGTTACTGTGCTATGATGTGGACGCTAATATAGTTATCGTTATAACTATCTTTAAAGTTATCATTCTTTGATAATTATAAGTTTTAGTAATTTTGTTATGTGCTATGTGCTTTGTATATTTATCTTTATTTTTTATTTCATTAATTTTAGTCCTCCATCTAATTTTATTTGTATTACTTGTTATTTTCACATTTTTATTGCGTTTTTTTTTAAGTTTAAAAAGTTTCATCCATCTAGTTTCATTCTAATATTTATGCTTTCTTTGATTTCAGCTTTATTTCAATGACTGAAAACCAGTTTAATAGTTTTAGTTTTAGCAAATAATAATACTGGGGTGCGTTTCCCGAAAGCATCGTTAGCCAACTATGGTCGCAAGTTCCGTCGTTACCAACCTAGTTCAACGATTTGGTGTTTCCCGAAACCATAGTTCAAACGAACATTCGCAAATTGCATCGCAAACTTGTGTTACAGCCCTCCACCTGTGGTTAGAGGCAGAGTTCAGTGTTAGTTTGCGATGTCGACGTCGTTGATTGCGCCGCACCTGGGCTATGTTCTATTCAGAGTTATCGACCCTATGCCCTAATTCCTTTAGACGATTTCACCATCCACTTTTAATGATTTAAAAGACTTAAAGTTATGGTTAAAGTTTATTACCTAATTTGCCTTCTTTATTTTTATTACAAATGCAGTTTGAAACTATATAGCCAGGGGCGCTGCTAAGGATTTTGGGCCCCATGAAAAGAATCTTGACAGGGCCCCCAACACAGCTGAGAGTTTTTTCATATTAATTTACATAAAATCATGCGCTTTTATGGTATTTTGACTATCATTCTCATATATTTAAGTCAATCAGACAATTGAACTCCATCCCATGTCCACACCCGTAATTTGTCCTCTGTAATACTGCACTACTTCAGTACTGTATAATGTATATACTGTGCATAGCTGTACATGTGTCATATAGTGTATTCACATATATTTATATTTGTATGAATGTACTGTCCATATTTGTACTGTACACTGGCAATGACAATAAAGTTAATCTAATCTAACCTAATATTTTTAACATGACAGTTTAAATGTAACTGAAATACTGAGCACTCTTAATACAATGAAATGTATTTATATTTATTTGCTTCAACACTGATACTGAAATTTAAAAAAAAAAACTCTTCAATTTAAAAAAAAACAGGAAAAAAAATCTCAGCAAGAAAACACCACCATAAAACAAAATGGCCATATAAAATTTCTAATAATTTAAGCAGAACTTGCATAATATACTATATCAAAGAATGGCCAAGGTATAACATAGATGAGTCTGAGTTACTCTTTACACATCATTTCTAATCTCTTGTACTTGCTCAACATTTCTAAACAAAAGTCCAACGTCTGACCTTTTCAGCTGCAAAATCATTAATCAGATCTTTGAAGTCGAGCTCTCTAGCCAACTCGCTCTCAATGGAAAGCATAGCAAGACTGCAAAGCCTTTCTTGAGACATTGTAGACCTCGAGTAGTTTTTTATCAGTTTTAATTTGCTGAATGCCCTCTCCCCACCAGCAACAGTCACTGGCAGTGTGCTAAATAAACGCAAAGCAATGCACACTTCTCCAAAGATGCTTTGCAGCTGCAGCTTACAAATAGCATTTAGGAGTTCAAGAGGTGACAGGTTAGGGGGGAAGTTGGAAGCATATACACGGTTAAGGTGTCTTACTTGATTTTCAAAATCAGGAGTTAGATCACTGGAATACTTAGTGATCAGTGGTTGGCACACAGAAGAGATTTTGTCCTCACTAATCTGCCCAACTTTCAGAACCGCATAAAACTCGTTCACAATATCAGCAATTCTCTGGAACCTAGTGTCTAAGTCACTGATGATACTATCCATAGCAGTGTAAAACACAGTATTCCGAAACTCTGTTTCTGAATCTTCCTGAGTTGTCTCCTCTTCACAGGTTTCATCATGGAATCTCTTTCTTTTCTTCTTGCGACTGCACTCCTTGCTTAACTGAGGAGTAACATGAGCTTCTCTAGCTATCAACTTTGCCTCAGCTAGGAGAGACCCCCATGCATCTCTCAGAGACTGCATCTCTTCTGTCAAGGCTCTGATATTGGCTGTCTCTATGTCAAGTGAGATTTTCCCTGACTGGAGAATAACATTCCTGTCATCAATGCTTTGCAGTACTTTCAGCCAGATGGTGAGAAGAAGAATAGCATCAAATGACATGAAGTATTTTCTGAGACCATTAGCATCTAATCTTGCTTCATTGGTGAGACTGCAAGTCATTAGTATGCTATCAAGTGCATTAATGACAGAAGGTAGGTGCTTTGCCACAGGTTTAACAGCCTCAATCCTTGCACTCCAGCGGGTATCAGATAGCTGATGCAATGAGCAACCTGTTCGCTCTTTGTAGATTGCCCAGCGCTCTGGGCTACTACTTACAAATGTGTACAGGCGGTTTATGCAGCCAAAAAAGGTGGATACATCTGGACTTGATTGTGCAGCATGTACGCCGACAAGATTTAATGTATGAGAGGCATAAGGGGAATAAGTAGCTAGCTTGTTTTTCCTCAGTATTTCAGCTTGGACTCCCTTTACCTTCCCTGACATATTTGCCCCATTGTCATATCCCTGTCCTCTGCAATCACTGATGTCAATCCCATGCTCACAAAGAACATCTAAGACTCAATCATCTTTGCTATCTCACTCCCTGTCTTTTTGTAAAAATCCTTGTATTCAAGGAACCTCTCAGTGATCTCCCACTCGTCTTTTTCTTTGTCATATTTGACATACCGTAGTACCACCACGTTTTGCTCTGTATGGTAAATGTCTGGTGTGGCATCGGCGATGACTGCATAATAGATGGCATCCTCCCTTTCCTGTAGAATTCTTTTCAGAACTCGTCTGCCACATAAATTGATGAACTCATTTTGACTTTCAGAGCTAAGATAATGTGTTAGCCTGGTTTGTTTTCCTTCTTTTTGTTTTTGTTTGTTGTCCCTGATTTTTTGAAAGTGCTCTTTCAGCAGAGGATCATAATGTGACAAAAGCTCCAGTGTGCCTAGGAAATTGCCATTATGAACGTCATCTAAGTCGCTTGATTTGCCTCTGAAAGGCAGGTTTCTTGAGGCCAGATGTAGGGTAACATCTAACAGTCTCTCCAGGATGGCCCTATTTTTCTCAATTTCTGTTTGGAACTCCCTGTTTAACAGACCTTTATCTTGTAAAACAGATCTTTGCAGATTTTTCCATCTTAAGTAGCAGTCTCTGTGTGCATCACTCCTCTCATGGATTGGGAGTTTATTGTTCATGTGACGCCACTTCACATGACACATTTTAAACCCATTTTGACTGGCCAGTGCACTACAGGAAGGCTTTTTCTGTATATTGGAGTGTACTGAATAAAGTGACTGATTGCTTTGACTAAAAGTAAGCCAGTCTCTCTTAATTTTTTCTCTCTTATTGGCTGACTTTGTATAATTCAAGTATTCAGGGAACGGCTTCCCCCCTGAATCGCATGGCATTTCCACTTTCTTTTCTCTCATGGTCACAGCCAATTTTCTGACTATGTCCTCCCTATCCTGATCAGTACAAACTGCTGGCCACAAACCAGGGTCGTTTGTCACAATATTTTCTTCCCTTTCAAATCCCTCAACATTCAGTCCATCCTCGGCATCTGAATTCTCATCTCCATCTTCACTCTCTGCCATCTGTCTCTCACTTGCATCTGTACCCTCTTCCATCTCTTCCTCCACTTCCTCAGTTCTCCCTGACAAACAGGAAGAGGGTCCTGGAACTGACAAAGTATATAGCATTTCCTATAGCCAATCTTTTCCACTCTACAGATGCCTCTTATATTTTGTGTGTATCACTTTCAGACATTAATGTGTTGCCATTAAACCAATATTAATAGCCGCTCACCTTCTTCTTCATGTGGGAGCGCAGAGGCTGATTCAGGGGATGCTGGAGTTAGGGGTTGGGAGACAGCCGGACCAGTTGCTGCTGCTGGTTCATTTGACTCTGTTTGGAATGAGGCATGATTTTGACAAAGTGGGTTTGACTACATTGAATGTTTAACTAAAACTGTGTATTGTTATTTTTTCCAGCGTTTTCTTGACCTAACATGGGGAGAAAATTGAGTTCCCTTATCATGCACTTTTAACACTAGAACGACGACCAGCAGTCATTTTAACCACAACATTTAAACTTATGGTAATTATCTTTAACACTAGAATAAACAAGGCATCATTTTGACCGTTTTGAAATTTGCATAGTCAATAACTTTGTCTAAATAAATCACAAAGCCTTGCTGCTCCCTGACTTTTCATAAAACTACATGAATTTTCATTAAAACTAGTTTAAATATTTATTTTATACGTCCACAGGCAGTCATTTTGCGCTGTTTAAATTAAGTTTTGCCGACAGTCTGGATCAGATAATGTGAAAGTATTATGTGAAGATGGTTGGCAGAGATGAATCATGCTGTATTTGACAATATAGGGGACATTGTAGTAATACAACTCCACATCATCTTCAAGAGATGCACTGAAACCTCACAAACAGCTGATAGTAGTTTGTACAGTAGCTGGCAGAGGATTTTTATCAGAGTTCATGAAGTTAGACTGCTTGCAAGACAGGTGCAACAACATGGACCGCAGCAGGGTGCTGAAAGTGGGCCGAGCCTCGTACAAAGACGCCAACACCGGCTGCATGTGAGGCAAAGCCGTGCACCCGCTGCACCCTGCTCTATCGAAACGTGCTAACTTGTCGAAAAATGCTACCGTAGAGACCTAGGGCCTCATGTACAAAGCGTGCGTATGCACAGAAAAGTGCCGTAGGCTACGATCATTGTCATGGGCGGTCCACTAACAATTTAGGCCTACTTACAAACCCACCTTTTCTTGTGAAATATTGGGTAACATACTGTCGACCCTTTGCCTCTTTCACTTCTCTTATTTTTTTCTCTTTCCGTTTTTGACTTCCAGATTTTTGAGGCATTTTCACATCCTCTTCTGTCAAGTTGAATCTGCCAAGCTGTTTGTGTTGCCTTGGTTACTGGATACAATTTGGGCGGACTGAACCATTTTATGATAATCGAGAGGGGGAGAGGGGCCCACGGACGTTTGTGTTTCCTAAACAAATACATTTTTTTGACACCAGGAAACAGTAAACAGAATAATTTAAAGTTAATAATTTTTACTATCAAATATTTTTTTTTAGCACCACAATTTTATTGGGGGCTTCTCTGGGCCCCCTCTTAGTCATGGGCCCCGAGAATCGTCATCGTTTACCCCCACTTTACAGCGCCCCAGTATATAGCAACGCGGCCCTCGCAATTATTCTCCCTTAGAAGTGCTCTCTGAAAGTATTAATCATGCCGATTGGAACACAGCCGCATCGTTTCGTTTGTGCGAAGAAACGGTGAGTTTGACGAGTGAGTTACCTTTGTAAAAACATTCCAAAAGACATATTTGTCATATAACAATATTGGTAAATCAGTGTGTTAGAGGTTTTCACTTATATAAAATGTTAACACTCAAATCAAAGTAATTTTATAGTAGGCCTAAATGAATGTACCAAAATAAAGTAACAAAAATGTATAAATATGTGAGAGATTTTGTTGTTTTTACAGAATTATAAAATAGAATACTCTCTACAAATGTGTTTGTGTATATATATATATATATATAGAGAGAGAGAGAGAGAGAGAGAGAGAGAGAGAGAGAGAGAGAGACAGACACACGGTGACACTGTTTGCAAAATTATTTTTTGTGCGTGTTTTTAAGTGTTCATTTAATGCATATCAGCAAATAAACCAAATATTTAACAAATGTTATGTCAGATTAAATAAATGGTTTAAACTGCAATGGTGGCTGGATGCTGCACAGGTGACAGGAGGTATGGGTGAAGAAGATATCCTGTCTCCCAGCAGCCAGCTATCACCAAAGCCATGCATCCTCTTCAGCCACCTGCAAACTGCAGAAGTGGCCCACACAAAAGAGTCATGTATGCTTCCATCACCCATCCATCAGGCCGTCACCCACCACCTCCAGAAATTTCCAACAGCATAATAATGGAGTGTATTTAACAACTGAATTTAAAGCAATGTTTCTTCTTATTGCCCTCTGAAGATATGAAGCCTGATGTTAGAGGACCAGGCAGGAGGGGGCCTGATGTTGGAGGGCCAGGCAGGAGAGGGCCTGATGTTGGAGGCCTGAACTTTGAAGGCAAAGGCCTGGTTGATACACATGTATACCTCCAAGGATCCTTCCATTGCAACAGGCCCCAGGATGCCCAAAACTTTCTCTTCGTCTGAGGGAGAGGAGGAACTGTATTGATACCCCATCATACCCCACCATACCCGTCTTGTTTGCTTCCCTCTTACGTGCCGTAGCCCTCCGTTTTGTCACAATTGCGAAGTCCCTCCATTATTCCTGACTTCTGGGCTTTGTTCGTATCCATAGCCAGCATAATTTTTTTTTGAGTGATTTCTGCACAGATTTTATTTTTGTCAGCATTTCTAATGCTGTTTTGCAGCTTTGAAAATAGCTGGACTTAATTATTTCCCCCTCCTCCAAAAAAACTTGCAATTTCATGCTTTGAAAATTGGGGTTTTCGGCTAATTTTCATTAACACATGGCAGAATGGCAAGGAGACATAAATAGAAAAATTTAACACAATAAGCATCAGGTGTCCACAACAGTACACCACAGTTAAATTTTTTTTTTTTTTATTGTGGTTAAGTAGCCTATATCAGTATTAGCTAAATAGCCTAAGAAATGGTATATATATGAAATTGTGAAATTATTGAGATTGAGATCAGAGAAGAGCACATTTTTAACTCCGTGTGTGTACATAATGTATTGCAGAACAAATGAATGATTCGTTATTACTCGACTCCTACGTAACATCATTTCAAAAGTGTAATTCGAGTCGAAGAAAAGATAAAATAAAACCAAATTACTGAAGGTGGCGGTATGTGCTCATGTCTCCCGTCTGCCATTAGATCGAAGAAGAAGAACGACGGCTCAAACCAGCGTAGTTTGAACGATGGATCTGCGACACGGGTACTATGGTTTCGGGAAACAGTAGTGACTAGGCCACTACTGGCACCAAACGGAACTGCAAAAATAATGACTGTTTTCAAACAGTTTATTGAACGCTGGTCTTTCAAACAGATAGTGCCACCCTTAACTCATGCCACTAATTGAGCCATTGTTTCCATGTCAGACTGCAAGTGTTGATTTTCTGACCCAAGTCATCCATAAAGGGAAAAATATTTGAGGTAAAATAAAAAAAAGAACTGTGAAACCAATTTTGGCTTAGAAAATTTGCTAATACTTTCTGTGAGTGTAATATTATTCCTTTTTAATAATGCTCTCCGTCACAGGCATAAATGTAATGTCCTGAATTTGAAGGTAATACAGAGGGCTCATGGTTTGTAGAGATACAGCAGTGAGCCGTGACAAAGCTGGACTGAATTGTAAAATGACATTCCTCTCACAAGGAATGACTTTTTATTCAAAGCTCAGTGTCAATGGACTGCACATGAGATAATATAACAGTATGGTGTATCCTGGTACAAAAGTCTGGGGGTCAAGGGTAATTTCAAATACGAAAGCAGAGTTTATAAGATGTGTTCCCACAGTTCCCATTCTCATATACAGATACACATATGAACAGAACCTTGTGTCCAGCCTCAAAAGATGGGGAAGTATACATTGCTGTAAATCATAGCATTAAAAACATGGGACTCAAAGAGTTGAGCTGCAGTGCTAGGTAGAATTCAGCCAGACCCTGTGGTGTTTGCATTATGACAGCCAAGCTCAAACACAGGCTAGTGTTAAAACAAGCCACTCATGTGTCTGCGGTGTGGTAAACATGGTAACGTTCTGCTGGTTTTTAAACATAAGCATTTTGGATTCCTGAAAACCCTATAAACGATGATAGGGTTAAGGAAATGGTCTAAATTGACATGTTCCTCTATATGTAAAATCAAACTAAAAATATTTGGTTACAGTGCATTTACAATTGAATTAATTCCAGAGGGGTTTTGGAGGAGAAATGTGCAGCTTGTGTAAATGCTTTATTATTATTATTATTATTATTATTATTATTATTATTATTATTATTATTATTATTATTATTATTATTATTATTATTATTTTGTACAAAATGTGTGTTATTTGAGAAGTGGGATTATATTCAAGTTAGTGTTAAAGGTAAATTCTTAGAATGTATGTTTATGCATATTTCCTGTGGGTCCCTCAATTATTTTATTAGCTTTACACATATAAAGCTATATGTGTAATATATATATGAAAAATTCTGAAAATCCAAAAAAAAAAAAAAAAAAAAAAAAGAATTCTACAAAATATATATGCATAAATAAATAAATAAATAAATAAATAAATCTAAATCTAAATATATATATATATATATATATATATATATATATATATATATATATATATATATATATATATATATATATATATATATATAAAATAATCACCTACATCCACAAAAATAAACAAATACATTTATGAATAGAAATCATTCAATGTGTTTAATATTCATACTCAACATCCACTGGATGTATTCTTAGAAACGTGACCCTCCTGCCAGAGCTTTTCAAGAAACACATTTTAATTAGTAAACACTACCTGGTAATAAGGCCAGCTGAATTTTTTTGGTTAATTGCAGATTTTGGTCCTGTTTGAGAAGCTTTGGTCTGAAAAGACAAATACAGTTTGATCGGGCCACAGCCAAATATTACAGTAGCCATGGTTTCTTGGCCAACCTGTGCTTGGCTTACTGCTGAATTTGGCAGGAGACCACTGGCTTTCATGGGCCTATTACTATGATCTCTATCAGCCACTAATAATGCTAATGATCATGAGGGGGCCTGCTTCACATCAAACACAGTCATGTAAATAGGCCAGTAGAAACAGTGTCAGTGATCCATCAAATATTTAAATTATAAATAAGAGCTAACCATGATTGCATTTAAACACAGTTTGTTTGAATCAATTGAATATATATATATATATATATATATATATATATATATATGTATGTATGTATGTATATATATATATATATATATATATATATAAATGGCTGTCAAACGCATTAATATATATGCAACTGATTCATAATCCTAGTGTCAAAAGTGTCAAGATAATTTATCACAAATTACACAAACATACAAAATGGCATCATTTACAGTACATTATATTTTGAAACCCTGGTAGATGGAAATTTCTATATTAAAAGAAAATCAGATGGCACTTTGACTCTGGTTGATGTAAAGCTGTGTGCATATATTGCAACATAGAACTGTCCTACCATTTCTGCTAGCAATCCAATGATGGAGAAATGGTGTATGCTTAATTTCAAGATAAATGTGCACAAAAAGAGTGCAATTAATCATGATTAATTTTATTTTTATTTTGATAATGAGGTTGTTCATAAATACGGCATTATCAGTCATTTTTTCCTGATCAAGACATTGGTTCAGACAGTGGTGTGCATTTGGGGTGGGACCATCTTTGTGTCCTACCACTTCAGCTCTTAACAGTTTGGTATATCCCTTTGGGGAACGAGCATTAACAACAATTCATTGTAATACACATCTGTTAAATGAGATGGCAGTAAGGGTTATTGACATAAAGTATTCACTGAGGATATCTATTGCCTTAGCAAGGGCTGAAACCATTGCATTGGTAAACTCAAAGCCAAGCTATTTTTCAGTGTTTAATTCTTAAGCTAAACTCCAACAAGCCGTACTCATCAGCTCAAAGTCTACTCAATATAAACTTGACTGTTTCAGCAACTTTCACTGTCCTTCATACTCTCAACAGTGCCTGTGTCATTTACCTTTACATTTACTGTACGTTTCTGGCAAGTGCTTTCTTACCAAAGCGAATTACGAGAATATTTTGTGTGAATATGAATATGAATAAGCTATGAATACAAATCAAGCACAATCTACATAGTGCACTTAATAATACAGCATCAAAACAATCATGGCACTACTTTACTTTTCAGAAGAATTACATTTTTGAGGTTCCCTTTCGAAGGGAACTTCGACAATACATCGTCGACGTTATGGGGAACGCCTCAGGCGTGACAGGTGTCTGAAATCAAATATCAACTCACAGCAATCATGCTGACCGGCGACAGCCGTGAATCATCAGCTTGAATGATGAGCGTGCGACCTGGATATATAAAAAGGGCGCCTTGAAACCATGACAATAATTCTTTTCGTCTTCAGGGACTGTTTTGTCTGATTTAAACGTCTGCTTACAGCGAAAATGAAACACACATCTAAGGCAAGTCCTAAAAATTTGGTGAAATGTGTTGACCCGTGCCCAAGATATTTGTCGCCGGGTGACACTCACGAGATGTGTGTGTACTGTTTGGGTGAAGAGCACGCACAGGATGCTCTTGTGGGAGCATCCTGTGCAAATTGTGAGCGTTTTCCTATGAGAACGCTCCGCTCTCGTCGGGCTCTCTTCTCGAGGGAAGAGAGTTCAGCATCTGGTCCTCGTGGATCGGGTCCTGCTCGTGCTGAGGCAGAGCGGCGACGCGCTTCATGGGGCTCCCAGATGGAGTTCGCTGACAGTCTCGAGAGGGGCGTTAACCTCTCGGACGCATCATCGGCTGATGAGAGTGAGCTGCAGGTGGATGACGGAGACATTTCTCCTAATGATACTGCAGTGAGTGCTCTTCGGGCTGGGCAAGAGATGGCTGAGGAGGATGATTTAGAACCTCAACTTCGTCAGCCATCCTGCCCCGTGTACGCAGAGTTGGTGGAAGTTATGGAGCGCGCCACTGACAAACTTCAGTTGCCATGGCAGCGTGCTCAGGGAGAGATCGTTCGCGGTCATTTGGATGGCCGTTGTTTCTCCCTGAACATAGACCACCAAGCTCAGCAGAGCCTTCCATTCCTTCCTGATCTCCATTCAGATATCGAGAGGGCATGGAAGAAACCATACTCTGTCCATATTTATCGACATCAGCGGGGTAATTTCGCTGATGTTGAGGGGATCGGGGAGTATGGTTATGTGTCGATGCCGCCCATTGACGAGACGTTTGCGAGACGTTTCGTATCTGGGCGGGTGTCGACACTAAAAGCTCCGACTCTGCCATCCAAGCCCCTTAAAGCCACAGCTCACTTGAATGGCAGAGCGTACACGGCAGCAGGTCAGGCTGGTGCTGCCCCTCATACCATGGCAGTGCTCCAAGCCTACCAAGCTGACCTGCTGCAGGATCTCGACCAGGGGGCGGGGCTGTCCCCTGAGGCGGTTGCTGAGTTGCGCCGGACCACAGATTTGTCTCTCCGGGCCACTCAACAGACTGCTGTTGGCGATCGATGGCGGCGTTGGTGGCCACGGAGAGGCATCTGTGGCTCAACTTTGCTGATATCGGGGAGAAAGAAAAATCTCTTCTCCTTGATTCACCAGTTTTGCCTGCTAAACTTTTTGGCACCTCCGTTGAGGCGGTGGTTGGAAAGTTTAGGGAGGCAAAGGCGCTTAGCCGCATTTAAGACCTGTATACCGCTGAGATCCGGGCCCCAGCCCAGGCAGGCGGGAGGACCTGGTCCGTCTTGGTCTGAGGACCGTAGACAGGACAAGAGGTCTAGTGTCGCCTCTCGTGCGCCCCCTCCATGGAGGAGTAGGAAGCAGAGGAGGCGAGCCTTCCGCAAGAAGAGGGACTTAAGGGAGGTCATTCAGCACAAGCGCAGCAATGCTCAGCGGAAGTAGGGTTTGATCTCCTTGGAGGGCCTTTTTCTACCAGCCCTCTCCCTCTTCTTGACTCCCCAGGCGTTTACGTTACACCAGCCCTGGGGATGGGCCTTATGATGGGAACTATGTTCTGATGGCCCGCCGTAGCAACTGGTTGATGTGAGCGCCTCTTTTAGGCATGTAAAAGTGGTGGACCCCAGGTTCATTGAGAACTCTCTGACGAGTCTTCACTCCGCACGACGCAGGTGAACTTATTGGTTTTTTAAAAATTCTGTGTGTATAACTAACACTGATTTGTATTTCTCTACAGACCTTGTTCCCTGTATAGACCTAGGGGGTCATTCTTAGAGGAGCAATTAAAGTATTGGACTTTAGGGCCCTGAAGCCTAGTGGCTAGAACGAATTAGGGAGAAGCTCAAAGAAGATTTGGCTTCCGTGCTGAGTATGTGATGGCCTTCCTGTCATAACATTTTATATGCGTGGTGGGCCACCGCTCATTTCTGTTTAGCCTCAGGGCTATTAGCCACCCAGGGGTAGAGTAGTTGGTCTTCCTAAAAAAAAAAAAAAAAAAGGAGAGCTTTTTTGCTTTAGGTTTAGACTGACGCTGGCGCTTCAGATAGATCTTCAGATAGATGTCCTGCCTATCGGTTTGTGACATTCGTATCCTGAGTACTCGCTCCCCTGAGCTCTGTAAGGTTTCAGTAGGTTGAGTGTTTCATAGCCTCTCAATCAAGTAGGCGGTGGCTCCTCCGAGCCCTCAGGTAGATCTATGCTTGTAGGTCGGCCCTCACCCGGGCCGCCTCTGTAACTGGCCTAGACTATGCTAGGGATATTGGAGGCGTTTTGCTAAGTATAGCTGCCGCATTCATTATGTGTTAGGCTTCCTCCCCTAGATTTCAGCCTCCTCCCTTAAATGAGAGTTGTTGGCCAAGGCCCGCCCCTTTCTCTGCATTCAGGGGTGATAGAGTAATGCAGGGTGGTAGCTGAGGTAGGATCAGTCTGGCAGGGTTAGGCCATCTTTCGCTCTGTGTAGTGACAGTTCGTCAGACCCTGCCGACCAGAGATGTTTGGGCCTCTAGAGCTGGCTCCACTCAGCCCGTTGAGCTAATCGCTCGACCGATGGATTGAAGTTTAGCCCCCCGCTCCCCTAGGCTGGGCGCAGGACAAATCCCTGTCACCCCTTGGAGCCACTTGCAGGCCCGCTCCCTGTCTAACATTGCAGGGGCATATGGTTGTTACTCCCCCGCTAACTCAGGGTAGATTTGAGTAGTCCATTCTCAGCTCTGTATTTATCTACCTCACACCACGATGGCTCCGGTTGAGCAGGGAGTTCTAAACTACATTTCATTCCGGTTTTTGAACTCCGCTCCTTTGAAGCCAGAGCATTGCTATGGGCTGAGGCCTATGCATTTAGTAGGTAGGCCCCTAATGGGGCCTCCACTAGGCAGAATGGCGTATGTTGTACTCCCCTGCTATAAGGGTATTGCTTTTTGCTGAGTACACTGCCTTTGGCAATGTGATTAGGTACCAGGATGCTGTAGTAACAGCTTTCTGCCGCGAAGGCTGCACAGTTAGGTAGTAGGCCCCAGCAGGCCTCCTTGACCGGATAGCCCCCAAATAGGGCTCCTAGGCCAGCTCACCTTCGGTGGTTGGCCCTGGTAGTTCGGGCAGAAGGCTCACTGCCGAGTAGTAAGCCTTAACAGGCCTCCTCGGAGGTGGGTCACAACATTGTGGAACATACACTAGGACAAAACTATAGGAAAAGTTTTTTAATAGTATGGTTCCAGCAGTGTTCGTTAAAGTAGCAGAATAGACTCGCTATCAGCTAGTAGGCTCGACCAGGCCTCCCTGTTAGGCGAGTCCCCAGCAGCAGTCATATCCAGCTGATTAGGCTGTTTCAGGTAGTAGGCATCTTCAGGCCTCCCTGAAGGTGGGCTCCCACATTTTGTGGTGGTCAGGTAGTAGGTTTTACTAGGCCTCCCTGAGGGTTAAATCCCACATACTGTGGTTACTAGGTGGCAGGCCCCACAGGCCTTCCTGAAGTTGAATTCCCGCTTTTTTTTAACTATCAGGTAGTAGTCCTCATAAGGCCTCCCTGAAGGCAAAGCCCCAAAGACAGTCAACTGGACTGCCAGTCTGGCTCACTATCAGCTATGGTTTTCAGGTAGTAGGCCTCTCCAGGCCTCCCTGAAAGTAAGCTCCTTCATGTCATGGTTTTCATACTTTGAGTTTCCAATTAGGGTGGTTTTCTGGTAACAGGTAGTAGGCCTCTCTGTAAGTGAACTCCCATGCACTGTGTTTATCAGGTAGTAGGCCTCACTAGGCCTCCCTGAAGTTGAGCTCCCACATACTGTGGTTGTCAACTAGTAGGCCTCACCAGGCCTCCCTGGAGGTTTAGCTCCCACATACTGTGCGTTTCCACTAAATAACATGGTTTTTCAGGTAGTAGGCCCCTCCAGGCCTCTCTGTAAGCGAGCTCCCATGTTTTGTGGTTGTCAGGTAGTGGGCCTCACCAGGCCTCCCTGAAGTTGAGTTCCAAATTACTTTGAGTTTCCACTTAAGGTGGTTATCTGGTAACAGGTAGTAGGCCTCTCTAGGCCTCTCTATAGGTGAACTCCCACATATTATGGTTATCAGGTAGTAGGTTTCACCAGGCCTCTCTAAAGGTGAGCTCCCACATACTGTGGTTGTCAGGTAGTAGGCCTCTCCAGGTCTCCCTGAGAGTATTTTCACAGTGGTGCTGAGTTTTGTAAGCTAGTGGCCGCTTACTTTCAGTTTAACAGTCCTTATCAGGCAGCTATCGAAGGTGAGCTTGCGTCCTTGCTCGACTCAAGTTTTTATTCTTTGCTACGGGTTCCCTCCTGGACATGGTTGCCTACCATGTAGATCTTATGCTCCCCTCACTGAGGGTCAATATGAATTATGTGGTCTCCTGAGTCTGGTCAGTCGGTCATAGGCCTCTCATGAGGCCTCCCAGTTAGATCAGTCCTTAGGCCCTCACAGGCCTCCTCAGTGTTTTGAAACACAAACACTGGGTAGATCCGTGGATCGAGTAGAGAAACTCCCCTTGCTGGCAAGGGTTGTAAAGCACTATGCTGAGTCATACTCTCCAGGATATCCCGTCTCTGAGATCTGGGCCGAGTGGTTCACTGCCTGCTCCGCAGTTCCTCGGGTTGGATGCCTTCCTAAAGGCAAGTGTCCAGAGGCGCTGTCTTCGGAAAGACAGGAAGTGGCCAGACTGTAGTGTCTTATGTAGTGACACCAGGTCAGGCCTGCCTGGTGGCATTTCAGGTGGCACGTTCCCCTGAATAGTGACTGGCTGGGGTTCCCTTGGATTCCCTAGCCACATTCCCTAGAAGGGACCCCTTCTAAGAAGTTGAAGTTGTGGTCCTAGGCCCTTGAGCAGGCCCAGGAAGACCTTTCACTAAACTATGTTTATGGAGGTTTTTCTGTGGTATCATATAGCTTGGGCTATGACCGTAGGGAGTGCTGTCACTGATAGCCCAGTGTGACCTGAGGGTGAGTGGTTCTAGCGTTCATTGAATTGCTGGTTCTGACAGTTGTCACTGCCATTGGGCATGCACTCCCTTTAGCATGGCGGCGTGGGTCTTTCGTTCCCCATTACGTCGATGATGTATTGTCGAAGTTCCCTTCGAAAGGGAACGTCTCTGTTTACAAATGTAACCTTTGTTCACTGAGAACAGGGAACGAGACAATACGTCTCCCAGCCATGCCTCGGGGTCTGCCTGCCAAACAGTCCCTTCAGATGAAAGGATATTGTCATGGTTTCAAGGCGCCCTTTTTATATATCCAGGTCGCACGCTCATCATTCAAGCTCATGATTCACGGCTGTCGCCGGTCAGCATGATTGCTGTGAGTTGATATTTGATTTCAGACACCTGTCACGCCTGAGGCGTTCCCCATAACGTCGATGACGTATTGTCTCGCTCCTATTGTCTACTGTATACGAGTAGTGTTTACTTCTTTTCTTTACTGTTTACTTATATTTTATCAAAACATTTTACAGAATAAATATTATGGCAATAGTGTGTTCATTACTAATGGTACATTAAGACATTTAAAAGACATATACTATATGACTAATTAAGAGTTTTACATAAACAGTGATGTGATTTCAAATAAAGTTAAAGGAATGGTTCACCCCAAAATGAAAATTTGCTGAAAATGTACTCACCCTCAGGGCATCCAAGTGAGTTCATTTCTTCATAGGGGTGTTGTTGGCGCAGTGGATAAGACACATGCCATTGGTGTGAGTGACCTGGGTTCGAATCCACTGTGTGACACCAATGTGTCGCTGAGCAAGACACTTAACCCCTAGTTGGTCCAGAGGCATTCAACCTCTGACATATATCACAAGTGTAAGTCACTTTGGATAAAAGTGTCAGATAAATGTAAAAACGTCTTCATCATCTGTTGAAATTTAGCATTACATTAGGGCTGCAACAACTAAACGAAAAAATCTATTATTACCGATAATGAAAATCATCAACCATGATTATTATTATTGATTAGTCGGGTCTTACCACAGTATACGTACAATTTCAGCCAGTTGCATCAAATTACAGCACTGAATAAAGCATCTAAAAATGCATCTAAACATTTTGGAGGAAACAGAAGGAGCTCCTGCAGGAAAAGAAAGTTATCCAGGCTGCCCAAAACATGAGAAACCTTTATTTTAAGCTTCAAGCAGATACACAGTACACAGTAGAGAGGCAGACACTATTCAGCGCAAAAACATTAATTGTACTGAAATTACATTAAATTAAATGTATGTTTAAAAGTCAACACTAGAAACTGAAGGGACAGCAGCATGTAATAGTCTGAATATAAATGTCAGACACTTTTACAGGAAAAGAAATGACAGTCAGAGGAGACTGACTGTGATCAAAGTGCACATGACGAGCATTACTGTGATGTTATTCATCTTAATTATCTTTATTAATTAAATGTTTGATTTATAGATTTAAACTATATTGCCTACAGTGATTAACAAATTTATTATAACACATTTTTGTAAGGTTTCTAACCAGTTTTGTAAGATTTGTGCCACTGCTGCTCTTAACTAGCAGTATTGGTCAATTACCAAAATAATTTTTTAGTCTTCTGTATTGGTTAGTCCTTCAATATGCGTAAGTTCTTTAGTTACAGTAGTAGGCTATTTATAATGCTATGATATAATTATTGCTGTTATCTATGAAAGAAAGGCAGAAAAAATTGTCAAGCGCTATTGTTGTTATTTTTTTTATTCAGATACCAAATTAGTCAAAAAGTACATAAACAATGTCAGCATGCATGCAAGCTGTTATCAAAGGCAAAGGATGCCATTTTTTAAATTATGTGGATAAACACTATTTAGTGGTTTCAATTTGTTATTTGCCCAATATATGACAATAACATTTTTAGATTTACATTTTTTTTTAAAGATTCCTAAAATACTTGTGTTTTTTTTCTATTATGACAGGTGGTCTAATACATTGTTAAGCACTGTGTGTTTTCACAGCATTTAGGTGGCACATTTTTAGGACATTGGGCATAATTTGGGATAGCATGTTTTTGTCAATAAAATTAAAATAAAGAATTTGCTTTGCTGTGACAATCTTGCACTTCTGAATTAGCTACCTGATGTATGTTTTGTTATTAGATTAAGTATTTGCTATTGAATGTTCCAATGCAGAGCTTTGTGTGTGTGTATGTGTGTGTGTGTGTGTGCTCTTATTTTTGTGACATATCAGGACACAACGTTGTATAATGACATGGGTATGACACAGGTATTACAAGGAGAGGGTGACTTATGAGGACATAACCCATGTCCCCATTTTTCGAAACGCTTACAAATCATACTGAATGAGTTTTTTTGAGAAAATAAAAATGCACAAATTTTCCTGTGAGGGTTAGGTTTAGGTGTAGGGCCATAGAATATACAGTTTGTGCAGTATAAAAACCATTAATCCTATGGGATGTCCCCACTTTTCACAAAAACAAACATGTGCGTATGTGTGTGTGTGTGTGTGTGTGTGTGTGTGCATGTGCGTGTGTGTTTTACTTCGTAGAAAACGATGCGTTTGAGAAAGGCGAGCATAGAGGACCTACAATAATGTACACTATTTGAAAAATAATGTGTTTTTACATTAAAGCATGTCAACATATTCTGTTACACCAAATACACAAAATAATGGCTAAATTTATTAAATTAAATAATTAGGCTAAATACATCTATATATATATATATATATATATATATATATATATATATATATATATATATATATATATATATATATGTACACGAGCAGCTCCGTTTCATCTCAGAGACGCATTCTGTCTTTGCGCTTGCCAAATCCCGCCATGTAAATAGCAAATCTGTCATTGCACGAGCGCAACTGGCTCTTAAAGGGAATGGAAGATGAGACTCTGATTGGTTTATTGCACGTTACACCCAAAAACATCCATTACTCATAAATAAAATATGGACAACTCGTTTAGACCATGCGCTCGAGCGCGCCAAACGTTTTTCCGTCGTTAAAATAGCAAAAGTGGATTTGGACACGCACTGAGTGCACCTGCGCCGTGCGCTTTACACTTTGCGTTTAGATCGTTATAAGGCCCTTAGTATTACAGCCTTTATCTGTCATCTGAAATGTTCATTCATTCATTATTTATTTATGAAGCACATTTAAAAACAACCCAGGGTTGACCAAAATGCTGTACAGATAATAGAAGTCAAATAAAAAATATGGTATCACTTTAGAATAGGTAACACCTATTAGTTGTTTATTAGCATGCATATTACTAGATTATTAGCCATGTATTAGTGCTAATTAAGAACATATTAATGCCTTATTTTACTTGACCTTATTCTACATCCCTAACCAATACCTAAACCTAACAACTACCTTAACGTTTTAAGTTTTGATTTGAAAGAGGAAAGTGATGACACCATTCGGATTGATACCAGTAGGGTATTCCAGAATTTGGGGCCTACCATCACAAAAGCTCGATCTCCACAATGTTTTAACCTCGACCTACACATAGAAGGCTGCCTGATAAGTGACCTAGAAGGATTGTGATAATGTAAAATTTCAGAAAGATACTTGTAAAGCTTTAAAAACAAAAACTAGAATTTTAAAATCTATTCTCAGTTTCATTGGTAGTCAATGCAGAGAAGTTAAAATGGGAGAGAAACAATCAAATTTTTGACTGCCAGTCAGCACCCTGGCTGCAGCATTTTGTACCTTTGAAGACGCCCAATAGATGATTGATTTGCACCATAATAGAGTGAATTGCAGTAATCGAGGCATGAAGTAATAAATGCATGGATAACTTTTTCACAATTCTTTAAAGAAATAACAGGTTTGACTTTTGCGAGACATCGTGAATGATAAAAGCAGGACTTGACAACAGAATTAATTTGTTTATCAAACTTGAGACCTGAATCAAACAGCAAACCTATATTTTTCACACATGGAGAGCTTAAGTCGCCAAGGTCCAAATCACCAAAATCATAGGAATCACTTGGACCAAACAGCATAAAATCGGTTTTATTTTCATTTAAGGCTAGAAATTAATGTGTAAGCCAAATTTTCACTTAATGTAAACAGGCTATATATATAGCTATATTTAAAAGGAAGATATAATTGTGTCATCAGCGTATAGGTGGAATTATACTACATATTTAGAAAAGACGGAATCCAATGGCAACAAGTATAGGGAGAACAGTACCAGAATAGATCCCTGAATACCAGAATACCAGGTCCAGAATGTGACCATGAATGTGCGTGGGACTTTGCACCCATTGAGAAAAACTAAGGGAATCCATAAGATTACAGAAATCCTTAGATAGCAGCTTACCGGGACAACAGATGTGAATATTAAAATCCCCAAGCAATAAAATCGTACATAGTTACAACTAAAAAATCAGCAAATTCCCTCAAAAAAGCATTATTAAACTGAGGGGGTTGATAAATAACAACACACAGAAATGGATTTGCCAGGTCGATTAAAGACATTTGAGCCTCAAAACTCTTATAAACATCAGACGGAATAATGCAGCCGTGAAAAAAGTTTTTAAAAACAATGGCCAAACCTCCCCCACGACCAGATGATTGTGAGGAGTTTAGAAATTAGCAGTTTTGAGGAACAAGTTCAGAGAAAGGACTTAAGTCCCCCTCTTTTGTCCATGTTTTGGTCATAAACAGAAATTCAGGCTACTCGAAATAAATTCTTATTAAAGTCATATTTACCAGACACCGCACATGTCTGCCCACATAGCAAACAGACTTGGCCCACATGTGGCCTCAAGGTGGCACTGCTGGCCTCCTTTTTATTAGTATGCGGTCATGCACAAGCGTTAAATAAAATGACCATAAAAGTATTTTATTTTTATTTAAATTCTGTATCCATTTGATAGTTGGTGTGAGGAACAGATCAAAATTCAAACCGCATTCATTGGCGATATGTCTCCTTCCCCGTAGCTATAGTAACTATTTAAAAATGTTTTACAACAAGTTTTACGGCAGCTATATGAAATGCTCATTGGCTCTTGTCGGTTCTGTCAGAGATTGCGATATGCCGTGTTTCTGGTAATGCGTGTTTTGAATGAGAAACACGCGCCTTGACGGAGTGGATCAGGATAGTACTTTCAGCATTTAACAACTTAAATTATTCCCTGCTCCACACACTACTATTATATTCTGCCAGACCGGACTGCAATTGCAATTCTTCGTCATTTGGACTACTGTGGTTCCGCTCTTTGTCTCATCTGTAATAAATTATTATGATTAAGTTACATGTGTCTATCTGTTACGTTTCTCTTATAGACTGTATACTTTATACACACACTCTTTAGTGGTTGATTTGTTCTTTATAAAAATAAATAGAAAAACCAATGCAATACGTTTTTTTTATTGCACAGTTACATGATGTGTGGGTTTTAAGTCTTGATTTTCTATTCAGTTTAATGTACTTTATTGGCATAGAATGTGTGTACATTAAAGCATGTCACAAAATGAATAATTGCGATCATAGTAATATACAAGGTAATAATATGAAATATTAAAATTCCCAGACATCAATATAGTGTCGGCCCAGATCTGGCCCACATCTGGCCCGCATGAAATCCATTCGGGCCGGATCTGGGCCGACACTGCTTGCTGTCTGGGTTGGGTCTGGACTATATAAGGCTCAGGTGTGGCTAAGATTTGGGGATTCTGGTTTACTTAAGGCTGAGAATTGGCACCAATAATAAAACCTGTTTTGGCCCAGATCAGGGCCAGCTAAGGCTGATTAACTGGCTGAAATTTGGACCGGTTATGGCCCATGTGTGGGCCGAGTCTTTAATCCAGTTCTGGGCCACTTTCGGACCATCATTCTTTGCAGGCTAGGAGTGGAAAAATCCTACAAAAGCACCTCCTGAGAGTGAAATGGGGCCAAAGCAACTTTAGGAATATATCCCATCCTAGGTTGTTACAAAACCAGGTCAGGAGCAAAGTCCATACAAGAAAGACTGAAGGAGAGTGTCTGCTGATCCCCTATCCTCTTAAGAGAAGATAAGGCCACTAATAAGAAAGTCTTGAGAGTCAGAAACCTATTTAGCCGCGTTTCCACCGCAGGAACTTTACCCAGGAACTAGGGAACCATTTATTCATATCATTTTCAAAATATTACTGTTACTGTGTCATGAAATGTAATTTTAAAAGTATTTCAGGTAAGAATGTAGTTGTTTAAAACTCAAATATGTGGTTTATTTATAAAGACAGCGCCTATTTAAAAATGTTTCTTGCCGATTTCGGAGACGGTCAGCTCCACGTGATCAGCGGGAGCTCAGTGATCTTGTATCTGCCAAGAGCACTCTCTACTTGGTTAGACCTTCTGATATGTGCCACTGGCATTGATGTCTCTTTAGTGGTTAAACATAAAATATAATTAGTTTGGGGTAAATCTAACAGGTAATCTTTGGTCTGTATTTAATTTATCTATATGTTAAAATGAAAATAAAAAGGCAAATTGATATAATATTCCGTTTCATTGTAATAGCTGTATACAGTATATACACATTTCTCTGAACTAAGTACATTCCTGCAGCTATTATTATGTTTAAACTGTACTTGGGCCAAGGGAAAAGTCATTGTGTGACCCGAATCTGGGCCGGAAGACTTTTGCTATGTGGGTGATAGTTTAAAATTTTATGTTAGCCCTGAGAGTATTATAAATTTATGAAACTAAGCATGTTTTCTCAAATTGACTTAGATTACTCCATATGTAATTTTGGAGTTTGGATAATGCACGTTAAAAAAATATAAAAATATTACCGTTTCATTTTTTATTCTTATATTAATAAATTGTCTTGGCAACACTGTTCAATATGTCCATAATCCTTTTGCAATTTAGCATCTTCAGTATCTTCTAGGAGGAGTCTGCATTTATTCACAGCCTGATTTTTCAAAAAAATTGCATTCAAGCCAAAACCTGACTTCCTGTTGGTCGTAGATACTTACTGTTAGAAAGTTGTCTGGCTTGATGAAAACAATACACAGTATATACCAAGTTTAGTTTCTTTAGCTAAAACTAACTGCTCTCTTTTGTCAAAAAGTGGCGCTACAGAGCACCTCCTCCACACCCGTTTATGAGCTTTTGCCAATGTCTAACTATCATTTATTCTGATGTGTGAGTTTCATTAAATTCTAAGCCTGTTAAGTGCCTTAAAACACCTGAAAAGAATATTCAAGTTTGACACATTTTCATGGCAACAGTATTAAAAATATCAAGAATCCCTTTGCAGTTTTACATCTACTATGTTTTCACAGTATTCTGCTGAAGTTTGCTCAGGCCCTAATAATAATAAACTGATCAATTCCAAGAGTGTCCTTGCACCATGGTGCTTGGGCCCTAATTAAGGCATTTTTAACGTATAATTTCACTACTGACCAAAATACAAGTTCTTAATAATGCTTGCTCCAGTGAAAACATCCATCCACATTTTATTTGGGAGATCAAGGATAGTATCAAACTCAAACATCCAAGACCTGGGAGCCAGGTGCCTTCCCCACCACTAAACAATAAAACCTGATAAATGTGTGCGGAGAGGACCACCCTGCCACCACACAAACATCCTCCAAGGAAGACCCTGTAAACAGAGCCTGAGACAAAGACATTCCTCTGGTGGAATGATCAGGCAGACCTAGTGGCAAAGCCAAGCAACATGCCTCATAGGCAGCAGAGATAGCATCAATCACCCAATGAGACAAATTGTGCTATTAAGATCATATGATATGATATAAGATTATTAAGATCATATGATCAACATAAGCCTTTAATACCCTCACTGGGCAGAACACGTGAGGACATGCATCACTCTCTGACTCCAGGCTAGGAGTGGAAAAATCCTCCAACAGCACCTCCTGAGAGTAAAATGGGGCCAAAGCAACTTTAGGAATATATCCCAACCTAGGTTGTAACAAAACCTTAACCAGGTCAGGAGCAAAGTCCATACAAGAAAGACTGAAGGAGAGTGTCTGCTGATCCCCTATCCTCTTAAGAGAAGATAAGGCCACTAATAAGAAAGTCTTGAGAGTCAGAAACCTATTTAGCCACGTTTCCACCGCAGGAACTTTACCCAGGAACTAGGGACTTTGGCCTGGTACACTGTGTGTTTCAACTGCAGGAACCAGGAACTAAATAAAGTTCCATGTAAAAAAAAAATGCCCCTGCTGGCGAGGTATTACTTTTTCAAAGTTCCGGATCTTTCGGGGTCGCGACTTGGGCGCTAAACATGTTGGTTGGTTGAGTTCACGCAGCTTTGTGATTTCAACCACCATTTATTCAGATCATTTTCAAAATATTACTGTTACTGTGTCATGAAATGTAATTTTAAAAGTATTTCAGGTGAGAATGTAGTTGTTTAAAACTCAAATATGTGGTTTATTTATAAAGACAGCGCCTATTTAAAAATGTTTCTCACCGATTTCTGAGACGGTCAGCTCCACGTGATCAGCGGGAGCTCAGTGATCATGTATCTGCCAAGAGCACTCTCTACTCGGTTAGACCTTCTGATATGTGCCACTGGCATTGATGTCTCTTTAGTGGTTAAACATAAAATATAATTAGATTGGGGTGAATCTAACAGGCAATCTTTGGTCTGTATTCAATTTATCTATATGTTAAAATGAAAATAAAAAAGGCAAATTGATTGTAATGAATTGCAAGGTTGGGGTAAAGGAAGGAGACCAGGGTCGGTGTACGGGGCTCGTGAGAAGCTTTATTTACAAAATAAAAATCAAACAAAGAAACAGTCGCGGCAGGTGCGCGCACTTCGCAGCCTTCACTCTATAGTACGTTTTTGTAGCCTTCTCGGTCCAGCACGAGTCCCCTTCTCTCTCGTCCTTCGCCAGCTGTCGCGCTCCTTAAATGGTTCCCCACACCAATCACTGCAACGAGATCCAGCTGTTACTTGTTTCTCACCTGAACCACTTACCTCCGCTCGTCTCTTCACTCGCTCTCCCGTTGCAGACTCCACTAAACCATGCCTCCCCCGCCACATACTCGCACCGCCCGACTCAGGCCGGGCAGCCATCCGGCCTGCAGCCCCCCCCCCCCCATTCCTGGAGAGGAAGTCGGCCACAGCCATCTGCTCCCTAGGCCTGTGAATCACCTTGAACTTAAACGGCTGTAAAGCTAGATACCAACGGGTGATTCGCGCGTTGGTATCCTTCATGAGGTGGAGCCACTGGGGGGCGCGTGGTCCGATCAGAGGGTGAACTCCCATCCCAGGAGATAGTAATGAAGGGTGAGAACCGCCCACCTGATGGCCAAACACTCCTTCTCTATGGTGCTGTACTTAGTCTCCCTTTTTGAGAGCTTTCGACTAATGTACAGCACCGGGCGCCCCCCCCGCCCCCCCAGCCCCCTGTCCAACGCGTCGGTCTGCAAAAGAAAGGGGAGAGCAAAATTAGGAGAGTGCAGGAGTGGCCCGCCACACAGGGCCGCCTTAACTCGGGTAAAGGCCCGTTGGCACGGCTCCATCCATTGGACCGTATCCGCTACCTCCTTTTTAGTGAGGTCAGTCAACGGGCTGGTGAGGTCCGAAAAATGAGGAATAAACCTCCTATAATATCCCGCCAGCCCCAAGAACTGCCTCACCTCCTTTTTGGTCTTGGGCCTGGGACAGGTTGCAATTGCTGCCGTCTTATCAATTTGGGGACGCACCTGCCCGTGGCCCAAGTGGAAGCCCGGATACTTTACCTCCACCTCTAATTTACCTCTAATTCAGTCTGAACTACCTTTTTTTTGTGTTCAGGCAATCTATACGGCCGGCTGCGAATTACAACACCCGGCTCTGTCTCAATGTGGTGCTGAATCAGGTCCGTATGACCGGGTAGGGGCAAAAACACGTCCGCAAATTCTACCTGCAACTGCGCGATGTCAGTGAGCTGCGAGGGCGAGAGGTGGTCCCCTCCTAGGGCCAGTGCGAGGGGTTTTCCTTTAATAATCGCCCCAGTGTATGGAGTTTTGCGCGCAGGTCCAGGACATATTGAATTTCATTTTTGCTATCCGAGTGTCCGTCCTCCCAAGTCTCTCTCAGGACGTCTAGCACCCCCCGGGGCTGACGTCCATAGAGAAGCTCGAAGGGGGAAAACCACGTGGAGGCTTAGGGGACCTCGCGCACAGCGATAAGAGGGCTTCTAGCCAACGGTCCCAATTTTTCGCCTCTTCTTGTACGAACTTCTGGATCATGGTTTTTAATGTGCGATTAAACCGTTCGACCAGCCCGTCCGTTTGTGGGTGATAGACGCTGGTACGCACCGCTTTAATGCCCAACAATCCGTACAATTCGCTTAACGTACGTGACATAAATACGGTGCCCTGGTCCGTGAGAATCTCCTTTGGGATTCCCACGCGGGAGATTAAACGAAACAAGGCGTCCGCCACACTCTTTGCCGAGATGTTGCGGAGCGCCACTGCTTCAGGATACCGTGCCGCGTAATCCACTAAGACCAGCGCGAAACGGTTTCCCCAGGCGGATCGCTCTAACGGCCCGATCAGGTCCATACCAATTCGCTCGAAGGGGACCTGCACTAGAGGAATAGGGCGCAAAGGCGCTTTTGGAACAGCTGGTGGGTTTACCAACTGACATTCCCGACAAGACGCTCACCACCTGCGCACGTTCTCGTGAATGCCCGGCCAAAAAAATCGGGTCGTTAGACGATTTAGTGTTGCTGCTACTCCTAAGTGCCCTTCCATAGGATTACAATGCGCCATCTGGAAAAGCATTTCCCGACGGCTCTGTGGTACTAACAGCTGGGTTGTATCTTCCTTTGTCTGAGCGTCGTGGGTCACTCGATACAACCTGTCTTTAATAACGGCAAAATACGGGTGGGATAGCGGACGCTCAGGGTGGAGGATCCGCCCATCAATCGAGCAAACCTGCTCGAAGGCATGTTTAAGCGTCTCGTCCCGGGATTGTTCCAGGGGAAAGTTATCGCAGCCGGCAAGGTTTAGCCTCGCCACGGCGCTCGGCTCCCCTGGGACCGCCCCGCTAGGTCCTGGGATAGATTCACCCACCTGAGCGCTCGCCCCGCCCCCCGGCCGGTTCTTTCCCCCGACGGCACACGCTGTCAAACACCCCAGCAAATGTTGAAACGCAGGCCAATTCGTATGCGACCCGTATCCAATGCCCCGGATTGTATCAGGCTTTGATGGATGGAGGTCTGGTTACAACCTGAATCCACCAGAGCCTGATAGGTACCCCCCTTAATACTCACATGTATTTGGTACAGCCCGGCTTGATCGGGGGCAGCCTGTGGGTCGTCTGGGACCCAGACCAGAGTCCCCACCTCCATCATCGGGCACCTGTCCACAAAGTGGCCCGGATCCCCGCAACGCCAGCAGGCTGGCCCGGGTCTTGCCACGGCCCCAGTGGCGGGAAGTGGCTCAGGGAATTGACGTGGGGAAGCAGCCGGAGGGTCTTCACTCCCCTAGTCGCGGGGGGGCGGCCATCCCTCGTGCGGGACCTCGCGCCCCGGCCGCAGGCTCCATCGCCACCCTCCAGCGGGGTGCAGCCCTCGGTGGCCCCACCCAACGGGACCTAGGGAGAGGGAGAGATTTCGGAGCGGGGGGGAAAGGGGAGACAGGGGAAGAGAGAGAGAGAGAGACAGCAGGGAGGGGCTCGCCGACCCCGGAGCACGCCGCCAGCTGATCCTCCGCCAGCTGGATGGCCAGATCCAGCGATGCCGGGCGGTGGCACTGGAACCACTGGGCGGTCCTCTTTGGGAGGCGGGAGATGAACTGCTCCAGCACCACCGCGTTGATGACGGACTCGGCGTCGCCGTCCCCGGCCAGCAGCCATTTGCGGCACGAGTCCCGGAGCTGCTGCGCCAACACAAAGGGTCGGCCTGCCTCGGCCAGCTCCAGCGACCGGAAATGCTGGTGATGTTGTTCTGGGCTGAGGCCGACCCTCTGGAGGATGGCTCGTCTGAGGTCGGCGTAGACCAGGAGGTTCGGGACGGGTAGTTGCTGGGCCGCTTTCTGGGCCTCCCCCGACAGCAGAGGGATGACCCGGACGGGCCAGCTGTCCATCGGCCACCCACATGCCTCCGCCGTCCGCTCGAATAGGTCCAGAAAAGCCTCTGGATCGTCGGCGGGACCCATTTTGGTGAGCGGCATGTGGGCGGGCGGGGCGCTGGGGGAGGCCGTCCCCATCCATCCCTCCCGACAGAGACAGAGCCTTACAAAACTGGTCCTCGGACCATGTACTGTAGGATTTCCTGACTAACATGGACGTGACCCTACATGGTTTAGAAGGCAGCAAAGTCCATGATTTTCACAATGGAGCTGAAGATGGTGCAAGATAGGTGCAAGATAAGACTATGCTTCCCAATGGCCTAACAGATAAATCTATAAGCTAATGCTTCCTGAAGGAAGAATAATCTGAAGAAATTGGTGTAAGCACACACTTATAAATGTATGTGATGTATTGCCTAGCGCTTTTGGCCAATGAATTGGCAGGATGGTATAGGGCTTTCAGACAATAGTCATACTGGTGTTGTTTCCCGTAGCATCATACGCAGCATTGAGGGAACCTATGAAAGGGAACTTGGCTTAATCACAAAAAGCAGAAGAAACCCTTTGTAAACATCATGATGATAAAACCCTGCACACATTTCAGCTGTAAACTTGCATTTAAATCACACTGACAGGATGTAGTCTGAGATAAAAAGTGTTTTTCTATCTCAAAATCACGCCAGATGTATCAGCTTTATGGGTCACAGCAGAAAATGGAAATTTATCAAAGGTGTTTAATAGATGTTTGATTTGGCTGTACAGTATGCCGTGTCCTGGAGTTCATTAGATAATGCAGGTGAGAAAAAGTCTGACATAACCATTGATAGCTCCCAGCCCGCTGAGCTCGAGTGTTTGCGTAATGAGAATAAACTCCTGGGCAGAGTCGGTGTGAACAGTCACTGTGGTCATGAAAACCCAGTTTTATGTTATATTACTGGCTCTGAATGCAGTTGTTTATTGTCTTTGGTTCAGACATTAGATAAGCCACATGCTTCAGATTGGTTTCTCAAGAAAGAAATGTCCACAGTGGTGACCTTTTACCAGAACATCTTGGATACGCTGCAGTCCTCCCTTAATTTATGTTAGTATGGTTGAGTTGAGTGTTTTTCCTAATTTATTTTGCACTCTAAAGTGCCCTCGTCATTTCTCTTATATTTCTACTCTTCCAGCTGCAATCTCTTGAAAACCATATTTCACAACAAATACTGTCTCCACTCTCCCATCTGGCATGGAGTGGTATGGAACCGAGGGATTCCTGTGCAAATAAAATGACAAGACACAAAGGATTCAGACAGGATGAATTGCAGACTCAGTGAGATACTGTGGTCATGCATTCTTGCAGGCATATTGTGTGTATGTGCTCTGGCAGCCTCATATAAACTGTCACCATATACCATAGAAACAGTACATTCTGCACCATAATACACATCATCAGCCAATCCAGAGAGATATTGACCATGGAATGTGCCTCAGTGGGTATGGGATATGATAACAGTGGGATATTTTACGTTTTCACATCCTCATTCTTCTGTTCAATGCAGTTCTATAAACAAGAAGTTAAAATCAATCATTAACTTACATTTCAAAGTTGACCAATGAAAATAGTTCCATAAGAAGCCATGAAGATGTGCTTGTCATTAAACAACAAAATGGTGAATTCTGACAAAACACTCAAGTAACCTGCATCACTGGATATTAGTATCAGACATTGTTAAATATGAAATGTTTAACTAGATCTTACATTGCACTCAGTAAAGCACACCTTCACTGTAATGGTGTGCAACAGAGCAGCAGCAAAACTATGAAGTTCCTCAATTTGAATATGTTGTATAAAATGGCTCATTATCTATACAACTCAAACTATTCACTGTTTTGTATAAATCTCAGTGTTTCTAGCCAGTGCACCCATAACACTGCCATAACACTGTCTGCTGATTGAAAATTCAATGTTTCAAACAAAAAGCTACAGAAAGTGCATGTGGTGCACTTTTAAAGGACATCTAGTTACTGGACTCTTAGAATAGTATACCATATCTTCCAGGAAATCAGTTCACAAAGAACATTGGGTATAGAATTAACAAATCTATCAGCTCTTTTTTCCCCATAGTGAAAAAAATGTCTCTTTCACTCAAATTGCCACTCTCATGCCAAGGGCTTTTTGACTATTGAAAGTAAAATATTACTATGTTAATTTAATTCACAGTGGGAAAATACATGAACTCAATACCCTCTTGTTTATTTACAGCTTTAAGGTTTTAGTGTTTACAGTTCCCAAGCCCAATAAACAAAAGATGGACCACAGCCATATTGCCTTGCGTCTGGCTCAAGACCCTGCAGCCAAAGCCAAAAATGTGAATAGCCTCATTCTCTCCACTTGTGAAGGGATTTTACATTTATTGAAATGACAATAACTGAAGTTGGGAATTCAGCCTAAACTCCCATCATGGAACACTAGCAATATTATTTGTTCATAATGTTTATCATGACTAATTGAGAAAGCCTTTATTCAGGGGCGGTTCTGGTGGGGGGATTAGTTGTGTGTGTGTGTGTGTTAAATGCACAGTTTGTCCAGTAAACTATAGGCTACATAAGAAAAGGGAAAACATCACAAGCTGCTAAATTCAAATCTGCGTTCGCTGGCTGGCACAGAGCCAGAGATACACAGGTTTTTAAAGCACTGCACATTATAACCAATATCATACAATTATGTTGAGTTTATGAATGCAAGGACCAATCAGAGGCATTCATATGAGACATCGCTGAAACACGCTGTTTCCACGCGCATTGGCTGACTGAATTATCTGGCTATTTATCTAATCAGAAATACGAAAACTGAAGATGTACAAACGTAAGATAAAGTTTCTTTCCTCTCTTTTTGTACAATAAAAGTGTTATGCTAATTAGTAACTTACAGTGTTTTATAAAATCCACATTAAATACAAAGTCAGTTGTGTTAAGTAAATAGACAATTTTTTATGCAAGGTTAATATTGTTACTGATCACTCGGAAAGCTGAGGAGTAACAGAATGAAGATGTTTATTGTACACAGACACAAGCAGAGGAGCAGGTAGTGATGAGTGACAATGAGGATGGATCCGTGAAGGTAGGGTGAAGACTTCTTGGAGGGGTTGTGAGCCACACACACGCACACTTGGGGAACTGGGTCTTCGGAGAGAATCGCTGGAGAGAGTAGAGGAGGAGTTAGTCCTTATAGTAAGAATACAGGAATGATCTTGTCGCGAACGTGACCGGACAATGTTTGAGTGCATGTGTGTGGCTTTTATGGTGCTGCGGTGATAGGCTGGTGATGAGGATCAGGTGGATGTGATTTAGAACTCCGGTGAGGGTGTGCGTTGTGATAGTGTGGAGGTGGAACCTGGCGTGTTTGTTACAGTACCCCCCTCCCCACGGCCCGCTCCTGAGGGCCGGGGACCCCGACGACGTGGTGGGCGTCCTCTTCCCCTGGGAGCTGGTCGGTTGGGATGCTTGGAGTGGAAGGTATCGAGTAAGGTGGGATCCAGGATGTCGTTGCGTGGGACCCAGGAACGTTCCTCTGGACCGTAACCTTCCCAGTCCACTAGGTATTCCAGCTGCCCACTACGCCGCCGGGAGTCCAGGATGTCCTTGACTGTGTAGGCCGCGCCGTCATCTAGGAGAAGAGGAGGGGGGGCTTCGGCTTCGCCAGGTTCTGTGGAGGGAGAGATAGAAGGATGGTGAGGTTTAAGGAGTGACACATGGAATGTGGGGTGAATCCGGTACTCAGGGGGAAGCTGGAGTTTGTAAGTGACCGGATTGATCTGCTGGGTGATGGTGAATGGGCCAATGAATCTGGGACTGAGCTTGCGGCAGGGTAGACGCAGGCGGATGTCCCGGGTGGACAGCCAAGCCTTCTGACCGGGTTGGTAGTTAGGAGCCTCGGATCGGTGAAGGTCGGCTGTCGTCCTGCGTCTGCAAGTACCCGCTGAAGTTTGTGATGTGCCGCGTCCCAGACCCTCTAGCTCTCCCGGAACCAGTAGTCGATGGCGGGGACATCCGAGGGTTCACCTGACCAGGGGAATAGAGGTGGTTGGTAGCCGAGTACGCACTGGAAGTGAGTGAGTCCGGTGGTGGGTTGGCGGAGGGAATTCTGTGCGTACTTGGCCCACCCCAGGAATTGGTTCCAGGAGTTCTGGTGGCCATGACAGAAGGTACGGAGGAAGCGTCCGATCTCCTGGACCTTCCTCTCCATCTGCCCGTTTGATTGAGGATGATACCCGGAGGACAGGCTGATGGCCACACCTAGGAGGGAATGGAAGGCTTTCCACACCCGGGAGATGAACTGGGGGACTCGGTCCGATACGATATCTTCTGGGATGCCGAAGTACCTGAAGACATGGTTGAACAGTAATTCAGCCGTTTCCATGGCTGTAGGTAGGCCCTTTAGAGGAAGAAGACGACAGGATTTAAAAAGTCTATCCACTATAACCAAAATACAGGTATTGTTATCTGAAGGCGGGAGGTCAGTAATGAAGTCCACCCCTAGGTATGACCACGGGCGATTAGGAACGGGCAGAGGATGGAGCTTGCCAGATGGTAGATGGCGAGGACTTTTGGACATGGCGCAGCTGGTACATCCACTCACATACCTCCTGACATCCGAGGCCATGTTGGGCCACCAGAAGCGTTCCCTTAGCAGCGAGAGGGTTTCATTGACCCCCGGGTGACCAGTGCCAAGTGACGTATGAGTGGAGTGGATGAGTGGGGTGCGCCGTGTCCTGGGGATGTATAGGTGTCCTGGTGGGCAACCCGGCGGGGTGTTGGTAGGAGGCTCGGCTGGAGGAAGAGTGTCAGAAGACCAAGTAATCGGAGAGACAATGATATTTTCTGGGAGGATGGTTTCCGGAGTTTCAGATTTCTCTTTGAGAGCGTAGCATCTGGATAGGGCATCAGCCTTTACGTTTTTCACCCCTGGGTGGTACGAGATGGTGAATTAGAAGCGGGTGAAGAATAACGCCCAGCGGGCCTGTCTGGGATTGAGTCTCTTGGCTACTCGAAGGCATTCTAGGTTCTTATGGTCAGTGAGGACTTGAAATGGGTGTTTGGCTCCCTCTAGCCAATGCCTCCATTCCTCCAGAGCTAGTTTGATGGCTAGCAGTTCCTGATTTCCGATGTCGTAGTTTACCTCCACCGGGTAGAGTTTCCGGGAGAAGAAGGCGCATGGATGGAGGCGGCTGGGATTCCCCTGCTGCTGGGATAGGACCGCTCCCACTCCGGTGGTTGAGGCGTCCACTTCCACCACAAAGGGCCGATCGGGATCAGGATGGACCAGGAGTGAGGAGGTCGTAAAGGCCTGTTTAAAGGTTTGGAAAGCTTCTGTGGCGGTTGGAGTCCAGGAGAGAGACTTAGGTTTCTGGCGGAGGAGATTGGTAAGAGGACTGGTGATGGTACTGAAGTTGCGTATAAACCGTCTATAGAAATTGGCGAAGCCAAGGAACCGCTGCAATTCTTTGGTGGTGGTTAGAGTGGGCCAATCCTTGACTGCGCTCACCTTCCCCTCGTCCATCCGGATGCCACTGCAATTGATGGTATAGCCAAGGAACTGCACTGATGGCTGATGGAAGGAACATTTTTCGGCTTTGAGGTAGAGCTGGTAGTCCCTCAGGCGTTGCAGGACCTCCCCAACGTGGTGTTGATGTTCTGCCAGGCTCCGGGAATAGATGAGGATATCATCGATATATACCAAGATGGACTTGCGGAGGAAATCCAGGAGCACCTCGTGGATGAAATCCTGGAACACGGAGGGGGCGTTAACAAGCCCATATGGCATGACGCAATATTCGTAGTGACCAGTAGGGGTAATGAAGGCGGTCTTCCACTCGTCCCCCTCACGTATCCGGATGAGGTTGTATGCGCTGCGGAGGTCCAACTTGGTGAATACAGTGGCTCCACGGAGATGTTCCAGGGCAGCTGGGACGAGGGAAAGTGGGTACCGGAATTTTACAGTGATGTTATTGAGTGCTCGGTAATCAATATATGGCCTCAAACCTCCATCCTTCTTCTCTACGAAGAAAAAGCTCGAAGCAGCAGGGCCAGCGCCTCCTTGATGTATTCCTCCATGGCCTTCTCCTCGGGAATGGATAGGGGATATATCCTTCCCTTTGGCACTGGTTCACCCGGCAGCAGATCGATGGCACAGTCCCACGGCCGGTGTGGAGGCAGCTTGGAGGCCCGTTTAGGGCAGAAGACGTCGCTGAAGGGGGCGTAGCATTGAGGAATGTGATGGACTGATTTTCAACTGGGCTCTCAATAGACGTGGAGTATGATTGGAAACAGGCTTCGCCTCACTTCAGGATCTCGCCTGTCTTCCAGGAAATCATGGGGTTGTGCTGCTCCAGCCACGGGCGCCCTAGAATAACGTCAGCGGTGGATTCCTCCAGAACCAGCAGATGGATCTCCTCGTGATGGAGTAGTCCAGTTGGGAGGGATATGGGGCCCACACTATGGCGCACGCACTTCCTGCTTAGCGGCCTGCCGGTGATTGTGTGGACCTGGTAGGCTGACGGCGTGGCCGTGGTAGGGAGTTTGAGCTGACGGCAGAGGGCACCGGAGATGAAGTTGCCGGCTGACCCAGAATCGAGGAGTGCGGAAACTGGAAGAGACATGTCAGCGGCAGTAAGTGTCACAATAGTGGTGAGTGGTTTCATTTGGTATCTTGAAGGGAGAATGGCACTCACCATAGGACGAGGAGGATGGACGGGGCACACTGCTATAGAATGCCCCGGGGCTGCACAGTAGAGGCACAGATTCTGGGCCAGCCGTCTCTGACGCTCCACCATAGTGAGGCGGTAGGAGTCGAGGATCATAGGCTCGCTGGCTGGTTCTGGGGGGCTGACGTTTTCTGGTCGGCAGAGTGGTGTGGAGGAATGCTACTGGCCCTGGTGCTCTTCTAAGCACGACTGCATACGAGGGGCGAAGTGGATGGATAGCTGGATGAATCGCTCTAGTCCGATGGTATCCTCGTATGCAGCGAGATGCAACCGCACTCGGGTTCCAATCCTTGACGGTAGGTCGTCAGTAAAGCCTGTTTGTTCCATCCACTGGAGGCCGCCAGAGTCCCAAACTGAAGGGCATATTCATTGACAGACATTTTTCCTTGTTTTAGATTATACAGCTTCTCACCAATGGAAGAGTCCCAAGCTGGTCTGCTGAAAACTTGAATGAAAACTTGATGAAGCTAGAATAAGACTGGATAACTGGGTTATTTTGAGTCCAGAGAGAATCTGCCCACAGTAGTGCTTTACCTTGCAGCTGGGAAATAATAAAGGTTACCTTTGAACGGTCAGTGGGGTACAAGTGCGGTTGCATCTCCAGGACCAGCGAACATTGAACGAGGAATCCACTGCATTCCTCCGCCGAACCAGAGTAGGGCGCCGGCCTGGCCATGGGACTGGCGTGAACGGCAGGTGAGGAAGTGATGACAGGGTCGGCGGAAGTGCTCGCTGGTGTAGGAGGTGCTGGTGTTGCCATGAGTGTTCGTCGGAGTGCATCAACCTTGAACCAAGATCTTGAAAGGGGTCTGTGAGGCTCATGCTTGTGCCTGGCGGTCCTGGTCCGGTCAACTGTTACGGATCACTCGGGAAGCTGAGGAGTAACAGAATGAAGATGTTTATTGTACACAGACACAAGCAGAGGAGCAGGTAGTGATGAGTGACAATGAGGATGGATCCGTGAAGGTAGGGTGAAGACTTCTTGGAGGGACGGTGAGCCACACACACGCACACTTGGGGAACTGGGTCTTCGGAGAGAATCGCTGGAGAGAGTAGAAGAGGAGTTAGTCCTTATAGTAAGCATACAGGAATGATCTTGTCGCGAACGTGACTGGACAATGTTTGAGTGCGTGTGTGTGGCTTTTATGGTGCTGCGGTGATAGGCTGGTGATGAGGATCAGGTGGATGTGATTTAGAACTCCGGTGAGGGTGTGCGTTGTGATAGTGTGGAGGTGGAACCTGGCATGTTTGTAACAAATATAAGTTAATATAACACTATTAGGCTACTTTACTAGAGAACTACAAAGGTGCAAAATGCATTTACCTGCACATATTTGAGAATCGAGATATTTCATGATATATTTGGGGAATATTTAAAATAATAAAAAGAAATATATATATATAATAATAATAAAAGCCCTGCTGAATAAAACAATAGACACCATTAGATTTTTTTAATGGTTTTATTGTTTATTATTAGGGCCCGAGCGTGAGGACCCATATTGGAATTGCTCCTCTATGGGACTTGTATTGGTTTTACTGGAAACTGTAATGGACCCTGTTCATCTCTACTGTTAATAGGTTGCCTTCCATAGGTGGCTTGTTAAAACCAATAAATCACAATGGAATATGTACCAAAACACACTACAGAAAATAATTTTTAATGGTTTTAATGGTTAAAAGTTTATTGTTTATAATGTTTTTAATAGTCTTTGTTGTGGAAACCATTCAAATCTTCTGTGATGGTTTTATTGTATATTTTTTTTCCTGTAGGGACATTTTGTCAAATAAATAAAACATGATGAAACATTCATTTCAGTTGAAATTGTTATAGATTACTTCCAGTTTGCAGAGATAGATGACATAGTGAAAAAAATTACTGAATGAATAAAAGGCTATCAAGTACTTAATTTTTAAATTGTGCCCCCTAAAAGCACAAGTGGCCCCTGTCTGCCACCACCCATCACCCCCACCCCTGGTTACTGTGGTCTAAATGTGCCCCTGCCCTTATCAACAAAAGTAGCATCCAAAGACAAGCTCAAAAACTAAAATCCCCTGTCCAGTACATTTGCTTTTGGCCTAGTAAGACTATCACACAAAAATTTGTCTATTGAGACTTGTTAATCACCTTTTTTTTTTCAGATGACAAAGATACAATATCCAGACATTCCACTGATGATCACATTAATCATAACAGCCGAACATTATCTTGGGAAAAAAGCAAAATGGCTTGATAATGGATAATAAAATAAACTCTTCCCCAACAGAACAGTTCAAAAGTATTCAAAGTCTACAGAAAATAACATGCTACTGCTCCTGTTGGGTTGGAAAGATTAATGGGTAACTGTAGGGCATGATAAGGATTGTACTCTTCCATCCAAACAAAAGAAATTAAGCTTATTGTTTGAACGACCACTGGAGGCTAGTTGAATGAAGACCCAAGTGCATAATAAACAAAGGCTTGGCTTGGCTTGACTTGACTAAACAAGTACTTGAACATGAACAAAGCTAAACAATGGACAATGAAACATAATGGATATCTATCTGTCTGTCTGTCTGTCTGTCTATCTATATATCTATCTAGTATCTATCTATCTATCTATCTATCTATCTATCTATCTATCTATCTATCTGTCTATCTGTCTGTCTGTCTGTCTATCTATCTATCTATCTATCTATCTATCTATCTATCTATCTATCTATCTATCTATCTATCAAACAATGGCCTCACTTGACATATTCCAACCAATGAAAACTTGACACATACAACAAAGGAACCAATGAGAAAACAGCACAGAGAACCACATGATCAAAACAACCACTGAGAACAAGACACATGGACAAGAGTAGCACATGGCAGGAACACATGAGGGAACAGGAAACAACATGAAACACCAACCAAAACCAATTGTGACACTTAATAATTAGGTTAATATCATCAAAATAGGACACAATGAAAAAGCTGCCCCATTTCTGACAAAATCTTAGAGTTATTATGTAGGTTATATAAGATTTTAAGAAGAAGCGTTTTTTTTCAAAAAATCTTCTTTTATGTCCCACAGAAAAAAATATTACTATAACATTCAGCTCACAATTTCTGTTTAACTGTATTTAAGCTTTTGGTGCCCTGAAGTTATCCAGATAACGGAGATGTTTGTAGGCTTTAAGGAGAGGGTACACCTGAATAATAAGCCCTGGATGACCATTTAGTTTGGCTCTTACTTAGGATAGCTCATAAATCAAACAACATCAGTCCATTTATCATTAGGACCTACTTGCATTTGTGAGAAAAACTCCCCAAATATCTCCAGTGGGCGTGTTGACCTACTTTATTACAATCAAACATTTTAACTGAGCTTTGGAAACGTGTAAACGTCTTCAGAGAACAATAATCTGAACTGGGAGAATGTGTATTTGTGTAACTGCTTGAATGAAACCAAAATTTTATGCTTCAGTCATTTTAGAGTCTAAGTCTGTGTGACAGCTTGTGTCACTGTGCCACCGGCTTCCCAAGAATAACAGATCTGTTGCATTTTGGGATTGATGTCAATCAGTACCATAGTTTTTTGTTGTTTTTTTGGCAAATGTTTGGCAAATTGCACAATATTACTTCTTTCTGTTTTTGATCAATTAAATGCCACCTTGGTGAGTATAAGATACTTTTTTCAAAAGCATTTTACAAAATAAAACCCCCAAACTTGAGTGCATTTAATTTACATGGAAGATACAAACTGTAAAACTGAAATATAAAAGCTACAGTTTATTTTGAAAAAAATTATATTATTATTCAGTTAATTTTCTGAGGTATTTTTTATGTTTCTGTCCATTTAATAATTTACCTGACACACTTTAAGACTGCTAAAGTCTACAGTTGTTATGTTAATGCAGGTTTAGCTACCCTTTTGGGGCCACAGCTGGTTTTCTCATCATCTGTAGGTGGAGGGGCTCCCCGTGGGGTGAGAACAAGCCTCATAGGTACGTCTTGGAGAAAACAACCTTTTATTGATGACTTTACCATAACGACAAGAAGATGCCCATGCAGGAGACAAGTAGGAGACATTTTTCACATGTATGCATTCATAATGAATGTTTTTCAAATAATCTTTGTCGTTCGCTCCGCAGCTGTTGGTCACTCATGTCAAACTGGACATGAAAGTGGCCTTGAATGAATGGAATGTTTTTTTTTGGAGGTTAATAGAACGTTCTTTCAGTGTTTTACGTCACTACCACCCACAGTATTCCTCAACATATGGACGGGTAACATGAGTGTTTCCCTGTCTGCCTCTTGATTACAAGGGTCAATTCATTGACACTCACTTCCTAAAAATCACATGACTAGACTCGCAATAACGGCATAGCCTTGCAATAACAAGACTGAGAGAGAAAAGAAAAAGGAAGGGTCGCTGAGTTAAGGTCTGGAAAGGGTAATAGTTTTTACTTGGCAAGATGGGAAACTAATTGTTTTGGAAGTATGGACTATATGTTACATAAGCATTTGTACAGTAGACATACGTAGTTGACTTATTTTCAAATTGGCTTGAAGAGGACACCATATTGGTATGTTATCATAGCTAAAGACTGACCTTATTATACTGCAGATGAGCCCTACATTCTGTCAGTGGAAGTAGACTAATGGATGAGTGCTCAATGCACAATAAAATTGCAAGCCACATTTTGGAAGTATCCATTATTAAGAAATATGAAACGACCAGAGTATATATAAATCCTACCATACTATTCAATTTCAGTTGTTAAGTGTAGAACACTACACTTGTTCTTAACAGTGAGGCAATGCTTTTTTAACATAATGAAACTGAAACAAACAATAACTGTGTGCATTATGCTTACAGAAATTCTGTTCCTAAAGCTAGTTTCCTTTTAAAGCTGCATCTTAAGTCACGTATCCTCATAAGTGACTTACTTTGAATTATCTGCAATTGATTTTAACAGAGTTTGATGTCAGCATGTTGCTAAGCTAATAGCACAATACTTCAATACGCATACAAAAAACACACAAATATGAGGTAAAATCGTGAATTTTAATTGCACACACACAAAAAAAATTTCAATACTTATTTGTGTTTATTTATAATCAATATTACATATAACCAGCTCATCTGGCATTATCTGAAATTATTGTCTGTAATATGACAGAATTATGATTGTCAGATGAATGCTGATAAATGAAAACTGCTGAAGAAATTCAATGTGAGGTTTGCACCAGCGACCATACGTCTACTGTTTGTGGAAAATCACATGAAGTGAAGAGGTGAAAAGATGAGCCCAGCAAACCACTGAAAGCTTGCTGGCAGAATTTTCAGTACAGTGACGCACTATTGATTTTCAGTCGAATGTAAGGAAAAATGAATCTTCTGGTTAAGTGCTTTGGCGAGACCCAAACACCATGCAGATGCGGTAAAACATGATGTCATGGTTTTACTCTTCAGGGTGTTGGAAGTCAAACTTATCTGGGACTGTAACCGCTAGACGCACCTTGTGTAAATTCAGAAAGAGAGCTTAAAGTTATTTACATTTTCTAGCCAATTTATTTCCAGGAAACAAGCTTATGTCTATGTTGCAATAAAAGTTGTTTGCTATGGGAATGAAAGCCAAAGGAAAAATGGTGGGTAAAACTGACCAATGGTAGAGCCACAGTCAAAACAAAGACTGAGGTGATGCATATTTGCGTGTCTGCTTAAGTCCAAATACTAAAAAATTGGATCCCTAGAGCACAATGTCTAACCAATTTTTCTTTAGAGGGGCTACATTTATTTGGTCGGCTCAACACAGTGTCGATTAAACTGCACACTAGAAAATAAAATAATAAATGAATCCAAAAACTTCAAAGAGTAATTCTACTACATAAGAATTGACCTATGGGTAATCCCTGCCCCCCTCAAGTACTGTTGCGAACTCAGACAAACAAGTGGAGATGCTAAATGTCTTAAGCACGTTTCACACTGCGCGTTGGACCCGGAAAATTGCCGGAACATTGCCAGGTCGCCTTCTGTGTGAACACAAACACGTCTCGGGATTGATCCCAGGTCAGGGACCTAGTAACATTGCCGCATTCAGTCCTGGAACGAGCGCTGTGAGAACTAAAGCCAGAACTAATGCCATGTCGTAGTGATGACACATGTTATCGCACAGGTCTTCTACCAGGTGTTTTGAAGACAGATCAACTTTTGCGGAAAAAAAAAATGTGCAAACTGTAATGAATCAGAGATCAGGTAGTTCCTCAGTTTCCACGCTGACGCCGAGATCGTTCGCCAGCTTCAGTGATAGTTTACGTGCCTAGCGTTTTCAACTCATACATTACACATAACATCCTGATGTCACGTGTCTTTACGGGATCTTTACGGATTGTGTGTAAACTCATGCACATATTCTGGCCAATCACTGGCAGTGTGAATGGGGGCAAAATCTAGCGACCAATTGCCGGGATACAGTACCCGTGTATTTTCCAGGATCCCAGTGTGAAAGGGGCTTTACAATGACAGCTGTCAGTGTGAAAACCTTGTCCATATATTTTTTATAAATTTTGGACACAGAAGGACAACCATTCAAGTGGGACTTAAATATGCCATGGAGGGATATAAAAGATTTTAAAATAAATATTGTAGGTGCTCTAAGCGATGCCGGGAGTCGTAACTTCTTGTTGACGTTCAAATTGTTGTCAAACAAAACGGAGGCTAGCTAGACCCTCCCTCCTCCTCATCCGTGCACTAACCCCCCAAACCCCACCCCCAAATCTTTCTTGTCGGTTATTGGCTGGAACAGTTTGTTATGTTTTGTGGTGCGGGTGAGCCCAGTTTGTTTTTCTTGTTGTTTGTTGAGCCTGTGGTGTCTAGAGAGACCCCGTTTTTTTTACAGTGTGTTCAGGGGACAAGCAGCTAGCGGATAGTGAGGAGGTGTTTGCTGGATGTGACAAAAAAAAGTTTTGGCCTAAAAAATGTGTGACATCACTTAGAGCACCTTTAATTTAGAAGCAAAGTTTTACAGATCACAATGGAAGTGGCAGAAGTCTCATGTTCCGGTTGCCATGATCGCTGATGAGAACATCCTGGATCGACACTTCATTTATCACAGGGTATGATTATATTAATTGACATTTAACCATTTTGATATGAAGAGACAGTGAAATGTAGACCTTCGTTTATGTGTTTTTGCCGTACACTGTACAAGACACGAGAACAGTTTGCTATTTAGATTTGAACGTTAGCATGCATGGACTCACCAACTTCAACATTAGCTAGTTTTGGCCAGAGATAACTTTCTAAAGCACAAGATGACATTAATGTTCTGCTTGAACAGATGATAATTTTAACTTGATGACAGTATTACAACCAGAAAATTATTAAATATTTAAAATTATTTAAAATATTTTTTTTGTCTTCATTGGGATAAGGGGTGAATGCTTACGGATATTTTGCTCTGTTTTGTTTGGGTTTAGGAAATAGAATTAAATAAATTCCATTGCCCATCCTCTCAGGATACCTGGAATAAGTGTTACAAGTACCCCAGACATATTGTTTTTCCATTTTTGAAGCATAAACCACTTAAAAACAGTTCAAGCTTCAGATCTTCTAATGTTTCTCTATGACTCTGAAACAGTTGTCCGAGTTCCGCTCCCCGTGAAACTGATACTCAACTCCCATTGGCTAGTCTGCATTCGAGGGAGGAGCTTACCGATAGGTAAATTGTAATAAGGCAGTGTTTAAAAAAAAAACAAAAAAAAAAACATGCATGACTGTTTTAATTCAGCTTTAAGATAAGGAGAGATGTGATTTACTAAAGCATAGAAGGCACAAACAGACACACAATCTTGTTTACTCTTAAAGAATAAGCTTACTCGTGCAATTTTTTTTTCAGCATCATGTGAGGTCAACGTTTGGTATACAGTGATGGGAATAAACCCCAAACTAGTCTAAAACAACATTCTCATTGTCATCTCTGGGTGAGCTAGCTAGGTTTCTAGCCAAGTTTTCATTGTCTCATTAAACAAGACACGGCTTACTGCATGATTTGTTTGAAATTTGAGAAAGACTTCAAAACAAACCACCCTATCTGACATCTGATACGCCGATAAGCTGATACGCCCTCGCAGAAAGCTTTTTCTAAATCAAGACCTGCTGAGCACATACAGTACATGCAGCAGGCTAGAGGTCCGAGGATAAAAACTGGGAGTGTGATACTCTGTTTTTGGAGACAATGAGGTCATGTGGCATAGTTTCACTTAGAGTGATGGGTGACAGATATAAAGACATAGAAATTGTTAAATATTAATTGATTTTTGTTGAATAAGCCAAACCAAAGTACAGAACTTATGATGGATTTTCAATCACAATCAACGCTTCCAACATGGCCTCTGAATAGAAAAAGCCAAAATGGTCAATTAAGGGGACACAGTGTAACACTGGACATTCATTTTTAATTACATGCTTTAAGTGCTTAGATCAACCTCCTTTTGAAGGACTGAGCACAATTTATCATTATGACCTGTAGTGTATAGTTTCTTTGGCTCTGTCTTGTTACCTTGGAAGATGCATTGAGAACATTTTGTATATTATTTATTGAAACTATTAGTTGTAGCAAACTCTTTTTGACAATGCGAGGAGCTGTTAGAAGGCTGGTGAAAACGTACTCGAACATAAAATCGGTTCCCTGAGATATGGAATGAGGGTAACACTTTAGAATACTGTTTCTTACTTACTACATAACTAATAAGGAATTATTGAAGAACTAACAGGTGATTATTCATTAACACATAACTCACTACTGTTAACTACTAAGGAAGATGTGTTAATTAATCAGTATGTAATATAATTGTATGATTATGTTAAGTAACAGTTAGCTAATCAATAACTAATGTATTCTGTCATACCTCCTGAAGAACTACTATTAATTATCTATTAGTTAGGGTTCAAGAAAAATAACTATGAAGTAACTACTAAACAGTTTTACACAATTACATTGAATTGTGACCCTTTCATATAAACGTTATTAGCAGTAGTAGTTGTCGTATGAAAATGCAATATTAATAAATGCAATACATTTTATAGAGGTTTTGCCTGTGTAGTGAATTGTTTTGTGAGTGTGTTTTGTAAGAAATCAGCTTCCAATAGGAACCCCACCATGACTCCAGTGCCTTGCGATAACTTACCTTAGTTTTTATATTTTATATACACTACTGTATGTGTGCCTCATCAGCATATACCACATTACCATTAATTCAATTTCTTTATGTAAGGCAAAGCCTGAGGAAAAGTGAAAATACAGGTATCCAATTTGTAATTAATAAAGAATTATAAAATAATTCTGCAGGACTTATTTTGAACCTGAAACATTAGGCCTATTCTAAAGTGAAAATATTGGGAACCCATTAGTAATTAATAAAGAATTATCAGATAATTCCTGAAATATTACTTAGAATCTGAAACAGTATTCTAAAGCGAAAACATAGGCAACCCATTAGTAATTAAAAATTAATTATCAAATAATTATGCAGGACTTATTTTGAACCTGAAACATAAGGCCTATTTTAAAGTGAAAACACAGGGAACCCATTAGTAATTAATAAAGAATAATCAGATAATTTTGCAGGACTTACTTAGAACCTGAAACAGAATTCTAAAGTGAACCTATTAGTTAATAATAATAAACTACATCATTTGACTAAAATATGTTTATTTCAGATGAGAACATTTCTTAATACAGCATATTTTATTCCATTTTAACATGTATACTGCCCACATTTTAACTAATTTAACAAACATTTAATAATCAAAAGTTAAACATTTAGAAGCAAACAAAATCCATATTTCATTTCCAATTTAAGCTAATAAGTGGGCTGTAACAAAGTTGCTACCGTAGTAATACTTTATACTTGACCTTTTACTCAAGTAACTTTGAAAATGAACATACCTACTTATAATTTTACTGGAGTAATATTTTATGGGGGTATCTGTACTTTTACTCAAGTACTTGTGGGACACAGCCTGATTATTATAGTGATTATTTGCGTATAACTGTTCAGTAGTAGTTATTTCATAGTTATTTTTCTTGAACCTTAACTAGTAGATAATTAATAGTAGTTCTTCAGGAGGTATCACAGAATATATTAGTTACTGATTAGCTAACTGTTACTTAACACAATCATAAAATCATATTACATACTGATTAGTTAACACATCTTTCTTAGTAGTTAACAGTAGTGAGTTAAGTGTTAATGAATAATCACCTGTTAGTTCTTCAATAATTCCTTATTAGTTATGTAGTAAGTAAGAAACAGTATTCTAAAGTTTTACCAGAACGAGTACTGTGTATGGGGGAAAAGCTCCTTTTTCCTCAATGCTGAAGCATTTTTCAATAGTGCAGTGTAACTGCATAGCCATTGGTTCAAACTCGAAAACATTTTGAACCAATGACTGTGTGCCGTAGCTGTGCAAGCCTATGGCAGCGTGCCAAAGTCCGCCAAAATGAGCAGGGGGTATGGCTATATAAGCGGGCATTTTGCCATAGGATTTCAGGTCATTAGACTGAAGTGACAACACTGAAGCTGCAGCCTCGTGGCACAGTATAGAATGCAGTACTCGTTCTGTATCTCAGGGAACTGAGGTTACGTTCATTACCGAGTATGTTCCCTTTCGATACTTCACTCATACTGCGTATGGGGAACGAATTCAACCACACCGTGCCACAGCAGGGAACGACTAGACTTATCTTGGACACCTTTGGGGTGCAGGGGACAAGTGAGAGGGCCGGAGCTGTCAAACACTTTATGTTACACTTGCTAAGAGGGAGCTAGCGCCCTGGAAGTGGCATGATGATGGAGTTCGACAGAGGCCGTCGTATCATACAGAGAGGACCCGAGCAAGGTCGGAATGTCCAGGTTATAAAATCTGACAAAAGTGGATGGCAAGGACCAGCCGGCCGCCTCACAGATGTCTTTGATAGAGACACCACTAGACCAGGCCCACAAAGAGGCCTTACTCCTATGGGGCAATCAAGGCCCATAGAGGAGTAACATAGAGCGATAGTGATGACTATCCAACGCGAGAGTCGCTGCTTTGAGATGGGAGACCCTTTGGTGCGGCCGCCAAAGCAGACAAAAAGCTGGTCAGATTGCTGGAATGGCTGTGACCACTCAATGTAGGTCCTCAATGCCCTCACTGGGCAGAGTAATTCCAGCTCTTGCTTGTCTGATGAGGGAGGCAGCATTGAGAAGGAAATGACCTGTGCTCTGAACGGGGTCGAGAGCACTTTAGGGACATGCCTGGGTTTTAAAATGACCTTTGAGTCGTTAGGCCCAAACTCAACGCATGCAGGGCTCACAGAGAGGACCTGAAAATCGCCAACACGCTTGACCGATGCTAGTGCAAGTAGCAGAGCGGTTTTGAACATTAAGGGCTGAAGGTCAGCTGACCAAAGCAGCTCAAAGGGAGGCCTTTGAGTGCTTTGAGGACTGTGGAAAGGTCCCAAGTGGGAACAGTGAGAGGACATGGGGGGTTAAACTCTCAAGAAATGCACAATGAGGCTGTTTCGACCCACTGATTGGCTAGCGATAGGGCATATAATGCTGCAATGGCTGCTACTTACAACTTGAGTATGGAAGAGGTGAGGCCCTTCTCCAGACTCTCCTGGAGAAATTACAGTATCGGAGATACATCACACTCAACAGGGTCTTCGTTTCATGCTGAGCACCAGTCAACGAAGACTGACCACTTCTGGGCGTAGAGGCGTCTCGTAGATGGGGCTTTCACCTGAGCAATGGTGTGTAGCACGTCCCTGGGGAGGCTTAAAGGCTCCCATCAAGGGACCATAGGTGCAGAGCCCAGAGTTCTGGCTGTTGATGTCAGATTGTGCTTGTCTTCCCTATCTCATCTGATGACCTGAGGGATCAGAGCGATTGGGGGAAAAGCGTGACAAGAGGTTGGATAGCGTCGGATGACAGACCGCTGTACAGGGGCCTGAACACTGACGAGTGTGGAAGAGGAAAATTGCTCTCTTTTTGAAAATGTGAAATATTTATTATGTTCGCCATAACAATGGCGTTTGGGCAGGAAGTGTCGCATGGCCTGGGACGAAGGTTAAAATGATGATGGATGACTGCGAGAGGTTAAAACATGTTGTAAGTTGTACAGTTTGTTATCTCCGGTCTAAACTAATGTACAGCTACATTGCTGCACACGGACAGAGCACACAAGCTTGCAAAAAATGTACAAATTGTGTGCATACATTCAGGAATTAAGAAAAACTGAAAAGTTACAGTATATTCTTTCTGTTTCTGGAGTAACTACCCTCAGCTTCGCCATAGTACTGTAGAAAGAGACGTTGAACAGACAAGTAAGATAAGCGAGTTAATCAATCAATTTTGCTAAATGTAGTGTTCTAATAAACCATTTTAAAACTATTCTTCTAGTATTATGCATTTAGTTTTAGTTTAATCTAATTATATTGAAAGTGAAAATGGAGTGTTTTCTGATCAGTGGAGTGAGGAGTGGAGTGGGAAATGGTGAAGCTGGAGCGAAGTGATTATTAAAGGCTTGAAGCATGGAGGGAAAATTGTTGCCGCTCCACTATGCTCACATACTCTGCTCCATAACTGTGACTTTAAACTTTATTATTTTCAATAAAACAGCGCTAAGTCTTGCTGGAGGCTAAGTGAGGGCTGCCCATGCAAGGCCAGTGCTAACGGGCCAATGTTTTACCAATGAACAAATTCTCAGGGGCCCTGCGCTGGCAGACCTATGTGGGCCGTAAAGGGCCAGTGCAGGCATGTTTTTATGGGCGCTATCTTCAACCCTCAATACCACGACCCTTGAGCAAATCACTGAACCCCCAACTGCTCCCCGGGTGCCGCATAAATATGGCCGCCCACTGCTCTAGGTATGTGTTCACGGTGTGTGTTTACTACTGTGTATGTACACTTGGATGGGTTAAATGCAGAGCACAAATTCACTAATCATTAATAATAATACACTGAGTACATTTAACACATCAATGTGAACCAAGATCACCTCAATGAAAAAGGCCCATTCACACAAAGAAAGATAACTATACCAGTTATACAATACTAGCTATATAGTTAAATTCAATTCAAGTTGATTTGTATAGCACTTTTTTAAGATAAAAATCATTACAAAGCAACTTTAAAGAAAATTAAATTCTAAAATATTTATTAGTAGCTTATAAGTGGTGACTGCCAGTTCCTCTTCAGGAACTCGAGCTGCGTCGAGCGCTTTTGGGGAACGCCTTTGGCAAGAACAACTCTGAATATTGTGTGCAATCAGTCCAACGGAAGAGTGTGACGTCACAAGCGGGGTGACATAGCGACCAGGGGCCTCATGTACAAAGACTTGCGTTGAATTCATACTAAAACATTGCTTACGGTCAAAGCTGTAAATGTGCGTACGCACAAAAAAAATCAGATGTATTAATCTCTGCGTACGCAGCATTCCACATACATTTTCTTTGTACATCCCAATTAACGCGAAATTGAGCGCACATGCACGAGCACAACCCCACACCCTGTCTCCTCCCTCAATTAAATTAATTTAAATATGGTAATTAGTCTAATTTGGCAAAAGAAACCTGCTAGAACATGGCTAAAGCAAGCAAGAAACGAATTAGAATGAATTAGAGGTCCTACTAACAGAGGTAGAAACAAGAACAAATATTTTATTTGGAACTTTGTCCTCTGGAATTAATAATAAAAGAAAGAAAAAAGAGTGGGAGAGTTTGTCTGATGCCGTCAACGTGGTGGGATCTGAGAGTCGTACCGTAAATGAACTGAAGAAGAAATGGTCTGACATAAAGGTGGAAGTTAAGCGGAGAACTGCTGCGCACCGACAAAGTGTGGGCAGAACAGGCGGTGGTACAGGGGCAGATGAACTCGCACCCTTTGATCAGAGAGTTGCGTCTATTGTAGGAGACACGTTAATCTCTGGAATCGTATCCGTTGATGTGGGAGACTCGGATATACTACAGGACTGCCAGCAAGGTGACTAATTTAACATTTATTTCCTTAACTTTGATACATAGCCTACCAGCCACCATTTAATTTTAAAATGCAATGTAGTAATGTACCCATTAATAAGGAACAGACTCAAATACAGTTAACATGTGCCTGTGTTTATTTGGACTTAGGAACCGCAGGAACAACAGCAGAAACGTCCACTGGCACGCACTCAGAGTCCGCACCACCCGAGCAGCCAGAGCCCATTCAGTCCAGCGTCTCCGGTGTCTCTAATGCTCCCCCCAGTGCTGAACCCCATCCATCTGGTCGCGTCTTGACTCATGCTGTTCTGGAGTCACAGCAACAAATTGTTAGGACCATTGAAGAAATGAACAGTCACTTAAAAAATGTCACTGACGCACTTACAGAAATAAGCCATTCATTAAAAGAATTGGTCAAAAAATTAACTTTTTGTCTGAGTACCATTTATATTGTCGCAATTACACGTTGACGGGCCTGAATGGCTTGTTGATTGTGCTGCACATATACTGGTCCTGGGTCAGGGTCATCTAGCGGTGCCCCCACCTCACCAAGGTGTATGCCATGCCTGTGCGCAACATTGTGCAGCACTCCACAGGCCAGTATGATGCGGCAAACCTTGTCAGGGCGGTATAACAGCATACCCCCGGTCCTGTCAAGGCAGCGCCACCGACTTTTCAGCTGCCCAATCGCCCGCTCCACAACTGACCGAGTGCGAGAATGGGCATCATTGTATCTGCGCTCTCGGTCAGTTTGTGGGTTGGTGAGGGGGGTTAACAGCCACGTCTTTAGTGGATAACCACTGTCTCCTGATGGGCAGTTGAATAATTACACACACAAACATTAAACTTTTAGATAGAACCATACATTTAAATGCATAACTTACCAAGTAGCCACCCATCGCGCACCCTGCCAGCTTGGAGTCTCATCCCAACCATGCTGTTTGTGAGGATAAATGAATCATGGGTTGACCCAGGCCACCTTGCCACAATATTTGTTAGGCGCATTTGTGCATCACATATAATCTGCACATTTATTGAATGAAAATGTTTCAGATTCACATATGCAAATTCTTCAGATGGCGCCTTTATAGCAATATGTGTGCAGTCGATCGCTCCGATTACATTATGAAAACCGGCTATCGCTGCAAATTGCGCTTTAATGTTTGGCTGGTCACCTGCATCGTATGGGAACGTTATGTACCGGGTAGACAAGCGGATGATCCCGTCCCATACAGCTGGCATTGCACGGCTCAAACACGACTGGCTTATACCTGAGCGATCTGCTAGTTCTCTTTGGAAAGAACCAGTTGCCAGGAAACCAAGTGTAGTAAGCACCTGTAAAGGAACGGGCGTAATGCGTGGCTCCTCACTGTCTCTCTTTCCAAATTCGGACCCAACTCAGCGCAGAGCTCCAAGAGTATAGCCCTTGGTAATCTGAAACGGCTGATAAGCCAGTCATCATCGTGGGCCAGAAAATCATTGTGGTCCCTAAAAACTCGTTCTCTCCGGATTCGTCCATTGAAAATGTCCTCTAATAAAGCCAACACTGCCATTGCTAGACGGGTTGTAGGCTATCAATTTGCACATGCTTTATATATGTTACTTAATTGCATAATTAATAGAATATTTTAATAAGACTCGTGTGACAATAATTCGTCAAAAAAAATTTCAATTACAAATTATAAGCAATCTGACAGCTGGTGGTGCGATAGAACAATTCGTAGTGTAATGTTTGCCACTTCACTTTATTGCCTCTATGAGTCGCCAACGGACAAAAATCACGACAAATGTACGTATGCCAGGCATGAAGTTTACGTGGAGGAACGCACATTCTTACGTTAATTTCACTGTTAGTACATCTGACCGTGAACATGAAAGCTGGCATACGCTGTGTTTTTGTGCGTATGCAGTGTTTATACATGAGGCCCCAGGAAGCTATAAAAGCACGTGCCACGCAGCTGGCTTTAGCTTCGCGTCTTTCAGCAAGCGCTCTGTGTGTGCATGTTCAAAAGTCTGTCTTGTAAGTCTTATTTAGTGTTTTCTGTCTCAATAAAGCAACATAATGCCTAAGAACAAAGCTAAGACCAGACATATGAAGGGCGAAACCAAATCACGCTATAAATTGTGTGTTCCTCCCTGCCAACGCTACATCACGGCTGGGGATACACATGATTTATGCGTGGTTTGCCTGGGGTCGAGGGAGCCGACTGTCTGCATTGTGAATGATTGCCGATGCGGACGCTTAGATCTCGGAGGGCTCTTTTCGAGGAAGGAGCCTTCGGCAGCATCCCCCGCAGTGCTGGCCCCGCTTCTGCCAAGGCAGAGTGGCTGCGGCACTCGTGGGGTTCGTGGGGATCTGGCGGAGGGTATGGAGACGGGCCAGTCCTTGTCTCCTTCCTCATCTGCCAGATCCGGCGCCCAAACACCTGGGTTCGGAAGCACGCTCGTCGGTTTCTTCCCCCCAGGGCGAGGGGTCGACACTCCACCTCTCTTCATCTGATGAGGTGGATGTGGAGACTGTTAGTAGGGATTCGACACCCCTATCGCCCCAGTATGAGGAGCTGTTGGAGGTGGTTACTCATGCAGTTAAAATTAAAAATAAATTAAAATCGAGTGGCCTGCAGAGAAAAAATATGAACCACAGAAAAGTAAATTAGATGAGCGGTTTCTGCGGCCAAGACAGCCACCTCCAGCCCGGAGCCTTCCCTTTTTTCCCGACTTCCATGAAGAAATAGCGAGGTCGTGGAAACACCCCTATTCGACCCGTCTCTTTGGCCCCGACTCTCAGTATTACGGCAATGTCGCGGGGCTCGATGAGCGGGGGGTACAGAGCGATGCCCCGGGTTGAGCAGACGCTTGCGAGCTATCTGTCACCCGGTTCGTCTCTGAAGGCTCCGGCCTTGCCCACAAAACCGTTAAAGACAACATCTACGTTAATGGGCAAGGGCTATGTGGCAGCAGATCAGGCGGGGGCGTGCCTTCACACTATGGCCATCCTCCAAGCATATCAGGCTGACCTGCTGAGAGATGTAGACAAGTGAGAGGGGATCAAGTCCGACGATATTGCAGAGCTTAGACGGACCGCTGATCTCTCCCTCCGCGCCACCAAAGAGAGCGCTCGCACGATTGGGCGGTCTATGGCAGCCTTGGTGGCCGCGGAGAGGCATTTATGGCTTTGATAAGAGAGCGTGACAGGGTCTGCCTCCTGGACGCCCCGCTTCAAGCCTCGGGCCTGTTCGGCGACACAGTCAATACCGTCGTTGACAGGTTCCAGGAGGCACGCAAACAGGCAGCGGTGTTCCAGAGTTTCCTCCCTCGTCGCTCTCGTGGGTTATCTGGGTGGGAGATACCCACGCCACAAGCGAGCTCCTCATACCGCGAGGCTCAAAAGCAGAGCGTCGCCACTCGTGCTCCCCCACGCCGGGACCGTGGGTCTAAGCGTCGCTCTGAATCGGGGACTTCCAAAGCAAAATCAGATCTTCGTGCATTTATCGAAGCTAGGAAGTCCTCGACAAAGAGGTCCTGACGCCACAGGCGCAGTGACCATGAGGGTAGCCCCTACTGGGATAGAGCGGTGTCCACCTCATTATACGGTGCCCGTCTCACCCCAGTGCCCTCTGGAGGCCGGTCTGCCAACCCTGCCAGTGTTTCAGGGCGCAGCGGTCTCCCGCGAGTGTCACTCCCAGTTATGTCCGCCCGCGAGTGTAGCGGAGCTGGAAAACTCGTCACCCCTTCGGGGGCCTCTTACACCAGAGATCAGTTTCGAGAGACTGATTCCCTTAGTACATTATTTACCAGCGTGGTAACTACAGCCAAATGTATCTCAATGGGTCCTGCACACAGTAGAAAGAGGCTATTGTATTCAGTTTGGCCGTCCACCGCCGAGGTTCAATGGGGTTACACCGACAGTCGTCGGCCCCCAGCAGGCTCTGGTGATGGAACAAGAAGTGAATACCCTATTAAGGAAGGAGGCCATCGAGGTGGTCCCTCCTCTAGACATGGAATCCGGGTTTTACAGCCGGTATTTCATAGTTCCAAAGAAGGATGGAGGGTTGCGTCCGATCTTAGACTTACATCAATTAAACCTCTCAGTAATGTCACTGAAGTTCAAAATGCTCACTGTCAAACAGGTTGCAGCTCAAATCAGATCCGAGGACTGGTTTGTCACAATAGATCTCAAAGATGCATACTTCCACATATCCATCCTTCCACAACACAGGAAGTTTCTGAGGTTCGCTTTTGGGGGCAAAGCCTACCAATATCGAGTACTTCCCTTCGGCCTTGCACTCTCAACCCGCACGTTCACGAAATGTGTAGATGCGGCTCTGGTACCCCTCCGTATGCAGGGCATCCGCATTCTGAATTCTATTGACGATTGGTTGATTTTAGCTCAGTCAGAGCAGATGGCGGTTCGACATCGAGGTGTCGTTCTCGCCCATATGGGGGAGCTGGGTTTGAGACTGAACGCCAAGAAGAGTGTACTTTCTCCAGTTCAGAGAACCACCTATCTAGACGTAGTATGGGATTTGACCACGATGCAGGCACGTATGTCTCCTGCTCGGATCGAGTCAATTCTTTCCTCATTCAAGAGAGTCAGAGAAGGCCAGTCACTCACTGTCAAGCAGTTCCAGAGACTGTTAGGGCTCATGGCAGCTGCGTCCAACGTGATACCTTTTGGCCTCCTGCACATGAGGCCCCTACAGTGGTGGCTCAAGACCAAGAGGTTTTCCCCGAGGGGAAATCCATTCCGAACTAGCAAGTTCATACGGCGATGCCTTCGTGCCTTAGACATATGGAAGAAACCTTGGTTCTTGAATCAGGGCCCGGTGCTGGGAGCTCTTGGTCGCCGTGTAACGCAAGCGACAGACGCGTCCCTCACCGGTTGGGGTGCGGTCATGAGTGGCCACCCTGCCCGCGGTCTGTGGAGCGGTCGCCATCTGACATGGCACATCAATTGTCTAGAAATGCTTGCAGTATATCGAGCATTGAGATATTTCCTCCCAGACCTGAGAGGCTGTCATGTGCCACACATCGGTGGTCTCTTATATCAATCACCAGGGAGGTCTGCGTTCACGCCCCTTATACAAGCTGGTACACCAGATCCTCCTGTGGTCCCAGGGCAAACTCCTCTCGTTAAGAGCAGTGTATATTCCTGGGAGATTGAATGTGGGAGCAGACATGCTGTCGAGACAGGGGCCGAGGCCCGGGGAATGGATGCTTCACCCCGAGGTGGTGAAGCAGATATGGCAGATATTTGGCAAAGCTCAGGTGGACCTCTTCGCGACTCAAGAGACATCACAATGTCCCCTCTGGTTCTCTCTAGTTCACCCAGCTCCACTGGGACTAGATGCCATGACACAGACTAGCAGGTATGTCCCTCTTGGACATCTGCAACGCTGCGGGATGGTCCACGCCCACTACATTTGCCAGATTTTACAATCTTGATATGTGAGCCGCTCCTGGCTCTTCTGTACTCTTGCCTTAGCTGTGCTCTTCGGATACACACTAGGCAGGGGTTTGGTAGTCTGGCAGCGTTGGCACATCGTTCCCCAAAAGCGCTCGACGCAGCTCGAGTTCCTGAAGAGGAACGTCCCTAGGTTACGAATGTAACCCTAGTTCCTCGGAGGAACAAGACGCTGCGTCGCAGAGCCATACTCCCGGCACCCCTGCCGGCGCTTGCTTCCCTACTCAAAGCTGAAGCCAGCTGCGTGGCACGTGCTTTTATAGCTTCCTGGTCGCTACGTCACCCCGTCTGTGACATCACGCTCTTCCGTTGGACTGATTGCACACAATATTCAGAGTTGTTCTTGCCAAAGGCGTTCCCCAAAAGCGCTCGACACAGCGTCTCGTTCCTTCGAGGAACTAGGGTTACATTCGTAACCTAGGGACGTTTATGTGCATATTTAATTTTTCAGAAAAATTAATACAAGACGTAGTCAACCAGACGATGAACATTATTAACAGCAATTGTTATATGATGCAATCACACTTGTAGCAATATTTGTTAGTTCTGTATGTTGTTTCAGGGTTAGCATCATCTGAGGTCCTCTGAGGGGTCAGCATCATCTCTTCTCAGGTGTTCTGGATCCAGACTGGAGCTTGTGTAAATCCTAGTTACCGTGGCAAAACAGAGAAACAAATAGAGACACCATTACCATAGCTGCTGTTCCAACAAAGTAAAATGAATTAGTTTAACCCAAGCTAAAGAGTAAGAATGCGCATTTGATCAGATGCATTTGCAGTCACAAATTATGCGATGCATTATTCAAAAGCTTTGTGAAAGAGATGTGTTTTTAATCTAGATTTAAACAGAGAGAGTGTGTCTGAACCTCGAATATTATCAGGAAGGCTATTCCAGAGTTTGGGAGCCAAATGAGAAAAAGCTCTACCTCCTTTAGTGGACTTTGCTATCCTAGGAACTTGTAACATGGTAGAAGACTAGTTAGGCACACAGGAGCTAAACCATTTAGGGCCTTATAGGTAAGTAATGATAATTTGTAACTGATACGGAACTTAATAGGTAGCCAGTGCAGAGACTGTAAAATTGGGGTAATTTGATCATATTTTCTTGACCTGGTAAGGACTCTAGCTGCTGCATTTTGGACTACCTTTAACTTGTTTATTGAAAGTGCAGGACAACCACCTAGAAGTGCATTACAATAGTACAGTCTAGAGGTCATGAATGCATAAACTAGCTTTTCTGCATTAGAAACAAGTAACATGTTTCATAGCCTGGCAATGTTTCTAAGATGGAAGAATGCAGTTTTTGTAACACAGGAAAGTTTTCAAAAGACAAGTTGCTGTCTAATATAACACCCAGATTTTTGACTGTAGAGGAAGTAACAGTACATCCGTCTAGTTGCAAACTGTAGTCTACTAGATTCTGTGTACTGTTTTTTGGTCCGATAATTAATATCTCTGTCTTATCCGAATTTAATAGAAGAAAATTATTGGTCATCCAATATTTAACATTTTTAACACCCTCTGTTAGCTACGATCATCTACAAGTTTCATCTGGTCTCGTTGAGATATATACTGTAGCTGAGTATCATCAGCATAACAGTGGAAACTAATACTGTATTGTCTAATAAAATGAACAAGGGGCAACATGTATATTGAAAATAGAAGGGGACCTAGGACGGATCCTTGTGGCACTCCATGTTTTACTGGTAATAAATGAGATGACTCCCCATTTAAATAAACAAAACGGTAGTGTTTGGATAGGTAGGATCTAAACCATCTTGGAGCCTGCCCTTGAATACCTGTATAGTTTTGTAATCGATCTATGAGTATGTCATGATCTATGGTGTCGAACTCAGCACTAAGATAAAGTAAAACTAGCAATGAGATGCAGCCTTGATCTGACGCAAGAAGAAAGTCATTTGTAATTTTAACAAGTGCAGTTTCTGTGCTATGGTGGGGCCTGAGAAACCTGACTGAAATTCTTCATACAGATCATATTTTTGCAGGAAGGAGCACAGTTAAGCAGACTCAACTTTTTCAAAAATTTTAGACCTAAATGGAAGATTTTAAATAGGCCTATAATTTGCCAGTTCACTAGGATCTATTTGTGGTTTCCGAACAAGAGGCTTAATAACCGCCAGCTTAAATGTTTTTGGGACGTGACCTAAAGATAACGACGCGTTAATAATATTGAGAAGCAGTTCTTTGGCTACAGGTAACAACTCTTTCAGTAATTTAGTGGGTACAGGATCTAATCAACATGTTGTTGGTTTAGATGCAGTGACAAGTTTATTTAGCTCTTCCTGTCCTACAGTTGTAAAGCACTGCAGTTTATCTTTGGGTGCGATGGATGAAACTGAAGTATTAGATGCTGTAGAATCTACATTTGCTATTGTATTTCTGATGTTATCTATTTTATCAGTGAAGAAATTCATAAAGTCATTACTATTAAACGTTGATGGAATATTTGAATCAGGTGGCGTCTGGTTATTTGTTAATTTACCCACTGTACTAAATAAAAAGCTTGGATTGTTTTGGTTATTTTCAATGAGTTTGTGGATATGCTCGGCCCTGGCAGTATTTAGAGCCTGTTTATAGCTGGACATACTGTCTATAGTGCGGACAGTCTGGCTGAAAAGATCTGATTTGAGAAAAATCCAGTTTGCCTGCAGTCTGAACATCGCCTGTAAAAACTACAGGTATGTGTTGGAGGAGGGTTTGAACTAAATTCTGTAGGTCTGCAGACCCTGTTTTACACCCTGGTCTTGCAGCAGAGGATGACAGAAAACAGTTTTAGTGATTCCAGTGATATAGTTCCTCTATACTGTATTATTATCATTGTAATTGTGTGTGGACGTTCCTATACTCACAGATTTAGAGTGATTATTAAAACTTTATGGTTATCATGTGAACTGGCCTTAAGTCTTCACTCATCCATTTGTCCTGTTGTCAAAAGTAGAACAAACTCTTAGAGTAGCTTATATCAGAAATAGAATGAAGCATCCATCTGCAATGCTAGGCTATGTTGTGTTGGTTTTTGACACAACACAGTGACTATGAAATATTTTCATTAGTTGGTGGATTGTATTTAAATATGCTGTCTATGTGAAATCTACAGGATATATGGTAAATTAAAACAAACAGAAAATGAATAATTGTTAACAATCAAAATAATAATTCAGGACATTCAACATTTAATTTAATTTAATAAAAATAAATAAATAAATGTAATTACTCAGAAGAACGTTTTTGAAAGCTTACTGAAAATTTGAACTGGTGCGATCAATTTCAAACTGAATCATTTGCACCAAATGCCAAAACTATAGACTTTTATGAAGGTACATTCCTAGACAGACACTGGTCTCAAGATCCAAACTGATCTTCAGGTACAAGCCAAACCAGGAACTTTAAAAACAACCTGATAATATTCCTGTACAGTTTGTCTACCTGACAATTTTTGCAGAAGTTGCATGATGAAAAATACAGTAGGGGAATAAATCTCCAAAAACATTTTGATTATAGGAAAAGGATTTTAAAGACCAACTGAAAGAATAATCTGCCTCTGTCTGGTAATTTCCAGCTGTACTGATAACAGCACATGACAAACATGTACATATATGCACAAGTTTATCCTCCTGCACATGTGTTCCTGTAGTTCAACAAGTAACACTTGGTACTTCCAACACTAATGGCATGGGTTTGAATCCCAGACAATCAACTTGAGCATGTAACTTGAATGCATTTTTTAGCATAGACTCATTGGACAAAACATGCCTCTACCTACATTTTTGCAAACCCCCCCAAAATTACTATACCTATAAGCAATTCACTGCCGTTTGCAGTTGGAATGAACACTAGTCTGTGGAAAAAATACATATTAAACCCACTTGCTACCACTGTTGGGAACGTTACTTTAAAAAAGTAATTAGTTATAGTTACTCACTACTTGTTCCAAAAAGTAACTGAGTTAGTAACTGAATTACTCTATAATAAAAGTAACTCGTTACCAGGGAAAGTAACTATTTGTGTTACTGTTTAAAAAAAGTTGCTATATGTCAAAGAATTTGTATTTTTTGAGCAGTTTTAACAAGTCAGTTGAAATAAGTAGAACAGACAGGTGTTCGTACATAACTTTCGATATTTTTTGCACATCAACAGACAGCAAGAGTTTTATCCTGCACTTCAAGTATTATCTTTGTAAGAAAAGTGTTTTTGGCCACTAGCTTTGTAGATGCATGTGTCGTTGTGAGATGCTTCATTAAATTAGAGTTGCTTACAATGGATGTTGACAAAGTCTTTGCTCCTGGAAGTAATGTACACATTACATGCACATTCTTGCCTTTGACCACAATGAATTTGAAGTAGTGCTTATATCTCCACCTTGAAAATGCCAACTTTTCATAGGATTGCTCCTGACTCGCCATCTCTGCTAAGAATCTCTGTTTAGCTGTTGCATGTGTGTGTGTGTCGCCACTGGCGCATGTGCTGAAGTGTGTAAAAACACTGGCTCTGATTGGATACCATGAAACACATAACTTTGTCTTAGCCAATCATAATCGCTTATCTCATTATTAACCCACTTCCTCACTAGCTGTGTGAGCCAGGGGTGCATTCGGATCACTGTGTATTCAATCAATGCATAGTAACGCACCGCATTTAACGTTAGTAATGTTAACGGCATTGTAACGACGGGAAAAGTAATTAATTAGATTACCCCTTTACTGAAAAAATAACGTCGATACCTAATGCCGTTCTTTTAAACGGCGTTATTCCAAACACTGCTTGCTACAAACACACCTCAAATCAGAGTTCTAGCTTTTCCAGCAGCAATGAGCGGAGTTTTGCTGCTGTAGTTGACATACACCAAAAAGCACAGATATGCTTCAAGTGAAATCGAACAACGAACTGGTATGACATCATCTGAACAAAATCAGGCCAAAATGAAGTTCATTTGGAGTTTGTTTTGGGAGTTCGAAACATCTTACCAAAGCAAACTTTCCAGAAAAGTCCAGTCTGGATGGTAAACACCTTCAAACTTCCACTGGTTCATGGTGATTATGTAATCGGTAGGTTTGTCTATGTGGCTCCACCTTATTTGATGTAGAAATCTTCTCTGGTTCATTTCTTCTGTTCAGTTAATCAAGGTCAGATATCTGCAAGTAAAAGCATACACACTGAACACACTGAAGAGCTGTTTTATAGAAGTTGACACTAAGTGACACTAACACTGTTTCATGTTTAATACTTTAAAGCTGCTTACTTTAAAGCAATCTGTTCTATATAATGCTGTCTAAATAAATGTGGCTTGACTTGACTAGAGTGCACAATTGCAGCGCTGGTGCAAACATGCACACATGGCAATGATCAGATGCTTTCTTAACTGCTGTTTTCCAACCGCTGTAATTTTTGTTATTGTGTATTTATTTTGTTATTGGGAAAAAATCACATATTTATGTATGTATTCAAACACCACTGTCAGCAACATTATACCACTGCTAACAAAAAGACCAACAAACAAAAAATAACTTTGCCAGAAGTATATTGGGGATTTTAGTCTTTCATCTCAAATCACTGGACATTTCATTTCCAAACTGCCATGTACAACAAGCAACATAAAAAAAGTTGCATGATTCACATTCATCTGTTTAGAATAAAACTGAGCATGCTTTTAGCACCACTCACTGGGCATTTCACTTTGAAAGTGCTGTGAAATGTACAAGAAGCAACATACATTACTTTACAGAAATATTGCAGAAGGTAGGTTTTTCCAGTGAACCTGGGTTGACATTGTTTGTTCCTTCAGATATCTGCAAATGTGTAAATTAGGGCTGGACGATTAATCAAAAAGTAATCCAAACACAAAATTCAGAACATCTAACTGACGTAATTTTTCCATGTCGGTTATTTCGTTTTTTTAGTCCTGTTAATACTTCCCCCTTAAAAACATACTACCGCATATGTAGCCACATGACTAAAAACAAAACACGGAGGTGAACGCCGGTTCAACACATAGTGATGGCGCGCGAGCGGTGAGCCTTGCGTCTTCATTAAACTTTGTCAGTTGTATTTGATCTATGGTTTATACATTCAAGCGATTAGATGATCGGATGTGTATTATTATATCGAGCTACCATGTTCGCGCAGCTGCATTGTGGCACAAAATATAATCAGTAGCTGTGAAGATCGCACGTACAGAGGAATCCAGAAGCTAGTTGTCAGCACTGTCCTGTGATTTATCACTAAAGCAGCTTAGAATCTCAAAACTTATTAAAGTATATTTTTCTACTTTTGAAGGAGCTAGGCTATTTACAACCCACATTTTCACAATAATATAGAGACGCTATGACTCATTCACACAGGCAATCACTCGTACTGGTACTGTACTAATTTATCTTTATCTTTATCTGATCTTTATTTATCTCTTACACCGAGCATTAATCTGTAAGAAATGTTACGAACATAGATAAAATAACTGCTGAGAGTGAGCTATGATGTCAGATCGCTCTTTCAATAGGAAAAAATATCCCACCGTTAATAATGAATCATATTTATCTATTTAACTATGAGGGAAAAAAAAAAAAAAAAATCATTCATTAATCGTAATCGAGGTAAAATGTTCAATTAATCGAGGTTTTGATTTTAGGCCATAATCGTCCAGCCCTAGTGTACCCGTAAATGTTGCTTTTTTATTTTATTTATTTGTTTGCACTAGTGTAAATGGTCAAAATATGAAATGTCACCACAATGTATATTGTAGGGTACACATAAAAGGGTGTGACAGTCTAGTATATGAGCTTATGAAAGTGTAATAAAAATAAATTGTGTTCATTTCATTGAGCATTTCAGCAGACGCAGATCCCATACAGGAAAGCTGTCTTTTGCAGAAAACTTGAAAAATTGCTTTCTCCTTCTTCTCAGTTAAACAATGCTTGGCAGCTTGAATTAGAAACTGTTATAACATTGACAAAGACAGAATTGTATAAAACACTTCCTTTCAATTCCTTTCTTTATCCCCGAATCGTTTTGGACGAACAACATTTTCTGTAGTCAGTTCTGATATTTTTAGCCACATGAAAAAAGACACATATAAAATTAGAAATTGTGTCTTGGCAACTAATGGAAATAAGTTTAATTGGAAGCAGTAAAGTGAACTGGAAATACAGGTGCTGGTCATATAATTAGAATATCATCAAAAGTTGATTTATTTCACTAATTCCATTCAAAAAGTAAAACTTGTATATTATATTCATTCATTACACACAGACTGATATATTTCAAATGTTTATTTCCTTTTAATTTTGATGATTATAACTGGCAACTAAGGAAAATCCCAAATTCAGTATCTCAGAAAATTAGAGTATTGTGAAAAGGTTCAATATTGAAGACACCTGGTGCCACACTCTAATCATCTATTTAACTCAAAACTTTAAACGGTCTCTCAGTCTAGTTCTGTAGGCTACACAATCATGTGGAAGACTGCTGACTTGACAGATGTCCAAAAGACGACCATTGACACCTTGCAAAAGGAGGGCAAGACAGAAAAAGTCATTGCAAAACACCAAAAAGTCGAGACAGAAGCCCACCAGGGCAGCACAGAGGACCACTACAGCCATGCGGACGAGACAGAAGTCCACCAGGGCAGAACAGAGGTCCACCACAGCTGAGCAGACAAGACAGAAGCCCACCAGGGCGGAGCAGAGGACCACCACAGCCGAGCAGACAAGACAGAAGCCCACCAGGGCGGCGCAGAGGACCACCACAGCCGTGCCGACAAGACAGAAGCCCACCAGAGTGGAGCAGAGGACCACCACAGCCGAGCAGACGATACAGAAGCCCACCAGGGTGGAGGAGGGGACCACCACAGCCGAGCGGACGAGACAGAAGCCCACCAGGGCGGAGTAGAGGACCACCACAGCCGAGCAGACGAGACAGAAGCCCACCAGGGCGAAGCAGAGGACCACCACAGCCGTGCGGATGAGACAGAAGCACACCAGGGCAGCGCAGAGGACCACCACAGTGGGGTCGATGGGACAGGAGAGCAAGTCTGGTCTGGTAAGACTGAAACAGAGAACCTGAACAGGTTAAGGGTGGCCTCCGTGGCCATGATGAGATGGTAGATGGCATCCATGGCCATGACAGTGCAGGTGGTGAGTTCATAGGTGGCCTCCATAGCCGTGACGAGAGGGTAGATGGCCTCCGAAAGTTCTGCAGCAGTTGCCGCCACCTCTGGAGGTTCCACAACAGTAACAGTCACCTTGACAGCAATAAAACCGGCTGAGAGAGCATTGCTGGGTACAACAGACAGGATGTGACGAGGCTCTGGAAGTTCAGCTGAGACGTGACCAGGCTCTGTAAGAACGGTAGTGATTTGACTGGGCTCATAAAGACTAACCGTGACTTGACCCTGTTCACGGAGATTAACGGTGACTTGAGCTTGTTCACTGGGACCTGATCAGTGGGGATCTGACTCGACTCTGGAAAATAAACAGGGACCTGATCAGTGGGGACCTGACTCGACTCTGGAGAGTCAACAGGGACATGACTCGACTCTGGAGGGTCACAGGGACCTGACTCGACTCTGGAGAGTGGCTCTGGGCTGGCTGCCATCTCGTGCAGTGGTGCTGGGCTGGCTGCCATCTCGTGCAGTGGCACTGGGCTGGCGGCCATCTTGTGTGGTGGCGCTGGGCTGGCAGACTCCTTGTGCAGTGGCGCTGGGCTGGCGGTCACCTTGTACAGTGGCACTGGGCTGGCGGCCACCTTGTGCAGTGGTGCTGGGCTGGCGGCCACCTTGTGCAGTGGTGCTGGGCTGGCGGCCACCTTGTGCAGTGGCGCTGGGCTGGCGGTCACCTTGTACAGTGGCACTGGGCTGGCGGCCACCTTGTGCAGTGGTGCTGGGCTGGCGGCCATCTTGTGCCGTGGCGCTTGGATGGAGGCCAACTTAGGCAGTGGCACTGAGCTGGCAGACACCTTGTGCAGTGGCGCTGGGCGGCCATCCTTTCTGGAGACACCGGCCTAGAGTCGGCCATCGTGTCTGGAGAGACGGGTGTGGTCGGTGTATCCCATTGAGCACAATGGTGTAAACAACTGGTGAACCCCCAAAAGACCAGGATCTCCAGCCCCTTCATCTTCAGGCACAGGGTCATCCAGGCAGGTGTTAAACAGGTCCTTAAGTGCCTCATCATTATACCCCAGCCCTACTGCCATAGTCCAAAATTTCTGAGCCCAACCACCCATCTCACTCCCCCTTTGACGGAGGGTGTTTAGGTTCAGAAGTCTCCCACTCCACTCCTCCATGGTGCCTGGGGAACGGATTCGAAATCCCACACCACTGGGTCTGGGCATGATGGAGTCCTTCTGTCACGAACGTACACACAAACAGAGAGATCCAATTTGCAGTGTTTTATTAGGAGAATCCAATAATCGTAATCCAGACAGGCAAGAGGTCAATATCCACAAAAGCAGTCCCAACAATAAACATGACAAACACTAGGGAACACGAAAAGCAGGGTGACATAAACCAAGGACTCCATGAAACTGATAGAAACAAACAGGGTATATATGGACACAATACAAAAGTGGGATCAGCTGAGTGCAATTAACAGGTGTGCAATTAACAGTGATGAATCGGACAAGGCTTGTGGGAAATGTAGTACATGCAGTGGGGTGACTATATGGGGAAGTGAGACCACTAGTGGACACCCAGGGATACACATGGGTTTCAGCTGTCGCATTCCTTGTGTCAAGCCACTCTTGAACAACAGACAGCATCAGAAGCATCTCGCTTCAAAAAGGACTGGACTGCTGCTGAGTGGTCCAAAGATATGTTGTTTATCTGTTTATGTATGTTGAAGAAAGTAAATTTTACATTTCCTTTGAAAATCAGGGTCCCAGAGTCTGGAGGAAGAGAGGACATTGCTTGAGGTCCAGTGTAAAGTTTCCACAGTCAGTGATGGTTTGGGGAGCCATGTCGTCTGCTGGTGTTGGTCAACTGTGTTTTCTGAGGTTCAAGGTAAACGCAGCCGTATACCAAAAAGTTTTAGAGCACTTCTTGCTTTCTGCTGCTGACCAACTTTATGGAGATGCACATTTCATTTTCCAACAGGACTTGGCACCTGCACACAGTGCCAAAGCTACCAGTACCAGGCCATTATCAGAGCAACCTGGGCTCTCATAACACCTCAGCAGTGCCACAGACTGATTGACTCCATGCCACGCCGCATTGCTGCAGTAATTCAGGCAAAAGGAGCCCCAACTAAGTATTGAGTGCTGTACATGCTCATACTTTTCATGTTCATACTTTTAAGTTGGCCAAGATTTCTAAAAAATCCTTTCTTTGTATTGGTCTTAAGTAATATTCAAATTTTCTGAGATACTGAATTTGGGATTTTCCTTAGTTGTCAGTTATAATCATCAAAATTAAAAGAAATAAACATTTGAAATATATCAGTCTGTGTGAAATGAATGAATATAATATAAAAGTTTCACTTTTTGAATGGAATTAGTGAAATAAATCAACTTTTTGATGATATTCTAATTATATGACCAGCACCTGTATATAAAACTTAAAAAGTTGATGTTGAATTAATGTACAATTTCATTCTCAGAAGAAAAAACAAACAAACAAACAAACAAAAAAACACTGGCTAAGTTTACCTGGGGAGCATTTAATGTTTACTCATGGTGGGAAAACAGACCAACCCTTTTTCAGTTTTAGACCAGCCCTTTCTCCTCATCTGATAGCAGGGTTTTAAACAGACACTGAACATATAGTAGTTTGCTTCAATCATATAAGTTATAGCTGATCTATAATACCTGACAATGTATAACTAGAATTATGCATCAATAGTAATATATGTCTAAGAGGGCAGGTTGGATCCTCCTAGGTAGAAATCACATTCCCGGAGTGCCTAGATAGGAATGAAAGGGCACTTTAGCATTGGCGATTGAATCCCCGACTCGAGCCCCCTGGGGCCCCCTCCCTACACCACAGCATGTAAATAAGAATAAATTCAGTGCAACATCTTGTACTTCATGGTTTAGTGTAGTGCTTTGCAGTCAGTTAATGTCCCTTAATGCAAGGTAGTTCGATTTGTAAAATGACACACACTGCAGATCCAGATTGCTCCACAAATGCAAATACATCTTTCCATTCGGTAGAGAGCGATACTTGTCGTATTTTTATTTTAGTAATTTCTGTCAGACAGTGGATATAGTTTTCAATTGATTTATGGATAAGACCAGGAAATTACTGCTCCACTTCACTTATCCTAAAGATTTTTAGCTTGTTGTACCACATCGCGGTTGTGAATAAATACATGGCAAATATACATATATATATATATATACAGTATATATGTATGTCACGCCCCTGGACTCATTATGTGTTCCATGTCCCATGTTGATGTGTATCATTCCATGCACCTATGTTTCCCCAATTATCCTGTGTTTATAAGTTTTTGTTGGAGATTGTCTACCTTTGTGTTTCCTGTGCTCCTTTCTGCCTTTCCTTTCCTTTCCTTTCCTTTCCTTTCCTTTCCTTTCCTTTCCTTTCCTTTCCTTTCCTGTGGATTACTGAATTAAAAGAAGATTGTTCCGTGCATTCCTGGTTTCCTCATTCCTCACTCCTCGACTGTAAGAAAAGTGTGACAGAACCTCCGACCCAAAAACAGTTTAAATTGTGTGTCTCTCCTCCATTTTGTTCTCCATTGTGCCCTCATGGATCCCTTCCTTCCTTCGCCCCAAATTCCTTCTCCTCCTGCTGGAGCAGGGAGGAAGATCTCTTGAGAACCATACCTGACAGTTCCTGTTTTTAGCTCACATCACAAGCCGGATGATGTCCTCTGCGTTTTCTATGATGCAAGCCTGAACGCCTAGTGCAGAGTGCTGTCGTCCAAAGATTGTGCTCGGGAGGAATTCACCGCCTTTATGGAGTGCACACCGGCAAGAAATGGATCTCTGTGCCCCGCTGGTTCCCAGCGATTAATCAGCCCACCATCTCCCCGATGCGCAGAGTGCATGCCCGAGCCCACCGCTGACGGAGAGCAAGAGCCCGCCATGACTGACGAGCCATCACTAGAGAGAGCGACAGAGCAGAGGATTGGTGCGGAGCCAGAGACCATGATGTCAGTCCATGGCTTCCGATTCTCCAGTGCCTGCTCCTAGAATGTGTTCTCCAGTCCCTGCTCCTACAATGTGTCCTCCAGTGCCTGCTCCTAGAAAGAATCCTCCAAGGCCCGCTCCTCAAAAATGCCCCACTGCTTGCCCTCAGCCCACCATCATAACAGTGCGAGCCCCATGGGACTGTCATCCTCCAGCGTCGCTGTGGTCTGAGTCTCCATCACCTCCACCTCTGAGGCCTGGACTCCGCCTCAGCCCGTTTACCTGTCAGCTCCACCATGGCTCCTAGGTCTTCCTCTCTGTCTTGGCCCGGCAGTCTACAAGCTCCGCCTGGCTCCCTCATCCCTCTGGCTCCCCCTTGGTCTGGCATCGACCATCCTGCGCCTCAGGACTCCACTCCTCTGGCATCGCCTTGTCCCTCCGGCTTCTACCATATATATATATATATATATATATATATATATATATATATATATGAAGAGTTCAGATGCAAAAGCCTCTAAATGCCATCTGAAATTTGCATCTAAAATTATGATTTTTATCAAGCTCCTATGCTTAGGCTGAGTCATTTTACTTTAATGGCAATGTGCAGGTCCTATATATATATGTATATATACATGTATTTATATATATATATATAAATACATGGACATGCTGCTTTTTATTACTGATAAAAAGGTTTAAAATTATTTGTTGTATTTATTTATTTTTGCCATTGAGTCATTGGCAATCAATGAAACTGCCAATATAAACTTCTTGTATTTTATTTTTAAAATGAGCAGAATAATTACCAAAATATGCTGTAATATTAATTATAATTCAAATGCTTTTTTACCACTATATTATTGTTAAGTGTTGAGAGAGTCACTTTTGATCAATTTTGAAAGAGGGCAGGGATCTGAGTCAGTGCTTTTTTCATATCTGTTTATGTATGAAGCTAAAGTGAAAAAGAAAAATTTTCTTATTTTCATTTACATCTGTGAAATTAAGAATTTTCCATATGATTAGTAAATTTATAGAACAATTTTAAATGTAATATTAGTATCATGAAAAAATTATTATCTTAACTTATTTTAACTTATTTAACTGTGCTGGCCACAATGCTACAATATGGCTTGTATGGAAATTTAAAAATATCAAACAAGATTTTCTTTAAAAAAATAATGTTATTAATTCCAAAAGGATTGAGGGATCAAAGGTTGAACATTGCCAAAAAACAAATTAAAACATATGGACATATATATATATATATATATATATATATATATAGTATGCAGATATGACTTGTGGATAAACCGCTATGTATTGGTGCTTCATCTTATGCTTATATCTAAATTAATCTCGATAAGAACTGGATGTGAATGTTTTTGAGCATAAAACATACTGATTTCCATACTGGAAAAAGATCCCTAAAAGTCTGGGCCTTTCAAAGACTACAAACAAAAACAAATTATCAGTGACTGTTCAAATCAAATCACAGCTGCAGCATAGCTCTCAAATCCAACCCCTGAGGGTAGACTCTGGTTTTGCTAGTTTGGAGGCAGCAGTGTTTTAGTTTCATTTACACACCAATGACTGCTAAGTGATTTTCCTAGACATGCTGTTCTCTGCCAGAGAAGAAACTAACGCCTTCGGGTGTAGTTCACAGCTGTGAGTCTGTGTCAGAACGCATGGGCCGAAAGCACGCTGATGAACTCCATCATGTGTAGCCTCTTTTACATCTAACCCTGTTGGCTTAAGCAGGGCTTCCACAAGGCCACGGAGAGGGAGCGTGAGGGGAAACTTGGAATGAGACAATAAGTAAATAAATGTTCTGTATGAAAAAATGGGCTTCGCTGTAACAGTCCTGTAATCTTAATCTATCCCCCACAAATGAGTGATTGTTTGTTTGACTGTGTGATCATTAAATGTGGTCTAATTACCTGTGGCAGTGGTGACTGTTGATGTTATAGATTAACATTTGGATTTGAGAGACCTGAAAGACTTGAAATAATATGAGGAAACCACATTTCTTGATGGCTAATGGATATTCCCTTGTCTTAAAACACACACAAAAAAAAGGAATCCTTGGTCAAGTAAGGAGACGACAGACATCTTTTCTGTTAAATGAAATGGCCAAAGCATGTGTGATGTGCATAAATGAACATCTCTCCAGTGTGCATCAGTAAAACCAGGGCAGATGCAGTGAGATCATAGTAAAGGCTGTTTATCAGTATGTTCACATTGAATTTGGACTAGCCCACTGATGGATGCTTGATTTCTTGATTCTATGCAGTTTGGAAGTTATTGGCGTTTGTGTGGAGGATGGGGATGATTCTGCGTCATGTTGCTTTAATTTGTCCTCTGACTGCCAAAGAAAATGATTAAACTGCTGAGGGGGTTTTGCTCTTGGCTCACCAACTGCTATGGCACACTGGATTGGCTTGACTCCGATGCTAAACAAGTGCAATCTATTCAATCAAATGAATTATTATAAATAAGACAAAGAAAATAAAGTGGAGAGCAATAGCCCTAAACTATAAAAACTGCTGGACTTCCCCCAGCTATTCTTGAATGTCCTAATTACTTCACCATTTAAGCCAGTGTAAGACTATTGTTGCATTGTAACTACATACTTTATGGTGCAGCTTAACTGACAGACCTTTAAACCAGTTTATAGACTATAAAAACAAACTCAGTTTTAATTGATATGCATGCTTTTGCATGGCATGATGGGTGATTGATTAACGGAAGAATAAGAAGTACTGTATATGCACATGGCATGCTGTCATAACCTAATCAAAGGACAACAAAAACTAAATGAAAACTCTAAAGAAGTCCATGACTTTGAAGCATGTGTTAAACTTTCTGCATGAGCAATCCAGACACACATGGACAGCACGGACTACCGAAAGCGAATGCTGATGATCCGCTCCGCAACAAACATGTGAACAAGCAATAAAAACAAATATTGCACATCTGACTGTCTTGATATTGTTTTATCAATGGATTGTACATGTTCGAGTAGCAATGGGCTACTTCACACAGCCTGCGCGTATGTAATGGTGGTTTTGAAGCACAAAAAATGGGAGTCACACGTCGTCTGCTCAGAGCCTTCACGCACACTCTCTGATGATGATTTTTATGTTGTGGACGTGGAAAGTATAATACAGGCTTGACAGTACTCCCTCCTCCAGCCAGGCGCGACTTTGTGCCATAACAAAACAACAAAGGAGGGACAGAGGGGACTAAGGAAGAGAACAAAGGTGTGGAATTGGGATGGTAACAGGGGATGGTGAAGGGCAGGCATGAAGGCAGGCAAGTGGCAACAACGTAGGGAGGAACCATGGTGGATCAGATAGAGGGAGGAGCCAGGGCGGATCAGACAGAGGGAGGACTGGAGCCAGGATGGAGACAGGAGGAGCCAGGGTAGAGCCAAACGGTCAAGTCAATTTGCAACACGCCCTGGGTTTCCTCTGAGTTATATACCTATCATCCCTATGCAGTGCATGTATCACAGTCATGGACTTTTGTGTTTTCATTTAGTTTCTATCGTCCTTTGATTAGTTTATGACAGAATAACGGGCCTAGCAACGTGTTTTCCCCCTTTTTTAGCATTTTTGAAAGTCTTTTATTTTTTTGTTATAGATCACCCAAACTTCCTCCTCCTCCAGCTGGAGCAGGAGGAACTTTCCCTCAAAAAAACACACTGGACTATTCCTGGACATTTCCCATGGAAGGTCCTCTCGGGACCTTCTCCGCTTTTGTGGAGTGGGTGCTGTAGAGCAACGGATCCCCATTCACCACTGACCACACCGATGAGGAACTCTACAGCCCCCCTCCAGACCCACAGCCCTGCCAACCATCACCCCGCTGTGCAGAGCATTTGCTAAAGCCCACCGCAAACAGAGAGCCAAAGCCCACCATGACCGACGAGCCATCAGCAGAGAGGTCGACAGAGATGAGGATCGCCCCAGAGCCGAAGCATCATGGATCGTCTAACCAGGGACCTGTACCATGATGGTGGCTAAACAATCTCAGGGTTACAGGATTAGTTTTGAGTTGAGGAAAAGGAAGTTGGGGTGATCCATTACAAAAAATAAAAGACATTCAAAAATGTAATAAATAAATAAATAAATAAATAAATAAATAAATAAATAAAAAACAGTGGAAAACACGTCGTTTAAATCCTTGTTTGGCCGGTTATTTTGTCATAAACTAATTAAAGGATGATGAAACTAAATGAAAACACAAAAGAAGTCCATGACTGTGATACATACACTGCATAGAGATGATAGGTATATAAGAGGAAATGTCAGAGGAAACCCAGGGCATGTTGCAACATGACTTGTGTTGTATTACCTGACAATCCTCAAATCTGGTCGAGCTTGACTACAAGAGTGATTCTTCAATTATTCATTTAACCTATTAATTGAAAAACACTGAATCATTCAGGAATGAAACAAGTGACATAAATGAATCACTGAATCATTCATCCAATTGATTTGTTAAAAACATTAAATCGTTCACGAATGAAACAAGTGATAGAAATTCATTCACTTAATAATTAGGCTTCAACTCGCCTAGGCGGAAATAGAGGCTACAGTTACCCATTCTCCACCAGCATGAACCAGGTGCTAGTTCAGAGCCAGTATTGCTGGTTTGGAGTTGCTTGAGGAGATTGATGTTGTTTGTGTGACTGAGTGGCAAAAAAATAAAAGAAAGACATATTACATTGTTTCGTTTTTATGTGAGTTTTTCTACATCAGACTGTGTTGACTCATCTGGTTGTTGACTACATTTAATTCTGAGGGATAAAATGACATATTTATCTGACAATGTGAAGTTAGATGTACAGAGGCTCTTGGGATGCAATTTCTTGTGTGAAAACATGTGTTTACCTCTCTTCCTATGAGGAGGTTGAGGCGGTCAGTGGCTGCCTGGCGGAGCAGTCCCAACCCTACCGTGTTCCAGCCCCTTGTGCCGGGGGTGTCACTTTTTGTACTCCGCAGACGCTAGAGTCAGAATGGTGCTCCCAGGCGGAAGACTTCTAGTGGAAAGCGGTTCTGCGGACCATCATTTTCGCTGGATAGCCTTCGTCATAATGTCCTGACTCCTAAAGCCTAGGACTTTTTGAGAGCCCGCTCCCTCTGAGGAAGAGCGGTGAACGCTTCTCTCAGTTACCGCCCAGAAATGTAGCAGTGTTAAGAGGCATACTGCCTCTACGGAGGTCTCTAGAGCAGCTAGTACGGTCATCCCCTGCCGGTCAGCCACTTCAGGGCACCGAGCTAGTGGCTCTAGGGGCACCAGAGGCCAGTCTCGAGAGACTGGTTCCCTTAAGAGGTCAAATGGCGGTGTGGGAGCCCCTGCCAAGTGTGCTTCATGGGGTGCTGCTCAGAGCAGGCTCTGGTCTAGTTTTCCTAGCAGACGACGTGGGTCTGAGGACCTTAGTTTTTAGGAGACTTCAGCTACGAGAGTCCTGATGCTGTGGCTCAGGACCTCGGTGGGCAGGTCCCTCTGGGGAAGAGCGATGTACACCACATTACAGGGTGCCCGTCTCTCCTCAGTGCCCTCAGGAGATCGATCTGCCAACCCTGCCGGTGTTCCAGGGTGCAGCGGTCTCCGGTGAGCACTTCTCTCAGTTACCGCCTGGAACCGTAGTGGTGCTAAGAGGCCCGCGACCTCCTAGGAGGTTTCCAGAGCAGCTAGTTCGACCGTCTCCTGCCAGTGCGCCGCTTCAGGGCATCAAGCTAAATTCTATGATGACACCAGAGATCAGTCTTGAGAGGCTGATTCCCTTAGTAGACTATTTAGCAGCATGAAAACTACTGGCAAATGTGTCTCAGTGGGTCCTGCACACTGTAGTGAGAGGCCACAGAATCCAGTTCTGGTGGGCCCCGAGCAGGCTCTGGTAATGGAACAGAAGTAGACACTCTCTGAGGACGGAGGCCATCGAGGTGATCGCTCCTCGCTTTGCAGAGTCCAGGCCGGTCACTCACTGTCAAGCAGTTTCGGAGATTGCTGGGTCTGATGGCCGCTGCGTCCAATGTGAATACTATTGGCCTGCTGTACATGAGACCCCTACAGTGGTGGCTCAAGACCAAGGGGTTCTCCCGGAGGGGAAACCCACTTCGCATGCTAATCATCACGCAGCGGTGACTACGTGCCTTGGACATGTGGAGAAAACCTTGGTTCTTGTCTCAGGGCCAGGTGCTGGAAGCTCCTTGTCACCGCGTAATGCTAGCGATGGACACATCCCTCACTGGCTGGGGTGTGGTCATGAGTGGCCACCCTGCCCACAGTCTGTGGAGTGGTCGCCATCTGACATGGCATTTCATCTGCCCAATGATGCTGGCTGTGCTTTGAGCACTACATTACTTTCTCCCAGACCTAAGAGGTCACCATATGTTGCCTCGCACTGACAACACAGCCGCGGTCTCTTACATCAACCACCAAGGAGCTCTGCGCTCACGCCGTTTATACAAACTAGCTCCTCTCGCAGGCGGAGGGTGCGCCCCCACATGGAGCTTAGAGGCTGTAGGTGTGGTCTCTGAGGAGGCACAACTCTTAGCTTCCAGTCTCTCAACCGAGGTTGTAGAGACCGTTCTCCAATCCAGGACTCCCTCAATGAGGAAACTGTATGCCTTGAAGTGGAAGCTTTTCACTTTTTGGTGCGGAGACCGCAAGCTAGACCCAGTTAACTGCCCAGTTGGTACAGTTCAGAGTTCCTGCAGGCCTTTCTCTCCGCAGGGTTGACCCACCTCGCCCATCTCGGTGGCCAGTCAGTGGGCAGACACCCTCTGGTTACATTTTTCCACCATGGTGCGCTGAGGCTGTCTCTTTGGGGTCAAGACTCACTCCTTCCGAAGCCTTTGGATGGGTTATCCCCGATTACTGTCAGGCTCCTGTCTCCTTCTCTTGCTTTAGCTGTGCTCTTCCACACTAGGCAGAGATATGAAAGTCTGGCGGCGTGGGCATTCTAGTTCCCTAAAGCATTCTCAGATGCAGGTAGTGTTCCTGAAGTGGAACGTCTAAGGTTACGTATATAACCATGGTTCCTCGAGGGAACGAGATGCTGCGTCACAGTGCCACACTTCCGGCATCTCTGGCTGCCGCTTGCTTCATCCTTTGAGGCTAAATGCCGGCTTCGCCGCTCGTGCTTTTAAACTTCCTAGTGTCTGATGTCACCTGCCTATGAAGTCTCGCCTATCCATTGGACTGATTACAAACGTGATTCAGAGACATTACACTGGAGGCGCTCCCCAAAGCATTCTCTGACGCAGCGTCTCGTTGCCTCGAGGCTGGTGCCGCTTTTTGCCAGTAATATAGCCATTTCATCATGTTACTATGTTACTTGATGAATATAATTGTTTGATGATAATTGCTTACATTAATATAATAAATTAAAATAATAATAATAATAATAATAATTATATAACAAAACAACCCCCCCCACTCCATCTCCTGTATATGTTCTACTATCATCATTTTTTCCTTATTTGTTACGTATTTAACTGTTGAACTGCTATTTTAAAACAGAACATCTGTGTTTTAGTTTTACAGCCAGTTTGCCAGGGTGTGAGTACACTCTATGTACTTACATAAATTACAACAAATTACACAGTTGAGGGATAAATTGTAGATTTCTGAATTACTTTAATTTGAAGTAAATAAATATTGGGCTATTATGTTAATACTTCAGACACCCAGCATTAAAAACAGTTACAGCCATTTAAACCAAATCAGTTACAGCACTCCCAGGTTTATTAATACTCATACATTTGTTAATTTGGAGCGTCTATATTGGCCATTGCAATAGACTAAGCTGCATTTTGGGGTCACAGAAATATTCACTTGCTTATCTTGTGTTTTCTTTTCTACTCACGCCAGCTGTGCAAACTAAAAGCAGATGTTTTGATTAAGCCTGCCTGGATCTGCCAGGAAATGGATAAAAGAAACGCAGTATTACGTCTCTGATGATGTCACGCTTCAGGTTACGGATGGGGCTGAACCCTGCGCACCTTCAAAGCCGAAACACTTCCTGAACCGGTACCTCAGCCGTATATATAATCCCGCAGCGCTTCTCAGCAGGGAGAGGGAGAGAGAAAGAGCTCTCGAGTTCACAAAGAATTAAACCAAAGCTGCTGCTGGACAGACTCGGGCAACAGGGAGACGTGTTTATATCCACAAGCTACTCTATCATCTCTGAGAAGGTAGGGATATTTGTGTGCACGAGCAGTCTTTTATTTATTTAGATTGTGTGTTGGTAAACTGATGCGTATAGGGTGTATAGACAAATGTTGTATGAATATTTGAAATTCATTTTCTTCATAAATAGGAATATCACTTTTATTTATATTAATGGCAAATTTATTGTAAAGTTAATTTTTTTTTTTATTCAGACAAAAATTCTTATTTTGTTTTATTGTGGGTGTATTTTTTTAATGACACTGGTGGCTAATGTTAACACTAATATTGAACACATTTATTTGCTTTTTTAAAAATTGATGAAAGTAAAATGAAATGTGGTGTCAGAGTTACATGCATTCTCAAGTTCTTTGCACTTTTACAATCAATATGAATTCAATTACTGATGAAGAAAATTCAGTTGTGAAAACTGATTATTCATACAGCTGAGTAGAAATGGTATCAGTTATTATGAAAATTTTAAAGCTGTTTGTTTAAAGCTGAAATGTTTAAATGATAAAATTAGGCATTTACAGTGTCTGGTCAATGGTACAGTAAGGGTCAAATGACATAATACGGTTTATTGCATTCTCCAAAAAATGGTTATCATTTATGTTTTGAATGCAGATTCTGCAAAAGGAAAAGAAACCTCTCACAATATCCCAGCCATCAATCATGAATGAAAACTGCTTGGCTGTCAACATTCTGCTCTTGTATATATCATGTGGAGCAAGTGCACTGGCAGCCTTCAGTCCCACTGCCTCTTCATCTCTGCCAGCAACCAATTTCACTGATATTGGCTCTGTGCCTTCAAAATATCTCACAGAGGCCGCAAACCTCCCCAAATCCAGAAGGAAACGTTATATTTCCCAGAACGATATGCTTACTATACTTGATTACCATAATAAAGTCAGAGGGAAAGTTTTTCCCCCAGCCTCAAACATGGAATATATGGTAAGTCACTTATAATAATAACCATTTTTGAAATAAGTTGCCTATGATACAATCAGGAACAGTTTGGACGTTAAAAAAAATGTCTGCTTGTTTGAACTTTTGCTCTACTCCCTCATACCAGTTCATTGGGTTCAGTTGTGTTATTTATTTAATTGTATAATTACCTGGCACTTTGCCTGGAAAGCGCATTGCTGCTGTTGGACACGTGAACGTTGCACATGTAACTGTGCTCATCACAGGATGCAGGAATGACAAACTTCTCCGTGTCCATTTGGCACCAGCAGCTGTTGAGCAGATTTAATTGGCTCGGACCACCAGAGTAGATCCTCTCTAGCATAGATCATTGTGCTAAGACTACAGCTAAGCACTGAAATACTTCCAAAAGTGCACAGTCACGAGAAATGCTGTATCAGATATGTTTCAATAGATCCAAATGTTAGCTTTCTTTAATAATTCTCTGATTTTACCAATATTAAAGGGGTAAATAGTCTACTCTGGTGAAGAGAACAAAATTTTCCAGCATGAAATTATTTTTGTGTAATTATTTTTGCTTTTTGATCTTCCTGTTATGGACATAATTTAATTTTTGTGGGTGAGAATGTTAAGAAACCCATCATGCTCTCTTAAAAAAATTAAATGAACAATTTTTGCAATTATGCTATCAATTAATTTATTTATTTTAGTGGATTGATAAAAGTAATGTATATTACATGTCTCAGGTCTGGGATGACACTCTTGCAAAGACAGCTGAGCAGTGGGCGTCCACGTGTATTTGGGAGCATGGTCCTCGCAGTCTTCTTAGATTTCTGGGTCAGAACCTTTCAGTCCGAACAGGAAGGTATGCATCTTCATATTCTTTTCCAGTTTGTGATCAGTGATGTTTCCTATAGTCCTATGCTTGACTTTACCAATGGATATTTAGGCCTGAATAACCAATCAAAGCATTTCATCACACCATAATGATATTTGGTGCTATGTTTGGATTGTTTACAGATACAGGTCCATTTTACAGCTGGTAAAGCCCTGGTATGATGAAGTGAAGGACTATTCTTTTCCCTATCCTCGAGACTGCAATCCCAGATGTCCCCTTAAGTGCTCTGGGCCTATGTGCACTCATTATACACAAGTGAGTTGAAAGATATCTATTTCAATGAAATGCTGTCTTTTACAAAAATCCAAAAATCCTGGAAAAAAAACTATTTTCAACACTGATAATCAGAAAGTGTGTGTGATAATATTTTTTTATCAAATAAATAAAAGCTTGCTGAGCATAAGAGACTTCTGAACGGTAGTAAATATCATTCATATTTGACCGTTGCTCACTTGTTGCTTATGTTTTTACCAGATGGTGTGGGCAACCTCAAATAAAGTAGGATGTGCCATCAACACATGCCATAATATGAATGTTTGGGGTTCTGTATGGAAGAGGGCAACATACTTGGTGTGCAACTATTCTCCAAAGTAAGTGTATGTTTTCTTGTGCCTTAGCTAAGCTAAACTGCTAAACTCAAGATTGATGATTTTCAGTAACATAATTAGGCTAAGCAAGCAACCTGACACTTCTCTGTTAAAAACATTTTTGACGCGGGCATCCATGGGGCCTTCTGGTTCAAAGACCTTGATGACCCCTTGCATTCCTGCTGCATGTAGAATTTTAGCAGAATTCTGCCTCTAATTCCAGAATCAAAGCACCATAATCTTGTGTGGCTGGTGATTGACTTGTGACCTCCTTTTTTCAGTCTTATGAGGCGGCGCACTTGAGAAAGTTCTTAGGCTACTACAGAGCAAGTTATTTTTAAACTATAGTTATGACCCGACTTGTTAGCTGAGAGCTAGTAAAAGTAGATCCAGATTGATTTAGCGCATGTCTTCTCAACATAAAAACACAGTTAGAAATGGAAATGTAATAGCATTTTTTTATGTCATTTCAAACTAGCAAACACCTAATACAGCACACTTTCAAGTATGAAAACGTATATGGTTCATTTTGTCCATTGGTGTTGCTATTGTTGTTTACAGGGGGAACTGGATTGGTGAGGCCCCATATAAAGTAGGTGTTCCTTGCTCCATGTGCCCTCCGAGCTATGGAGGATCATGCAGTAACAACATGTGCTTTCCTGCTGTGAACTCAAATTATCTGCACTGGTTCAAATAAACACATACAGACAGAATGCACATGCCCCATTGCAGAGACACTGTCCCTAATGGGAATTTGCACAACATTCCTGCATCACCCTGTTTTATTTTTTATATATATGGATCATATAGGACCATGGGTTGCAAGGCAGCAATTTTTTAAAAAAGACATGTACATAACTTATTTTTCAATGTCTATACCATGTATTAATAATTATATTGTTTTGCGTATAAACCCAATGGTTTATTTCCTGAGAGGGACTCTACTGTGATTTGTCAAGACGTGATTGGTGCTTACAGTATTCAACTATAACTGCACTCAGAGAACACCAGGCGTAATTGCCAAAATTTTGTTGGCAAGTCTTACATTGCAAATTGTCTGTAGTGCCATACTTAAAGGGGTAGTTCAACAAAAATGAAAATTCTGTGATTTACTGTCATGTCGTTCCAAACTTGTATGGCTTTATTTCATCGGTGGAAGATAAAAGAAGATGTTTTGTAAAACTCTTCAGCTGTTTTTGTGTACATTAGGAAAGTCAAAAAAGTTGTATGTAATAATTTCCCACCTCCTTTATGTCCTTTTTGGAGTTTGAAAGTTTTGGAACCCATTGACTTTAATTGTACACACAGAAACGGCTAAAACATAAGTATCAGATATGTTTCTAAATATCTTCTTTTGTGTCCCATGAAAAAAAAGCGTGTTATCATTTACTCATCCTTATGTCATTCCAAACTTGGGTTGCACTTTATTTTACAGTACGTGTACTTACATGTACTTATAGTGTACTTACAGTGTATTTATCTAAGAAAGTTCTGTAATACAAGGTAACTACATAGGGTAGGGTTAGGTTTAGGGGTAGGTTCAGGGTTAGTACCTAGTTATTACATAGTTATTGTAATTACTATAATAAGTACATAGTATGTACATGGGGAACAGGACTGTAAAATAAAGTGCTACCCAAACTTGTATGCCTTTTTTTTATTCTGCAGAAGACAAAACAAGATATATTGAAAAATATTGGTAACCAAACCATTTCGGTTTCCATCGACTTCCATTGGATGGACTAAAAAATACAATTGGAAGTGAAACCGTTCGGTTACCAAATTTTTTCTAAATATCTGGTTTTGTCTTCTGTAGAATCAGAAAAATCATACAAGTTTGGGACGATATGAGGATAAGTATTACATGACAGAATTTTAATTTTTTGAGGGTAGGCTATCCATTTAAATGCAATCAAATTACTTCAAGCAACCTGTTTTCTGTGATGTTATATCTATTAACCCTGGAGGTTGACTTTAGGTGCTTCAATTTCAATGTTAAGCTAGCTCTTCTTGAACTGGGCTGGGACACTACAGTACTTCACTGGTTTGAATACACTTACTGGCATTCTTGGTAATGCTTTGCTTTGGGTCTTCCTTTTTGGAAGGTTTCCACATTTTTAAAGCCTACAGACATGTGCTTGGGGCTTAGAAATCGTGGAATGTTGCTTAGGTAAAGTTCTGCATTTTGCAATCCCAGAGTGAGATGACTAATCATGCTGTACCCTCATGAAATGTTGAGGCGGATTAACATGGAAACATGTCTGATGTGTGAGTGCACCTTAAAATGTTTTTGAAATTGTGTTTTTATTTAGAAAGCTGTCATTGATGGTGATTTTTATCATTTGTACATACATTTATTTTGATTTCAGCAGTATAGTCTCTACAGTGCATGCATAACAGTGGCACAATATTGCATTGTGTAGATTTCACTTTTTAAACCGCATCACACAAGCACTTAGGGAATCTACCAGGCAGTACTCTGCAGTAATCTGGACATGGAGGAGGGGGTATAAGGAGCTATTTATCCCTTTCCCCCATAGATTCAGCATGGTCAACATGACTTCATTTATTGAAATGATGTTTTCTGTTAAGCACTGTTCTATAAAATATTACTTTAGTTTTAGTCTTAGACTGCATCTCTTATTGTGTTAATATGTCTTTGCAGTCCTCTGACTTTTTCATTTTATTTTATTATAATGTTTTATTATAAGGTGTTTTTTTTTATCAAATGTGCTAAACAAGGTATGGTGCAAGGTGTTTTTGCACCTATTGTTAACACTTCATATACAGTACATTTAATGGCAACTGTATTTCAGAAACACTTTATTTATCATTTGAAATAAGCTGTACATAGCCTTTTATAAAGTGTTTTTTATATATGAATTTTGTTATTTAAACTTGTCATTTTGTGCTTCTTTAAACCGCTACAATGCTGTTCAAAAGGTTGGGGTCAGTAATATTTTAAGAAATTAATACTTTTATTCAGCAAGGGTGCATTAAATTCATCAAAAGTGACAGTAAATTCATTTATGGTGTCACATGGATTTCAGTTTGAAATAAATGCTGTCCGTTTGAACTTTCTATTCATAATATAATCCAGAAACAAAAATTATCCACAAAAATATTTAGTACTACTTTTTTTTCTTTTGATAAACATTTGATAATAATAAATGTTTCTTAGTATAAGTATATATATTGTTTGTTTCTTTGTTTTTTTGTTTGTTTGTTTTTTAAGATAAATGTTTATTTTTTTCAGTGTTCCTTTTTTTATCAAATAAATGCAGCCTTTGATAGCATAAGAACCTTCTTTATAAAACATTCAAAGATTTTTGCCGGCCTCAAACTTTTTAAAAAGCTCACAAAAAACACCCATCAGCAACAAATAGTTTTGATGAGAGTTTTGGATCAAGACTAGTTGTTGAAAGAGACATTATCAGTGCAGGTCAAGGGTCGAAATGATTTTGGCCTTTGGCCTGCAAGCAAAAACAAATACATACAAATACAACCAGAAACTTTATTAATCATATTATTTTATTATTACTAATTAGTTCTGTCCTTGTGTTTTTTTTGTTTTGTTTTTTACTTTGTGTGCTGCCATCTTGTCCAGGTCTCCCTGGAAGAAGAGATTCAGATATCTCATTGGGATTTTCCTGGTTAACAGTTAAAAAAAAAAAGTATGTGTTTTATATAGGTATAAACAATACCACCATCACCTTTGTTGACTATTAAATTAATGTTGTATTTATACTTTTTAATCCGATTGCTTGCTGATGTATTTTTTATTGTTGAATAAAGCTAGAAACCATATTCCTTCAAAGCTTATTTTTCTTAAAGTGTGTTAATCAGAAATCTTAATCTGTCCCATATTTACTCCTTTTTTCTCTGTCAACCCATCCCCTTCTCTTCTTTTCTCTCCTCTCTTTCTCTCTTTACACAGAAACAGAGCTGATAGTAATTATGGGATCTTCAGAGGAACTCTTTCTCATCCCTGTATCTTTTGATGCTCTGTTTACAGTTTCACTTAAGCATTGTAATTTTAAGACCACTTCTTTGATATGAAAACTGGTTACAATTATATCTTGATAAGAAACGTTGACTTTGGCCCAGCTGATACCCGTCTAAATAAACAGTATGTATATGATCTTACGAGAGGGGCCCTCGGATCTGCAGTAGAGCGAATGAAACCGATGAACTCTGTGAAAGTTACAGGCTCCGCCTCGTGCGCTCATTTGGGAGAAGGTGGGGCGAGCAGGCAGACAGACTCTCACTGCTACCATATTCAGCAGATTTGGGAAAAGTATGCAGATATCACAGGGAAATATGATGCCATAAATGTTTTGATCTATTGGACAGACACAGCTGTTCCTCTACAGATTTCCAGCTGTGAGAAGAGGTAGAATCCTGCCAGTGGCATATAAAGAATAACAAGTCATCGTACCCATCCTCAAACTAACATCATTACTGGCCTGCCAAAAGCAGATGTGCAGAGCTTGCCATATTATACCCTAAACACTTAACTCTCTGGTCCTCTTCGTTTATGAGTCACACTTACCTTCTTCGAGGTCAAAAGTGACCGAAGCCTTGAAATTGAAACCTTGAAACTTATTTTTTCCTCAGGAAAACCAATGTAATATATATTTGTTCAATAATATTTTTTGATTATAATTTATGATTTTTAGGGAATTTTATGATACTATGCAATATTTATACAATTTTAATTAGCTATTTTCTCTTTATTACTTTATTTATTTACTATTTTATAATAAATGCAATATTTCACATTAAAATAGAGTGAAAGAATTATGTGAGAATTGGGAAATCTGGAGGCATTAAAAAATAAAAACTTGTGTAAGTTTGCGTAACCTCTTGTATAGCACCCTATATAGATATATACAGAGGCTTTTGGATTCCCATAGTTTTTTGGACCTCATCTCTTCATTTTTTTTTAGGTTTTTCATGATCTATAGCTAGACTTTCTAAAAGATTACTTTTTGTCAAGGTTTAGATATTTTTGGTTAGATAAGTATCAGGTTTTACATTTTGATTACAGTCAAACATTAAAATCTTGTTAGAAAGGGAGCACATAGAAAGCATTTTTGTTACTCAGTATTTGATAATTAAAAAATCTAACAAAATAAGGAATGAAAACATATTTATACAATATATACAACTATTTTGTAATTAATTAATATTTTGTTCAATGTACTTCAATAAATGTTAATGTTGCAGTCTTACCAGTTCATTTCTATGTGTGTGTGAGTGTGTGTGAGAGAGAGAGACCCTTTTATATTTTTTCCATTTATTGATTGGTGTCTATTTTGCACTCCTGATATTCTGGAGAGTCACCCCTTCATTGTTGCACACTTTTTTCCTGACCAGTGGCTGATTTGTAGTTTTTACCACCAAAAGATTCACTGAGTTTTCACATTTTTTCGTATTTCCCATTCATTTCCTATGTGGGTCATTTTTGACCGCGAAGAAGGTAAGTGTGACTATATTTTTTGGACTCTTTAAAATATCCAAATCATGTCCATGATTTGTTTTGTGTGTTCATATTGCTAATGTGGCAAAAGTCACCAAGTGTCATCTCATTCCAATGAAGCTACGATTTTTTACATTTCAAAATATAAAATTTTTCGGTCAAAAATGACCGAAGAGGGCCAGAGGGTTAAGACTGTAATCACTTCCAAAGGTGTTTATTTACTGAGTTCCTGAATACTTATGCAATGTAATTATTTCAGTTTTTCCTTTTTAATAAATTTGCAAAGCAATCACAAATCTGTTTTTGTTTTTTCATTACGGTGTATGAAGTGTAGACTGATGTGGAAAAAAGTTATTTACAAAAAGTATTTATGACTCGCATAAGGCTGCAACGTAACTAAATGTGATTTTGTGAAATATTTTTGTAGAATTGTTATATATTTACATATAGTGAGTCTAATTAAACTACATAGGACAAACAGTTTGGAGATAGGATGGATTAAATCAAATCCTGTTTCATTCAGAAATCATTTGCATCGAGGAAGTTAAGTTGTCAGCATGGTTTGACATGGAATTAATTCAATTCTATTATATTTTGCTATATAATTCATTATTAATCATAGATTCTTTCAAGTATATTTATATTCCGATTTTTCACTTGCCTCAACGCCTCATTACGCTTGTACAATACAGCCCTGTTTTGATTCAAGCTCTCAGATCAAAATGACTAATAGTGTGCTTTTGTAAAATCAATACAAAGTCCAGCTCAAGTGGAAATTAATGTTTCATGTCCTCAAACAAGAAGCACCTCAGTCCCAAAACTGTTGCTGCAAGAAAAATACCCCACCTATGTGAATTTCAAGATCCATTGTGCACGTTTGTATCCAGCAAATCTATCTGACAGAGAGCAACCCAAGTTTGTCACAGAATCTACAACTATTCTTATATAATGCAAAACTGTGAATTTTAAAACTGTTTTTAAAATGGCATTTTCTTGTGGCTTTTACTTGGAAGATCTGGAGAAGAGGTGATTAAGTATGGGAGTATATGAATTTTCAGCAACATTATTAATTTTTTTTTGCAAACCCTCAAACTTTTCCAGCTAAACATCAGGTGAGTTTGTTGCTGACGGCGGATCGGAAAAAAGATCCAGTTTGTCTTTGGCTTGCAACTACACATGGCAGACCAACAACCTGCTGATGAAAACTTGGCTCCCACTCGTTTTCTTTCATGTCTCCCGGGAACCATCACCGATAGCTTTTTTCAATTATTTGTGTGCTTTTTTCCTTTCCCTCTCTCTTTGCCGTTCCCTCTGTCTGAGGGACCCATGCCAAATCTGTTCATTCGACAAGCGTCCCTCCTCCCCCTCTCCCTGCGCCTCCTTCATCTCATCTGAGGTGGCTAAGTTTAGACTGGCCTCTGCTGTCTTCGGCCTGCCTCTTTAATACTGTCCCCACTTTCCATGATACATGAAAAAAAGTCAGCTGTTCATCATAATGGAGCTTTAAAGCTTTACATAATGCTTGCCAAATACAGCTTGGAAGAAAGCTTGTAAATTCCTTTATGGACACTATCAGAATTCACCCAGGCGTTGAAAAAAAAAAAAAACCTTGGTGAAATGGAGGGTGACCAAGGCTGCAGTGTAACATCCTGCATCTGGTGCTCACCACAGCTAGATCTGGTCTGCTGCAAAAGCAACAGGACGGACTGTAAACATCTCTTGTGCAATGCCAAACTGTCTCTCCAAGCTCCCATGCTGCAAAGAGCGAAAGGTGTTAAAGGGATAGTTCACCCAAATATTACAATTCAGTCATCATTTACTCACCTGTTTGTCATTCCAAACCTGTACGATTTCACCTGTGGAACATATACAAATTAGAACATATTTATTTGTTCAGTGTTGTTTTGGATTTTCTAACTCATAGTATACTTGATATAATTTGATTTATCAGTGTGTGATGAGTGGGGCGGGGACGAGAGACTTGGGAACAGGAGCGAGGCCGGTGGAGTGATTGGAGACGAGCGACACCTGCGACACTCGCCGGTCTCGAGTCCCACGGAGGAGATGGAGGGATATAAAAACCGGAACGACAACAGTGACGGACGAGAGAGGACCAGGCCTGGGTTTTAGTTTGTGTTTTGCATTTTATTTGTGCGTAACAGTCGTCTGCGAGGGGCTGTTGCGCTGTTTTGTCTTTATTTTGATTATTAAAGTTTCATTTGATTGTCCGCCGGTTCCCGCCTCCTTCTTCTCGAAGATTATGAAGATTTAATTCGTTACACAGTGTTATCATTATTAAATGTTAAAATGACTCACTTTAAACTAACAACAATCAACACCATAAGGAAAAACAAGTCATGAAGAACAGCAGTTTCCTTTCAGATGGAAGTAAATTACATAAGTTAGTGTGATATATATATATATATATATATATATATATATATATATATATATATATATATATATATATATATATATATATATATATATATATATATATATATATATATATATATATATATATATATATATATTTATGTATTTATTTATTTATTTAAATATATAATTTTTTTTAAGACATAAATAAGACAAAAATAAACTGGTAATATTTTACAATTAGTTCCAGTTAGTTTAGGTAGGTCTGTTAATTAACATTAACGAACAATGAGCAATCATTTGTTACAACATTTAATGTTAAATAAAAACAGATGTTCTTTGTTATTGTTAGCTCAAGTCCATCAAGTAATATTAACAGACACAGCTTTTGATTTTAATAATGTATTAGTAAGTGTTGAAATTAACATTAACTAATGCCATTAAAACATTTTCGTGTTATTTTTGTGTTAACTACTGTATTTAACTAACCTTAACAAATTGAACCTTATTTTAAATTGTTACCAGTATTCATTCAAGCCTTATTTTTTATAACTAAACCCAATTAAAATCTTTCCAAGTACACATTGGATACACATATCCCTGGCTAGAAATCACTGTGCATGCTGGCAAGGAAAAAAAAACACAGAATGAAGGGAAGGAGAGAACTGGATAATGCCCCTGTGTTTGAACCAGGTGTGATTCAGCTAAGTTGGAGATTTTCAACCATGGGTCCACTGCAGGGCCACTAGGGGGCCTCAAAAATCTTCTCGCTTTTGTCCCTTAGTTTTTCTCATGTTCCTGTATTTTGAATGTTGGATTATATCTATTATATATATATATATATATATATATATATATATATATATATATATATATATAACTTCTAAAAAAGAGACTTCTAAAAAAAAAATCACAATTATTCCAATCGTTTGACTGGTAGTGTATGCTATTTTTGTTTTCATTACAATATGATTGTATATGTCTGTAAAGTTCCAGTATACAAAAACCCAGGAAAGAATTGTAAAGTTTAGGCCTACACTATCAGAATAAATAGGGTACAAAGCTGAAATACCCAAAATAGGGTACAAAGCTGTCACTGGTCAGTACCTTTTCAAAAGGTGAATTTTTTTCTCCTTTTACTAATATATACCTTTAAGATATCAATAATCACCCTTAAGGTACAAAACGGTACCTTTAGAAAAGGTACCACCCCTTTAGACTATACTAAAATCCCTAACAGCCTTAATTTGCATTCTATAATATTTAATACAGCTAGTATATATCCTGATTAACATGAAAATATTGCCTTTTGCATGGTTAGTTTGAGTAAACAGCTTAGGAAACAGTATTTGGTGACCCATGTTCTGTTTTTGCCTTGATCTGTAGTTCTTGTCTTCAAGAAACATTATTTCATGCCAGGATCAATGTCC